>NW_003852397.1:27119673-27121753 GCF_000181295.1 Otolemur garnettii
ATTAACAAGGATGTGAAGAAATTGGAATTCTTGTACATTTCCAGTGGGAAAGCAGAATGGTAAAGCCACTTTTTGAAATAGTTTGTGAGTTCCTCAAAGAGACTTACCATATGATCCAGCAATTCCACTCTTCAGTATATTATCAAGGAACATGAAAACGTATGTATACCAGTGTTCAACATTATTCACAGTAGCCAAAGATAAATACAGCCCAAATGACCATCAACTGATGAATGGATAAATAAAATGTGATATAGCCATACAATGGGATATTATTCAGCCATAAAAAAGAATATATGCTACAATATGGATGAACCTTGAAAACATAGTAAATGAAAGAAGTCTGTCACAAAAGGTTACATGTAGTATGATGCCATTTATATAAGCTATCTAGAATAAGCAAATCATAAGAGATAGAAAGTTTGCTTTTTTTTTTTTTTTAAGACAGAGTCTCACTTTGTCACCCTAGGTAGAGTGTTGTGGTGTCACAGCTCACAGCAACCTCAAACTCTTGGGCTTAAGCGATTCTCTTGCCTCAGCCTCCCAAGTAGCTGGGACTACAAGATGCCCACCACAACACCCGCACTCTTTAGAGATGAGGTCTCACTCTGGCTCAGGCTCCTCTGGAACCTGTGAACTCAGGCAATCCACCCACCTCAGCCTCCCAGAGTGCTAGGATTACAAGCATGAGCCACCTTGCCCAGCCAACAAATTAAAAGTATTAATAGATTAGTGGTTGTCAGGGACTGGAGGCAGAGATGGGGAGTGAATTCTTACAGGCATGGAGTTTGGGAAGAGGGATGAAATTGTTCTAGAACTGGATGTGGTGATGGTTGCACAACCTTGTGAATATATGTATTACTCAGGGTTCTTCAGAGGAACAAAAACAGCAGGATGTGCATGTATATCTGTAGAGAGAGATTTATTTTAATGAAAGGGTTTGCACAATCATTGGAAGCCTGCCAAGTCTAAAATCTGATGTAAGTGGACAACATGCAAGAAACTCAGGAAGGAGTTAACATTCAAATTCAAAGGCAGTCAGGCTGGAGAACCAGGAAAATCTAGTGTCACTATGAAGTCCAAAGCTGGCAGAATTCCCTCTTCCTTGAAGGGCATCAGTCTTTTGTTCTATTGAGGGCTTTACTGATTGGATGAGGCTCACCTACTTTGTGGAGAACAATCTGCATTATTCAAAGTTCGCTGAGTTAAATGTTAATCGCATCCAAAAACACCCTTATACAAACATTCAGAATTGGGTGGCACCTGTGCCTCAAAGGAGTAGGGCACCAGCCCCATATGCCGGAGGTGTCAGGTTCAAACCCAGCCCCGGCCAAAAATTGCAAAAAAAAAAATCCAGAATAACATTTGACAAAATGTCTGAGAACTGGGGCCCAGCTAAGTTGACACATAAAACTAACCATCATAATCTACTAAAAACCACTGAACTGTACACCTTTAAAGAATGAATTTGCCAAGTGCAGTGGCTCAAACGTGTAATCCAAGTACTCTGGAAGGTTGCGGCAGATAGATTGCTCCAGCTCAGGAGTTCCAGACCAACAAGAGGGAAACCCCATCTCTACTAAAAATAGAAAAACTAGCAGGGCGTCCCAAGTCCCAGCTACGGAGGAGGCTGAGGCAAGAGGATCTCTTGAGCCCAAGAGTTTGAAGTTGCTGTGAGCTATGGTGTCATAACACTCTACCCAGGGCAACAGAGTGAGACTCTGTCTCAAAAAGAAAAAAAATGAATTTTATGGTACGTAAATTATATCTCAAAAAAAAAAAATTTTAAGGGAAAACCCAGCTTAAATGTGAAAGTGTTGGTGGCACCCATAGCCCAGTGAGTAGGGTGCCGGCCACACACACCAAGGCTGGCAGGTTTGAACCTGGCCTGGATCAGCTAAAAACAACAATGACAACTACAACAACAACAACAAAATAGCCAGGCATTGTGGCGGGCACCTGTAATAGTCCCAGCTGCTTGGGAAGCTGAGGCAAGAGAATCACTTAAGCCCAAGAGTTTGAGGTTGCTGTGAGCTGTGATGCCACAACATTCTACCTAGGGCGACAGCTTGAGACTCTG
>NW_003852397.1:27122589-27127665 GCF_000181295.1 Otolemur garnettii
ATTTTTTGGTTGCAGCTGTCATTGTTCTTTGGAGGGCCCGGGCTGGATTTGAACCCGCCAGCTCAGGTGCACATGGCTGGCGCCCTAGCCACTTGACCCACAGGTGCCGAGCCTTCAAAATTACTTTTATGCAAGTCCAACCATTGATAACTGAACCTAACAAAGTTGATTTTTAAAAGAAAGAAAATCACAAAGCCATTATCGCTTAGGAATACTGACACAAAAATGCTAAGCAAAATATGGTATTAGCAAACAGAATCCAACACAATGTTAAGAAAATAATACTCTATGACCAAGTAGGATTTATTCCAGAAATGGAAAATTGGTTCAATATTAGGAATCCTATTAATATATCCTATTAATAGATTGTAGAAGAAAAATCATATGTATATCCCTATAGATCCCAAAAGAGCTTTAGACAAAATTTCACATCTATTTCTGTTAAAAGTAAAAATTAAGGGTTTTTTTTTTTTTTTTTGCAGTTTTTGGTCAGGGCCAGGTTTGAATCCGCCACCTCCGGTATATGGGGCTGGTGTCCTACTCTTTTGAGCCACAGGCACTGTCCTAACAGATAATTTCTTATCATAAATATTTTACTTCATTGGGAAAAAGTGGAAACATTTCTACCAAGATCAAGAACAACCCAAGTTTGTCCCTATCTCATGCAGAAATCAACAAAGTTCTTTATGAAGCTAGAAAGCAAATGCTAAAGTGTATATGGAAAAATAACAAAGAACAGTAGAAAGGAAAAAAACAAAAGAAAAAATTCTACTACCAAGGACTAGCCGTACCAGGTCTTAAAACATTCTATAAAACCTTTATAACTTGAAAAGTTATCTTATCATTGGAGGGCAGGTGTGGTGGCTGACACCTATAATCCTAGCACTCTGGGAGACCAAGGCAGGTATATTGCTTGAGCTCAGAAGTTGGAGACCAGCCTGAGCAAGAGCGAGACCCCATCTCTATGAAAAATAGAGGCTCGGCTCCTATAGCTCAACCGGCTAAGGCTCCAGCCATGTACACCTAAGGTGGAGGGTTCGAATCCACAGCCTGGACCTGCCAAACAACAATGACGGCTGCAACCAAAAAATAGCCGGGCGTTGGGGCGGGCGCCTGTGGTCCCAGCTACTTGGGAGGCAGAGGCAGGAGACTCGCTTGAGCCCAGGAGTTGGAGGTTGCTGTGAGCTGTAATGCCACGGCACTCTACCCAGGGGGACAGCTTGAGGCTCTGTCTCAAAAAAAAAAAAAAAAAAAGAAAAAAAGAAAAATAGAAAAACTAGCCAGGCATTATGGTGGGCACCTGTAGTCCCAGCTACTTGGAAGGCTGAGGCAAGAAGATTGCTCAAGTCTAACAGTTTGAGGTTGCTTTGAGCTATGATGCCATGGCACTCTACCCAGGGCAACAAAGCAAGACTTTGTCTCAAAAAAAATAAAAAAAAAAAAATAGGACGGTGCCTGGCTCAGTGAGTGGGGTGCCGACCCCATTTACTGAGGGTGGTGGGTTCAGGCCCATCCCCAGCCAAACTGCAACAAAACAAAACAATAGCTGGTTGTTGTGGCGGGCGACTGTAGTCCCAGCTGCTCAGGAGGCTGAGGCAAGAGAATCGCCTAAACCCAGGAGTTGGAGGTTGCTGTGAGCTGTGATGCCAAGGCACTCTTCCAAGGGTGATAATAAATAAATAAATAAATAATTTTTTAAAATGATAGCATAAAAATACTAGAAGAGGCTGAGTACAATGTCTCACATCTGCAATCCTAGCACTTTAGGAGACTGAGGTAGGCAGATCCCTTGAGACCAGGAACTCAAGACCAGTCTGGACAACATAGCAATACCCTCTTCTCTACAAAAAAATTATTACTTCTTTTTTTTGTAGAGACAGAGTCTTACTCTATCACCCTTGGTAGAGTGCCATGGCATCACAGCTCACAGCAACCTCCAACTCCTGGGCTTAGGTGATTCTTTTGCCTCAGTCTCCTGAGTAGCTGGGACTACAGGTGCCCACCACAATGCCTGGCTATTTTTTTGTTGTTGCTGCAATTTGGCCGGGGCTGGGTTTGAACCTGCCACCCTTGGTATATGGGGCCAGCGCCCTACCCACTGAGCCACAGGCGCCACCCTACAAAAAATTTTTTAATTAGCCATTCATGGTGGTTTGATGGCTGTAATCCCAGCTACTCAAGAGGCTGAGGGCTGAGTAAGAGAATTACTTGAGCCTAAGAGTTCGAAAGAAAAAAAGAAAGAAAAGAAAAGAAAAGAAAGATAGTACTAGGAGAAAGCAATTTCTTTATAATCTGGGTAAGAAAAAGAGATTTTCTAACTTTAACTAAAAAATTCCAAATCTGGATTCAATAAAGGAAAAGATTGATAAATGTAATGACAGAAATATTAAATCTTTGTCATGGTTAAAAAATAAGCAAAGTAAAAGATTTAAAACTAAGAGAAATATTTACAATATATTTTATAAAGAAATAACTTATCCATAAAATATATGAAGAATTATTAAATATTTAAAGATGTAAATAACCAAAAATCCACTAGGAAAATAGACAAAAGACATAAGCAAGAAATTAACCAAAAAGGCTTTTTTGGTTTTTTGAAACAGAATTTCACACAGTTGCCCTGGGTAGACTACCATGGCGTCATGTTAGCTCACAGCAATAACCTCAAAACTCTTGGGCTTAAGCGATCCCTTTGCCTCAGCCTCCCACATAGCTGGGACTACAGGCATCTGCTACAATGCCATGCTAGTTTTTCTATTTTTGGTAGAGATGGGATCTCACTATTGCTCAGCAGTCTCAAACTCCTGAGCTCAGACAATCCACCTGCCTCAGCCTCCCAGGGTGCTAGGATTATAGCTGCCGCCTCCCATTGCTTTTTTTCTCTCCCTATCCTCCCACTGTTTGACCCCAGATATAGTCACAAAAATACACAGCAGAGAGGGAAGACTAAATCCCTGGCTTTCCAAAGGACCAAGATGGAGAAAAGTTGTGACCAGAGAATGTGGAGATCGTAGAAAGAAAGCACAAGAAGGTAATCTCATAAAGTTGAGAACGAACTCCCGAGCTTCCCGTGGGGTGCACATGAATGTGTCTGGTTCTAACCAAAACACCAAAGCCTTTAAGAATTAAACAGCAGGGACTCAGTGCCAGCCACATGCACCGAGGCTGGCGGGTTCAAGCCCAAGCCAGGCCAGCTAAACAACAATAACAATTGCAACAACAACAAATAGCTGGGTGTTGTGGCAGACACCTATAGTCCCAGCTACTTGGGAGGCTGAGGCAAGAGAATCACTTAAACCCAAGAGTTTAAGGTTGCTAAGAGCTGTGATACCACGGCTCTCTACCGAGGGCAACATAGTGAGACTCTGTCTCAACAAATAAAAATAAAAAATAATTAAACAGCAAGACCAGGAAGACATATAACTGCTCAAGTATCAGCCTGATCTAGGATTGACGCATGTGCAAGATTGATCCAAATAGCACTTCGAAGTTCCTACAATGGAACTGACATTGGAAACACAGGCCACTGAAGGCAGATCAGAGCATGCAGCCTGAACCTACCTAGGTCAACTTCTTGCTTTAAAAAAAATGTCCATAGTAACTTAGCAGGACCCAGGGTTCAGGGCAGCGCCTGTAGCTCAAAGGGGTAGGGCGCCAGACCCATATGCT
Organism: Otolemur garnettii; assembly: GCF_000181295.1. Taxonomy (NCBI): domain Eukaryota; kingdom Metazoa; phylum Chordata; class Mammalia; order Primates; family Galagidae; genus Otolemur; species Otolemur garnettii. Next base: position 27,126,259 of record NW_003852397.1, read on the forward strand.
GGAAGTGGAGGGATCAAACCCAGCCCAGTCCAAAAAAAAAAAAAAAAAAAAAAAGACCCAGGGTTCCGTAATATAGTATTCAGAAGGTCAGTATGTAATCTGAAATCATTCAATGTAGCAAAAAATCCACAAAAGTCTGACCAATTCTTAGGGGAAAAATCAACAAATACCAGCCTCAAGGTGGTCCAGATACTGGAATTAACTGACAAGACTTTTAAGGAGTGATCAAAACCATGTTTAAAGAAATAAGAACAAACACTCTTTTGGCCTTTTATGAGACAGAGTCTCACTTTGTTGCCCTCAGTAGAGTGCTTGGGTGTCATAGCTCACTGCAACCTCATACTCTTGGGCTCAAAAGATCCTCTTGTCTCAGCCTCCCAAGTAGCTAGGACTACAGGTGCCCACCATAACATCTTTATTATTGAACTCATTCAAGGATTTTTTAGGCCAGAAGTAATTTTATTTATTTTTAGAGATGGAGTCTCACTCTTGCTCAGGTTGGACTTGAATTCCTGAGCGCAGGCAATCCACTCCTCCTTGGCCTCCCAGAGTCCTAGGATTACAAACATGAGCCTCTGTGCCCAGCCTGACAAACACTCTTAAAATGAATAAAAAGACAGGCTCGGCACCTGTAGCTCAAGCAGCAAGGGCGCCAACCACATACACCAGAGCTGGCAGGTTCCAACCCACCCCAGGCCTACCAAACAATGACAACTACAACCAAAAAATATTTGGGTGTTGTGGAGGCACCTATAGTCCCAACTACTTGGGAGGCTGAGGCAAGAGAATCGCTTAAGCCCAAGAGTTTGAGGTTGTTGTGAGCTGTGATGCCACAGCATTCTACCAAGGGCAACAGCTTGAGACTTTGTCTCAAAAAAAAAAAAAAAAAGAAAAGAAAAGACAATAGACACTCTCAGCAAAGAACTGGAAACTATACAAAGAACCAAATGGAACATTTAGAACTGAAATATAGCCAGAAAAAAAAAGAAAAAAACCCTTGGATGAGTTCAATAATAATATGGAGATGACAGAGAACAGAATTAGTGAACTTCAAGATAGAACAATATGAATTAGAGCTTCAAGGGCCTGTGGGAAAATATTAGGTCTAATATTTGTGTCATCAGAGTCCTAAAAAAAGAGGAGCACAGAACAGAAAAAAATAGTTGATGAAAAATTGCTGAAAACTGCCCAAGTTTTGGTGAAAGACATAGATTTACAAATTCCAGGAACTCAGCAAGTTTGCAACATAATAAAACTTTTAAAAATCGAAAACCAGGCTCGGCACCTGTAGCTCAGAGGTTAGGGTACCTGCCACATACACCGGGGCTGGTGAGTTCAAACCTAGCCCAGACCTGCCAAACAACAATGACAACAACAACCACAAAAATAGCTTGGTGTTGTGGCAGG
>NW_003852397.1:27127897-27134379 GCF_000181295.1 Otolemur garnettii
AAAAAAAAAAAAAAAAAAAAAAAAAAAATTGAAAACCAGATTCATCATAATTAAACTGCTAAAAACCAAAAGCAATAAAAGTGGCCAGAGGTAAATAACACATTTCACATACCTAACAATAGAGTCAAAATACATGAAGCACAAATTGGAAAGAGAAAAGGACAAATAAATAATTTTAGTTGGAGATTTAGGCACTAATTTTTTTGAGACAGAATATTACTCTGTCCCTTCAGGTACAGTGCAGTGGTCTCATTGTAGCTTGCTGCAACCTCAAACTCTTGGATTTCAGCAATCGTCCTGCCTCAGCCTCCTGAGAAGTTGAGACTACAATTTCACACCACTATTCAAGGCTAGTTTTTCCATTTTTAGTAGAGACTTGAGGTCTCACCCTTGGTCAGGCTGATCTCAAACTCCTGACTTCAAGGGATCCTCCCCTCTCAGCCTCCCAGAGTGCTGAGATTATAGTATGAGCCACCACATCTGATGACTGAAGCACTACTTTCCCCATAATTAATACAACAAGGAAACATAGAAACAATAACTTATGAACAACAGAATAACACCACCAAACACATTTGGCTTTTATAGGATACTATACGCCAGCAGAACATGCATTCTTTCAAGAGTACATTCCTACGTCATAACACAAACCTTAACAAATGTAAAAGAATTGAAATCTTACCAAATATGTTTTCTGACCAGAGAAAACCAATGACTCCAAGCTTAAACATGTTCAATAATGGGTTAAGTCAGCAGATTCAGAATGTTCAAACCCTGCACAAAGAAACTGTCCATTGACTGGCTCCTAAGGGATAACCTCTAAACCCCTAAGAATATCAGGGTGAGCAAGAGCAAGACTCCATCTCTACTAAAAATAGAAAAACTAGCTGCATTGTGGCAGGTGCCTATAGTCCCAGCTACTCAGGAAGTTGAGGCAAGAGGATCACTTGAGCCCTAGAGTTTGAGGTTGCTGTGAGCTATGGCACTCTACCCAGGGCAACAGAATGAGTCTCAAAAAAAGAAAGAATATCAGGTTTGATAAATGTGTTTTTGTACATCTGGGGCCTTGGGCCATGATAGATAGTTTATGCTAATAGTGTGATAGCAATGTGGGGGCGGGGTGGGGGAGGGAGGGAGTGTTGGGTTATCAGTTTGACCTTAGGAGAGACCAGAGACTGATTCACTAAGGTCAGCCACGTGGCCACCCCATGCCTATGTGAAACCTGCAACAAAAATCCTAGATGTCAGGCTCAGGTAAACATCCCTGGGAGACAATACTCTGTATGTGCTGTTGAACATTATTGCTGGGAGATTTAGGTGTTGTTGGTAGGACTCTTTAGGGGGAGGACATCTGGAAGCTTGTTCCTGGTCTCTCTTTGAGTCTCCCCTATATGCATTTTACCTTTGCTGATTGTAATCTGTATCCTTTTGCTTTAATAATAAGTAAAACCATAAGTTTAACAGTTTTCTGCATTCTATGAGTTCCTAATAAATCTTTATTTATTTATTTGAGACAGAGTCTTGCTTTGTTGCCCTCGGTAGAGTGCTGTGGCACCACAGCTCATAGCAACCTCCAACTCCTGGGCTTAGGCAGTTCTCTTGCTTTAGCCTCCTGAGTAGCTGGGAGTATAGGCACCTGCCACAATGCCTGACTATTTTTGTTGCAGTTCTCACTGCTCTTTCAGCTGACCAGGGCTGGGCACAAACCCATTACCCTTGGTATATGGGGCTGGCACCCTATCCACTGAGCCACAGGTGCCACCCCCTAATAAATCTTTAAACCTAAGGACAATCTTAGGGACCTTAATATGCCTGAAATATTGGACTGAATTCAATAACAGAAAGATACCTGTAAAATTATCTCCCAAATACTTGGGAATTAAACAACATTCTAAATAATTCACAGATCAAAGAGAAAGCCTCTAGAGAAATTATAAAATACTTTGAACTGAATGAAAATTAAAATAAAATATAACAAAATTTGAGAGATGTTGCTGAATCTGTACTTACAGTACTAAAGACTCAGTATAGAAAGTTCTCACCTTTTTTTTTTTTTGAGACAGAGTCTTACTCTGTCACCCTCCTCAAACTCTTGGGCTTAAGCGATTCTCTGGCCTCAGCCTCCCAGGTACCTAGGACTACCAGCATCTGCCACAATGCCTGGCCATTTTTGTTGCAGTTGTCATTGTTGGTCAGCTGGCCTGGGCTGGGTTCGAACCCAGCTCCCTTGGTACATGTGGCTGGCGCCGTAACCACTGTGCTACAGGCACCAAACCAAAAGGTCTCACATTTATAATATAACCTTCTACCTTAAGAAAAATGGAAAAGAAAAGCATGATAAATTCAGAAAAGCAGAAGAAAGATAATAAAGACCAGAAAAGTATAGAGAAAACCAATGAATCCAAAAACTGATTCTTTGAAAATATCAGTGAAATTGATAAACCTCTAGCCAGACTGACAAAAAAAGAGAAGATACAAGTTGCTGATATCAGGAATTAAGAGAGGCTTTAACTATAGACCTATCAGCATTAAAGGAAGAATAAGAGAATATTATGAACAACTCTATGAACAAAATTCAATAGAATAGAAGAAGTAGATCAAATCTGTAAACTACTAAAATTCAACCAAGAAGAAATAGATAACCTTAATTGTCCTATATTCATTAAAGAAATGTGAAATAATAATTTTAAAGCTCTGAAAAGGGAAAATCCAGACCCAGGTGGTTTCCCTAACAAACCCTAACATTTAAAGAGAGAACGACATCAATTCTACACAATCTCTTTCAGAAAATAGAAGAGAAGGAACACTCCCTTATTCATGTTATAAGGCTAATACTACCCTGATACCAAAATCAAACAAAGATTACAAAAGAAAAAAGAAAAACTTGAGCGCCATTTCCCTCAATAACATAAATGCCAAGATCCTCAACAAAATATTAGTAAATTAAATCTGGCAATATAAAAAAAAGAATAACACATTATCACCAGGTGGGGTTTACTTGGTAGAATACATGGCTGGTTTAATACTTGAATTTTTTTTTTTTTTACATAAGAGTCTATTCTTGCCCTAGGTAGAGTGCCATGGCATCATAGTTTCCAAACCTTTGGGCTTGAGCAATCCTCTTGCCTCAGCCTCCTAAGTAACTGGGAATAGCACCCACAATGCCTGGCTAGTTTTCCTATTTTTAGTAGAGACAGGGTCTCACTCTCGTTCAGGCTGGTTTCCAACTCCTGAACTCAAGCAATCCACCTGCCTTGGCCTACCAGAGTGCTAGAATTATAGGCGTGAACCACACACCTGGCCTAATATTTGAAAATTAATCAGGGTTATCTATCATATTAACAGACACACTACTATAGCAACTGATACTTAAAAGGGAACTTCCTTTTTTTTTTTTTTTTTTTGAGGCAGATTTTCACTTTGTTGCCCTTAGTAGAGTGCCATGGTGTCATAGCTCACAGCAACCTCAAATGCTTGGGCTCCAGTGCTTCTCTTGCCTCAGCCTCCCAAGTAGCTGGGACTATAGGCATCCGCCACAGCACCTGGCTATTTTTAGAGACAAGGTCTCACTCTGGCTCAGGCTGGTCTCAAACCAATGAGCTCAGGCAATCCACCGGCATCAGCCTCCCAAGTGCTAGGATTACAGGTGTGAGCCACTGCACCTGACCCTAAACAGGAAACTTTCTTAACATCTGCAAAACATTTACAAAGAAAGCTAACATTATATTTAAAGGTAAAAAACTAAATGCTTTACCCGTAAGATTGGAAATGAAGAAATGTCCACTCTCATCACTCTCCTACTCAGTGTTATATTTGTAGTCCTAGCCAATGCAATAAGGAAAAAAGGGGAAATGCACATAAAGATTAAAACAGATAATAATAAAACTATCCCTAGTCACAGCAACATGATTATCTATGTAGAAAATCCCAAGACATCTACAAAAAGTTCATAGAATTAGTTTGTTTAGCAATCAGTGGGTGGTGCCTGTGGCTCAAGGAGTAGGGTACCAGCCCCATATACCAGAGGTAGTGGTTTCAAACCCAGCCCCGGCCAAAAACTGCAAAAAAAATTAAAAAATAAATCTCAATCACCTTAATCAGCAAGTAACAATTAGAAACTGAAATCAAAAAAAAAAAAAGCCCTCCTCTCCCCAAATGAATACTTAATTATAATCACAAAAACTATAAAAGGCTAATGAAAGAAAATCAAACATGACCTAAATAGGGAGACATACTATAACACAGACTCGCCATGGTTAACGTGACAATCCTCCCTAAGGTGATGTGTCAGTTTAACACAATTCAAGGCATCTGTGGCTCAAAAGGGTAGGGTGCCAGCCCCATATGCTTAAGGTGGCGGGTTCAAACCCAGCCCTGGCCAAAAAAAAAAAAAAATCCTAACAGGATTTTTGGTATAAAAAAAGATATTTCAAAATATGTTTTTAAGGCAAAGGAACAGGAAGAGATACAACAATTTTGAAAAATGACAGCAAATGCAAAAGAATCCTACTACCTGATTTTAAGATTTACTATAACGTTACAGTAATCAACACAGTACAGTATTAGTGGCCAGATAGATACCTATCAATATAATGGAAAAGAGCTGCCAGATTTCTCAATCTTTACACTACTGACATTTTGGCTCGAGAACTTTTTTGTCCCAAGGGTCTGTTCATAGGATGTTTAGCAGCATCCCGGGTCTATCCATTCACTTGATACCAGTAACACCCTGCTCCCAGTTATGACAGCCAAAGCTGACTCCAGACCATCCATGTGGGCCCAGGGAAGCAAAATCACTGAAGTAAAGAACCACCAGAATACAGCATTCAAAAATAGACCCCACAGTGGTCAATTGATTTTTGACAAAAGGGCACAGGAGAAAGCACAAGTGGTGTTTGAATAACTGGACATCATCATGCCGAAAAAAAGGACTTTCACATAAACCTTACACCTTATAGCAAAATTGTCTGAAAAGAAATCATAAAGGGTAAAATTATAAAACTTCTGTGACTATGCTTAAGCAGAGTTCTTAGACATAACACCAAAATTATAATCCATTAAAAAAACAATACATTGGATTTCACAACATAAAACTTTTTCTCTCTAGCTTGGTGCCTGTAGCTCAGCAGCTAGGGTGCCAGCCACATACACCGGAGCTGGCAGGTTCGAACCCAGCCCGGGCCTGCCAAACAACAATGACAACTGCAAACCAAAAAATAGTCTGGCGTTGTGGCAGGCACCTGTAGTCCTAGCTACTTGGGAAGCAAAGACAAGAGAATAGCTTAAGCCAAGAGTTTGAGGTTGCTGTGAGCTGTGATATCACAGCACTCAACTGGGCAACGTAGTGAAACTCTATCTCCAAAAAAAAAAAAAAAAAAAACCCAAAAAACTTTTTCTCTGTGAAAGACACTATTAACAGAATGCAAAAACAAACATGAACTAGAAAATATTTGCCAAACATTTATCTGACAAAGAACTTGAATCCAGAATATATACAGTGTAGAACTCTCAAAACACAACCATAAGAAAATAAGCATAGGCCAGGGACAGTGGCTCACTGTAATCCTAGCACTCACTCTGGGAGGCCAAGTCAGGAGAATCTCTTGTGCTCAGGAGTTCCAGACCAGCCTAAGCAAGAGGGAGACCCCTGTATCTACTAAAAATAGAAAAAAACTTAGGCATTGTGGCAGGTGCCTGTAGTCCCAGCTCCGTGGGAGGCTGAAGCAGGAGGATCACTGAAACCCGGGAGTTCAAAGTTGCTGTGTGCTAGGCTGACGCCGCCATGGCACTCTAGCCTGGGCAACAGAGACTCTGTTTCAAATAAAACAAAACAAACAAAAATATGCTCAATAAATATGAATAAAACACTCGAACAGACCCTCATTAAAAAAAAAACACAGAGGACAAAAAGATGTCCAACACTGTTAACATTAGGTAAGCGCAAATTAAACCATAATGCAATACCACCACATACCTGTCAGAATGCCTGGGAGAAGAGGGAGAATAAAAGCTGACAATAGAAAGTACAGACAAGAATGTGGAACAACCAGAACTCCCGTCTGTCGCTGGGGGGAATGCAAAATGGCATTGCCATTCTGGAAAGCAGTTTAGCAGTTTCTTGTAAATTTAAACATATGTTTACCATATGACTCAGCAATTCTAGTTCTAGACATTTACTTTAAAAACTGAACATGGATGTTTATAGCAGTTTCATTCACAAGCAGTAAATAAACACTGGAAACCATGAGTGAGCAGATAAACAAACTGTCATCCATCGATACAATGGGATGCTGCTCAATAGTAAAAACACACTGTTGGTACACGTGACAGCGTGGATGAGTCTCAAAGACCTGCTGTGTGAAAGGAGCAAGTCTCAGGCACCCATAGCTCAGTGGGGAGGGCACTGGCCACATACACGGGGGCTGGTGGGTTCAAACCTGGCCCTGGGCCTGCTAAACAACAATGACAACTGCAACAAAAAA
>NW_003852397.1:27134834-27150074 GCF_000181295.1 Otolemur garnettii
AAAAAAAAAAAAAAAAGAAAAAAGAAAAAAAAAAGGTTACATTCTGCACAATGCCGTCTATAAGACAAGTAACAAGTCTCAACTATAGGAATGGTTGAATGGAGCAGTGGGGGCCAGGGTTTCTGAGTGAGAAGAATGTTTGAGGTAAAACAGCTCACAAGGCAGAGATGCAAGATGAAAAATTTTTTTTAAATGGGGAGCAAAATGAGGGAATTCTGGGGGTTGATGGAGCTAGCTGTTTTGTGCCCTGACTATGTCACATGAAGCTATGCATATGTTAAATTTCTTAGAACTGTTTTCCTACATATAACTGTTTTAAAAACTGCACAGAGATACCATTTCTTACCTGAAAGGTAAACAAAAAATTAAGAATTTGACAAAGCCTTCAGCTAGCAAGACTGTGGAGAAACAGGCACTCTTATACATGGTGGGTGTGCAAATTGCTAAAACTCACGTGAAGGGGAATAGAACAGCACCCTACAAAGCTACATTATGTGTTCAGCTTTTGATCCAGCAATATAGCTTCTAGGGATTTACTCTAAAGAAACCTATCTATCATCAGTACAAAACTTCTTATGCATAAGATTCTTCACTGAAGCATATTTGTAATTTCAAAATATTAGAAACCACTTAATGAATAGAAGAGTGGTTAAGTAAACCCCAGTACAGCAACATGATGGAAAACTACACAGCTGTCCAAAAGATCAAATATCTCTATGGACTGGTAAGGAGTGATGTCCAGGACGTATATTATCAAGTGTACAATGAAAAGCGCTAAAAAGTGTCAAGAGCATGAAAAGGAGAAATAAGAAAACAAGCTGTGTGCAGTGGAGCGAGCCTGTAGCCCTTGCTACTCAGGGAAGCTGAGGTAGGAAGACATCTGGAGCCCAGGAGTTCAGGGCTGCAGTGAGCTATGATCATGCCACTGCACTCCAGCAGGGGTGACAGAACAATAGATGTATCTGCTTATTTTAGAAAAGATAAACCAGAGCATGAGACTGGTCACCTTTAGGATCAGGGCTATGTGGATGCATGGGAGCATAGAACGGTGGGCGTTACACTTGCCTGCACATACCATTAACGTGTGGTTTGACTCTGAGAACTGGATTAAAGCTTCACATACTCGAAAATTAAAAGGATGAAAGAAGAAATCCCTTAAATTTGAATATGAGCAAAAATAATAAACCTGATATTAATTCAAATGAATAATATAAAGGTAAAAAATTCGTACGATCTGAAGAGAAACCAGGGTACAAATTCAAAGGAATAAAGGAAACACACTAATGTAGGGCAGGGCTGGGGAGAAGCAACCCAAGTAACTTCCACACTGTCTTTTCACTATATACCTCCAGACTAAAGATAAAGGATTCTAAGCAAATGTTGAGCTCAAATTAGCAGGCTTGCTTTGGGTATGGTATGAACTAACAGTTCCAAAACTATTTTCTGTGTATTATAGATTCTGAGCAAGTAAATAAATGTGTTGAGGGTAATGGAGGTGGGTTTTTCTGTGTTGGGAGAAGGGAGAAGGCACTGTGGTGCCGGGTTGAAATTTGAGGCGTCAATGTGTATTCGTGGCACGTGAGAGCAGCTTGTTTGAACATATGAGACTGTGACATTCCCACACATGAGAATGACTTCCCAGAGCTGTGAATGGCAGGCTTGTGCCTAGTCCAGTGTTTATGGAAGGCCCACACCCTTCAGGATTGTAACAGCCCACCCACATTCTGCGTGCAGCTTTCCTGCTAAATCACAAAAATGAGTTTCTGCCAGTAGCACATTTTTTTTATTTTGAGACTTGGAATAGTAATGAAATGAAGTCTAAGGCCCGTGCATTAGTCAGGCCTCTCTCTGTTGCAGGAGAAGAAACTGAGCTCAAACTAATGGAAGCAATAGGGAGATTTTTAGTGCCCATAATGGAAAGAGCAGGAGTGGATTTATCTTCAGGCCCATCTGGATCTGGAGCTCGAATTATATCATCTTCATCTTCATCTTTCCTCTTTCTCTGCTGCGTGGGCACTGTGGAAGTGGACAGCACAAGGTCATCTCTGGCCAATTTGGGAAGCCCAGAGAGAGGGAGCCTCCCTTTGAGTCTGGCATGGAGGCCCCAGAGAGGACTCTGATTGGCCCAGCACCTGGGGTGAGGAGCTACTCCTGACATGTGGGAAACAGGCCCGCTCTGACTGGCAGCCCCCCAGAGCTACCAGGAGGGTGAGAGGGGGTCCCCAAAAGAGTGCACAGAACGGAGAGGCTGACAAAAAAGTAACGGCTCACCACTGCTTGCCCCTGCCACAGCCTCTTTGTAAAGTTCTGACTTCTGTTTACTTTCTCACCTGCCTACCAGTCAGGAATAGATAAATTCCTCGAAAACAGTTAAAAAGGGAAGAAAGAAACAACTACCTAATTACAAACTGCTTTGCTTCGTGACAAGCTCCTAGGAGAGGCTGTCAGCCCTCAAGGCAAGCGGGGCAGACCTGGGCCCATCATCTGGGGGTGTGCTCTTTGCCCCTGACCTCAACACAAGAACTTGCCATTAGTACCTTCTAAGGGGCCCCCTTAATTTGACCTAGATAATTTGTCCTCTATGGGTCTTCCAGGGGGCTGGTTGTCAGGTAGTAAATATCTGACACAGGTGTCTGAATATATGTATCTGCTTCAGAATTCTTCCTGGCTCAGTCCCTAAGCCCCACCTTACAGGGAGAAGAGCTGATTTGTTATAGATATCTTATGTTTAAATTAGTAAGAGAGGAATAAATAGTGCTCACCACTATAAATCTCTTTGGGCTCGGCGCCTGTAGCTCAGTGGCTAGGGCACTGGCCACATACATTGGGGCTGGCGGGTTCAAACCCAGCCTGGGCCTGTCAAACGACAATGACAACTCCAACAAAAAAAATTGACTAGCATTGTGGTGGGCGCCTATAGTCTCAGCTACTTGGGAGGCTGAGGGAAGGGAATCACTTAAGCCCAAGAGTTTGAGGTTACTGTAAGCTGTGACGCCATATCACTCTATCAGGCAACATAGTGAAACTCTACCTTAAAAAAAAAAAAACACCCTTCCATGAGCCATCACATCCAGGTCCTTCTTGAGGAACATCCTGGCCCAGGGTACCCAACCTGTCTCATAAGGAGCTGAGAGAATAACTGCACTCCAGATGTCTGTCAGAAATTTGTTCCTTCTTTTTTTTTTTTTTTGAGACAGAGTCTCAATCTGTCTCCCTGGGTAGAGTGCTATGGCATCACTGCTCACAGCAACCTCAAACTCTTGGGCTTAAGTGGTCCTCTTGCCTCAGTCTCCCAAGTAGCTGGGACTACAGGCACCTGCCACAATACCCAGCTATTTTTTGGTGATAGTTGTCATTGTTGTTTGGTGAGCCTGGGCTAGATTTGAACCTGCCAGCTCTGGTGTATGTGGCTGGCACTTGAGCTATAGGTGCCAAGCCCAGAAGTTTGTTCTTAAACTCCCTACCCTTAAATAGTCCTCAAAAACTGGGGACTCTGAAACAAAAGTGTGCATGAGCATGATGAGAAGCAAAAATTTATTATTTTAGGGGAGATTTCATAGAGGTTTTATTTTTATTTTTTATTAAATTATAACTGTATACATTTATGGGGTACAATGTGATGATATGGTATGCTTAAATCAAACCGTTTAACATAACCATCACCTCACTTATTTTTTTGTGGAAGATATTTATAATCATGGTATATGTATACTATGGTATACTATTTGACCATTAAAAAGCAGCACATATTTAAAATGGACCCCTTGGCTGAGCATAGTCACTCATGCCCTGCAATCCTGGTACTCTGGGAGGCCAAGGCAGGAGGATCCCTTAAGCTCAGGAGTTTAAGACCAGCGTAAGTGAGACCAAGACCCTGTATCTACTAAAAATTGAAAAATTAGCTGGGCATCATAGTGGATGCCTATTGTCCCAGCTGCTCAGGAGGCTGAGGCAGGAGGATTGCTTGAGTCCAGGAGTTTGAGGTTGCTGTGAGCTAGGCTAATGCCATGGCACACTAGCCTGGCCAGTAGAGAGAGACTTTGTTTAAAAAAATAAATAAATAAGGGTGATGCCTGTGGCTGAAAGAAGTAGGGCACCGGCCCCATGTACTGGAGGTGGCGGGTTCAAACCTGGCCCCAGCCAAAAACTGCAGAAATAAATAAATAAATAAATAAATAAGACCCCTTCCCTGGAGATTCTGAAGTGTAGGGCTGACCATGTGAAGAGTTGAGGGAAAGGCACTGGGAAGAGCAAGCACAAGATCCTGAAGCAGGAAAGAGTGTTCCAGAAACTATCAGCAAAGTGAGCAAAAGGAAAATAGGCAGGAGGAGAAGGCGCCAGAGGCAGAGCAGACAGGGCCCGGTGTGGGGTAAGGAGATTGGGTTTTCATCTGCGTGCAGCTGGAAGCCACTGAGGGTACTACAGGGAGAACGATGGATCTGGTTTTCATTTTTAAAAAAATCCTTCCAGACGTTCTGTAGAAAATGAACTAGCATAGGGCAAGGAGGGAGCAGGAGGACCAGACATGAGGCTTCTATAGAGGGCAGGCTGGCAGGGCCATGGATTTGGAGCTGGATGAATCTGGGGAGATTTTGAGTGATGAGCTCAGCGCTCCATCTTGGCACATTTTATTGTTCCTGTTCTCCTTTTCTTCTATTTCAGTTATTTTATCCCCACTCTTTTTGTTGTTGCTCCAAAATGAAAATGTTCTTTTTATTGTGAAAATAATATATTCTCAACATTCAAAATTTAAACAATACAGGAAAGTAGAAATAAGAAATGAATCCCCAGCGATCCTCCCCCAGCCACAGCCGTTCTTGCAGGCATTGTGTACATGAGGACACATGCCTTTTGCACAAATAGAATTTTTCTTTGTTGTTTGTGCAAATTGCCTAAGTCAAAAAGTGATCTTCCATAGGAATAGCTTTGAGTCTACGAGGTCAAAAAATACAAGTAATTTTCCTAAAAGGCAGGAGAGGGGCTGGGGATTTAAAAATTAAAATACCAGAAAATATGCTCCAAACAGAGAAGCTAGAAATGAGTGTGGTAATTTCCTCTCAGAAGGGAATGTGATGCCTAGGCAGAATTCCATTGTTTATTTTGCATGGTCTTAACCTGAGCTACACAAAAAGAAGTGCCTTCCTGTGTCCCCCTGTGAGGCCTCTGGATGTCTCAGGATTAGCCAAGAATCCTCAGAGCAACTTGCCCGAAACACTAATTGTATTTGTGTCTCTGTCTCCAGTCAGCTTTCTGGCTCATTATCATCTTAATCTCCCCTTTTTAATGTAATAAGGCTAAGATTCTAGTTTTATTTTTTCATTCCCCCCCCACCAGGGGGAAGTAATTTAAATACAGACTTGAAAGCATTTATATACTGTCTATCTTTAGTAGTATATTTAATAACCTCAGTGTGAGAGGGTCAGTCTCCTTCCTAACCCCAATAATAAATGGTTGAAATAGAAAGGCCTTGGAGTACCTGCATTCCATCCTCAGCCATCAGCTGTGCACCTCACATGTGTAGCTCGGCAAAGAAAAGAATCAAAACAGACGATGTATATTGGGACAAGAGGAGTTTTACATCTCAGTGATCAGATGTGATAAAGCAGCAATAGTCACTATAGAACGCAGGTGGTGGATGTGTGCTATTCACCATAAATTTAGATTCTAGATTATTGCTACTTCGTTTTATTAGGCAAGCCTAACTTAGGCACACAACTTTTGGAAAAGGATTCTCACATTGTATGGGGACAGGAGAAGAGTTTCTTGTCATTTTTCAGAGTTTTCTTCTTCTTTTTTATTTTTTTTGTTTTGAGACAGATTTTCACTTTGTCAACCTCAGTAGAGTGCTCAGGCATCACAGCTCACAGCAACCTCAAACTCTTGGACTCAAGTGATCCTCTTGCCTGAGCCTCCTGAGTAGGTGGGACTACAGGCACCCACCACAAGGTACAGCTATTTTTTTTAGAGGCAGGGTCTTGCTCTTACTCAGGCTGGTCTCGAACTCATGAGCTCAAGCAATCTACCCATCTTGGCCTCCCAAAGCGAGGAGCGATTTTTCAGAATTTTCTATAGGAAAGAGATATTGATGTTGAGTATTTGAGAGTGTCCATTTTCTTCTACAATAGATTGTCATCCCTTTTTAAGGTTTTGAAATCTTACTAATATAGTGAAAAAATTGTTTTAAATTACACAAATAATATATTAATTAAACCCATTAATATTGAAAAAGTGAACATATTACAGATAAAACTTCCTTTTGAGACTTTTCCGTCCAAACTCTCAGTCTCCCCCTTCAGTGAAACTACTTTTTTACTGTTTGATATGCATGCTTCCAAATCTTTTTCTTATGGATTTTTGTACATGTACCCACATAAACTATGTAGCATTGTTTCATAGTTCTATTTATTGGTTTTTAATAAATAATACTATGCCATATTTATTGTTCTATAGTTCTATTGTTCTATAGTTATTTTTTCCTCACTCAAAAATACGTCTTAGGCTGGGCGCGTTGGCTCATGCCTATAATTTCAGCACTCTGGGAGGCCAAGGCAGGTGAATTGCCTGAGCTCATGAGTTCGAGACCAATCTGAGCTAGATCAAGACCCCGCCTTTAAAAAATAGCTGGGCAGGGCTCAAAGGAGTAGGGCCCCGGCCCCATATACCAGAAGTGGTGGGTTCAAACCCAGCCCTGGCCAAAAAAACTGCAAAAAGAAAAAGACAAAAAATAGCTGGGTGTTGTGGCAGGTGCCTGTAGACCCAGCTATGGGGAGGCTATGGCAGGAGGATTGCTTGAGCCCAGGAGTTTGAGGTTGCTGTGAGCTATGACACCACCGCATTCTACTGAGGGAGAAAAAGTGAGACTCTGTCTCAAAACAAACAAACAAAAAATATATATAAATATTTTAGAACCTTTCCTAAGCTCCTCATAGCTCTACTTTATTAAAAGGAATAAATCTGTTATATTGTGTAGTGTGCCAGATTGGCTATTCCCTAATGTGTTTCTAGGCATTTCTCTTTTGATAGATGATTCCTGTTGTTTTCTATTTCACCATTAAAAATAATATTACTGCTATGGGCTAAATATTTGTCCCCCCCAATTTATTATGTTGAAATCCTAATCCTCAAGGTGATGACATTAGAAGGTAGGGCTTTGCGGGAGGCGATTAGGTTATATAAGAGGCTTTATAAGGGTACTTGAGAGAGTTCTCTTTTCCCTTCTGATATGTGAAGATACAGCAAGAAGGTGCCCTGCGTGATCCAAGAACGGACCCTCGCTAGACACTAAATCTGCTGGCACCTTGATCTCAGCCTTCTCCTCCTCCAGGGCTGTGCGATGCGTTTCTGTTATTATTACGTGACCCATTCTATGATATTTTGTTATAGCAGCCTGAATAGACTTTATACACCTGTGCACAAATGTGATTTTTTTTTTCACCCTGAGGTTAAATATCAAAAAGTGAAATTACCATGTGTTAGAAATAAGAAATGATGGCTCGGCGCCTATAGCTCAGCCGGCTAAGGCGCCAGCCACGTACACCTAAGGTGGCGGGTTCGAGTCCCCAGCCCGGACCCGCCAAAACAACAATGACGGCTGCAACCAAAAAATAGCCGGGCGTTGTGGCGGGCGCCTGTGGTCCCAGCTACTTGGGAGGCGGAGGCAGGAGACTCGCTTGAGCCCAGGAGTTGGAGGTTGCTGTGAGCTGTAATGCCACGGCACTCTACCCAGGGGGACAGCTTGAGGCTCTGTCTCAAAAAAAAAAAACCTCTAAACCAGCAGAGATCAAAGGAAGCAAAAATTCTGCAAATGTTTAGTAGGTATAATAGCAAGAGACCTACTCTTGATTCATGTGTTTTTGTTTTTGTTTTTTTTTTTTGAGACAGAGCCTCAAGCTATCCCCCTGGGTAGAGTGCCGTGGCTTCACAGTATGTGTTTTATCTTATCAGAAATGGCCAATTCTATGGTCCTCCAACATGATTTTCAGTGGTCTTTTCATTAAGCTTTGGGCTGAAAACAAAGCAGGGAACAATAGGAATATGAACCTAAGTCTTTGGCCCTTGGGAAGGCTTAAGACTTATTTTCAGGCCTCCCATATATAGTGAAAATATAGTCTTAATAAAATGCAAAAAATTATCTATGGTGTAAAAAAAGGAATATAAGAAAACATACATGTATCTGCTTATTTGTGCAAATGAAATCCAGTAGGGCTAGGCCCGAAGCTAAAAGACTGGTTACTTATAGAGAGTGAGTAGATGGGGATGAGATGGAAAAAGGGAGCAAATAGAAACCTGGTGCTGGGAATGAGGGGGCACACCTCTTCTCCACATAGACCTTTTTATGTTTCTGTGACTCTTAGAACCATAGTAATGCTTTACACACCTGCAAAATAAATAATTCAAATCAACCAGTCTGAGAAGACAACTCCAAAAGGAGCACCAACACTTACCTACCTCCTCCACTATGGTAATGAATAAGGTAAGAAAAGTCCTACCCTAACTAACTCTGGAAAACAGTATATATTTTTTTGAGACAGAGTCTCAAGCTGTCACCCTGGGTAGAGTGCTGGGCATCACAACTCACAGCAACCTCAAACTCTTGGGCTTACGTGATTCTTTTGCCTCAGCCTCCCAAGTAGCTGGGATTACAGGCACCTGCCACAATGCCCGGCTATTGTTTGGTTGCAGTTGTCATTGTTTAGCTGGCCCGGACTGGGTTCAAACCCATCACCCTCAGTGCTTGTGGCCAGCGCCCTCCTGACTGAGCTACGGGTGCCACCAGGGAAACAATATTTTGACTAGATACTATAAGCCTATGAAAAAAAAACTGTGCTCAAAGATTGTAGTTTTCTTAGTAAATTCTTTTCTCTCTATGGCTCTCCCAGGGGAATGAGTTAGACATTCTGAAACTACTTTATGTGCAGATTAGTCTGGGTTCAATCAGGATGCAGAAACCACACAGTAACTTGAGCAAGGAAAGTTTAATATAAAGAATTATTAACTAAAACAAGGGATTGGAGAAATGAGGGATTGACTAGTAAGAAATGGAGAGAACACTAAAGAATGTGGAAATAGCACAGAAGAGGAGCAGCCACTGCTCAGACCTCAGAGAGACAACCCAAGGAAGAGCTGCCTCCTCCAGACGCTGTCAGAGAGAGCAGAGCCATGCTTCACCAAATGGCAAAGAAGTTGCTGTGGCACCTCACTGTTAAAACCTGCCGGAAATCCACCTGCTATGATGCTGGGGAAAGCAGCTCATGGGGATGTGTTTCACTAGAGGCATAGTGCTATGAAACTGCTCAAAATGTGTGCCAGAGGAAGCTGCTGGCAGTACAGGAGCCAGCTGCTGCAAGAAACTCTCTGGGGAAGCTGTCCAGGTAGCAGAAGGCAAACTCTGGAGAAGCTGCCTACACTCAAGGGCTAGAAAAGCCATCCACGCTGCAGGTGCTGGGTGCTGGAGAAGCAGCCCACACCGCAGGGGCCGCTGCAAGGAACACACCAAACCAGGTTGCCTCCTTCCCCCTTCAATGCATCTCCATCACCCTCTACTGACAGACTTTTATACAGGCGAGTGTAAAATGGACCAGCTCCATTTTTGTATATGTGTATCAGGTGATGAAGGATTAATTTGAATCTCAGAGACTATAAATTCATAATTGGTAGAGTTGGGCTGCTCATCTTCCATAAGCTCTCTTCTACACACATTTGAACCTTTATACAACAAAATTCTATCTAGCAAGATGCAGCTATTCATTCTTTTTTAAATTTGTTTATTTTTTGAGACAGGGTCTCACTCTGTCACCCTGGGTAGAGTGCCATGGTGTATAGCTCACGGCAACGTCAAACTCCCGGGTTCAAGCAATCCTGCCTCGGCCACCCAGGTGCCCACCACAACACCCCGCTACAGCTATTTATTTTAGAAGTGAAGATGTTCTCATGGTCTTCCTAAAATGAAGATACACACAGTCCTAACAGTCGTTGTGTCCATTCCTGGCTATATTAATTACTCCTTATCTTTACCCAAAGATTCTATTACCCAAAGACTAAACTATAACATTAACTTCAGTAATTTGCATCCAAAGTAAAAGTGCAAGAAGGAGAAAGGAGGAGAAAGTGATTAACATAAACACATATCTAAAGCAAACAAATAGAATGTAGTTTCTTTTATTCATCATAAGACATAATTAATATCTATAACTTCCTTCTTCCACCATTTATTCAATATTTCCCTCATTCTTAGCTAGAACCTTAGCTGGTTGAGGTTCTTTACCTGGTAGATTGATCCAAATCGTAATTCCCCCAAACTCTGAGTAGTCAATTGAATACCTGCCTGCTTTTTTAGAGATGGAGTCTCATTCTGTCACCCAGGCTGGAGCGCAGTGGCGCGATCATAGCTCAGCAGCCTCAATGAACTCCTGGCCTCAAGGAATCCTCCCCCCTCGGCCCTAGTCTCTGGGATTACAAGCGTGAGCCACCACTTCTGACTGGTTCCTCTAGTTCACCATTAACCTTTATTGTTGGACATGGAAGAACTTGAAGTGCCCTGGAGAATCCCTGAGTTCCAAATGTAGTCTTTCTTGTCCTCATTGTACAGTAACATCCCAATATCCCCTTTGTAATAAGGATCAATCACTCCAGCCAGTAGAGTAATGCCTTTCAGTGGCAAAGGCGTCTGGAACAGCTTTGTGGCAGTCTTAACTTTCAATTCAATGAAACCATTACTGATTTCCCTTGGATATTAAGACCTCTAGGCTTGGTGCCTGTGGCTTAAGTGGCTAAGGTGCGAGTCACATACACCTAAGGTGGCGGGTTCAAATCCAGCCTGGCCCCGCCAAACAATGACGGCTGCAACCAAAAACTAGCCGGGCATTGTGGTGGGCGCCTGTGGTCCCAGCTACTTGGGAGGCGGAGGCAGGAGACTCGCTTGAGCCTAGGAGTTGGAGGTTGCTGTGAGCTATGATGCTATGGCACTCTACCCAGGGGGACAGCTTGAGGCTCTGTCTCAAAAAAAAAAAAACCTCTAAACCGCAGAGATCAAAGGAAGCAAAAATTCTGCAAATGTTTAGTAGGTATAATAGCAAGAGACCTACTCACACGTACAACCTTTGATTCATGGATCTACAAGTATTTATTCTGGCAAAGGAGGAGAAAGCACCATATATGATCTCTAACTGAAAACATGTACTGCATCTCATAAGACAGAACCCCTCCTTTTAGGGTATGGTCTCCAAAATGGCAGTGTAACTGAGGCTTCAGTAAACTATTCCAATTTTTCATTAGGCCAACTGCCTCACAGTGATGGGGACTATAATAAGACTAGTTAATTCATTCCTTCCCTCCTTTAGCTAGCTAGAGTGCTGTGGCATCATAGCTCACAGCAACCTCCACTCTTGAGCTCAAGCAACCCTCTTACCTCAGCCTCCCCAGTAGCTGGGACTACAGGTACCTGCCAAAATGCCTGATTGATTTTTGTTTTAGTAGATATGGGAGTCTCTCTTTTGCTCATGCTGATCTTAAACTCTTGAGCTCGGACTATCTACCACCTTGGCCCTCCCAGATTGCTAGGATTACAGGCCTGAAACTGGTTAATTTCATGACCCTGAGCCTACTATTACACTTCCTTTGCTATGCAATAAATTGTGATCTGATGAAGGGATTTGGGGGATGTCATAGAGTTGGATAAGGTATTCTGTAAATCCACAGCAATACTGTGGTCCTGGCAGAAGCACATAAGACAATGTACTGTGAATAATGAGCGCCAGGATTCTAATTGTGAAAGAAGGATGTGACAAGTAAGGAAAGGAGAAAATTGGAATGAACCTATGGTGTCGGATTAGAATTGAGTTTATCTGTGTGAACTCATGGTTATGTATGTGTGTTAGTATACATACAAATGCTTCCTAGTTCTGTCTGCTGAGAGGGCCTAGGAGCAGTGACAACCCAGGTTCCAGGTCTTGATTTCTAAATATGATTCTCCAATCAAAGGAACCAGAGATGCTTATGGAAACAATTCTAGTACTGAGACAAGGAAACTACAAGGTAATCTTAGGGCATTTCTTACCTTCTCACCAGAAGGTAAGAACATACTCAAAGAATTACAGGGGCATGTAGAAAGGACATAGGAGCCATCTTGAAGGAGCTCTCAATGGCCAAAGTGGAAAGAGTTTGAGCAACAGATTAAATAATGGTAGTACTGAAATAAAACCTGCAAAATAGGCTCGGCGCCTATAGCTCAACCGGCTAAGGCGCCAGCCATGTACACCTAAGGTGGCAGGTTCGAATCCCCAGCCCGGACCTGCCAAACAACAATGACGGCTGCAACCAAAAAATAGCCGGGCGTTGTGGCGGGCGCCTGTGGTCCCAGCTACTTGGGAGGCGGAGGCAGGAGACTCGCTTGAGCCCAGGAGTTGGAGGTTGCTGTGAGCTGTAAAGCCACGGCACTCTATCCAGGGGGACAGCTTGAGGCTCTGTCTCAAAAAAAAAAAAAAAAAAAAAAAAAAACCTGCAAAATAAAATATTCACAACTTCATACTGATATAAATAATTGAATAACTAAATTAATGGTAGAAAAAGAACAGGAAAATTCTCATTATAGAATTCAATTAATAAATGTAGACAGAAATAGTATGGGGGTTTGTCTCACATATGTAATCCTAGCACTTTGGGAGGTTGAGGTGAGTGGATTGCTTGAGCTCAAGAGTTTGAGGTCAGCCTGAGCAAGAGCAAGACTCTGTCTCCACTAAAAACAGAAAAACAGGCTCGACAACTGTAGCCCAAGCAGCATAAGGTGCCCACATACACTAGAGCTGGTGGGTTCGAATCCAGCCCGGGCCTGCCAAACAACAATGACAACTACAACCAAAAAATAGCCGGGCATTGTGGTGGGCACCTATAGTCCCAGCTACTTGGGAGACTGAGGCAAGAGAATTGCTTAAGCCCAGGAGTTTGAGGTTGCTGTGAGCTGTGATGCCACGGAACTCTCTACCTAGGGCTCTGTCTCAAAATAAACAAATAAATAAATAAATAAAATAAAAAATGAAAATAGAAAATCTATTTAGGTGTTGTGGTGGGCCCCCTTTAGTCCCCACTACTTGGGAGCCTGAGGCAGAAGGATTACTTGAACCCAGGAATATGAGGTTGCAGTAAGCTGTGATCATGCCACTGCACTCTAGCCTGGGCAACAAAGTGAGACTCCGTCTTTAAAAAAAAAAAAGAAAGAAAGAAAGTCTAAGAAAATATCACAGCCAAGAGAAACCTGGGGAGACATGATACCTAAATATTATATGTTATCCCAGATGGAATTCTGGAATAGAAAGTGACATTAGGGCTTGATGCCTGTAGCTCAAGCAGCTAGGGTGCCAGCCACATACACCAGAACTGACAGGTTTGAATCCAGCCTAGGCCCGCCAAACAACAATGACAACTACAACCAAAAAATAGCTGGGCATTGTGGTGAGCACCTGTAGTCCCAGCTACTTGGGAGACTGAGGCAAGAGAATCGCTTAATCCCAAGAGTTTGAGGTTCCTGTGAGCTGTGACACCACAGCTCTCTATCCAGGGCGACAGCTTGAGACTCTGTTTCAAAAAAAAAAAGAAAGAAAAAGAAAAAAGAAAGTGACATTAGGTTAAAAATTAAATAAATCCGTGTAGAGCATGAGCTTTAATTAATAATAACATATCAATATTTGTTCATTAATTGGGGCAAATGTACTGTGCAGATGTAAGATTATCAATAGTGGGGGGAACCGAATGTAGAATGTGTGGAAATTCTGTACTATTTTTTCAATTTTTCTGTAAATCTAAAGCTATTCTAAAATGTGAAAAAAAAAATGCCAATCTTCTCTAGTCATCAGAGACATGCAAATCAAATCCATCTTGAGATATCACCTTATCTTAGTGAAAATAGCCCACATCACAAAATCTCAAAATTGCCAGATGCTGGAGCGGCTGTGGAGAGAGAAGGGAACACTTTTGTACTGTTGGTGGGACTGCAAACTAATACAGGCTCTTTGGAAAGAAGTATGTAGAATCCTGAAAGAACTCAAAATAGGCCTTCCATTTGATCCTTATCTACCAAGAAGAAAAAAATTTATCATAAAGATATTTATACTAGATTGTTTATCACAGTTCAATTTCTAATCACCAAGACGTGGACTCAACTCAAGTGCCCATCAACCTATGAATGAATTAATAAATTGTGGTATATACCCAATAAACCATGGAATACTATTCAGCCATGAAAAGATGGAGAATTTAGATCATTTGTATTAACCTGGATAGAGCTGAAGAACATTCTCTTTAGTAAAGTATCACAAGAATAGAAAAGCAAATATCCAATCTATTCAATACTACTACGAAGCCAGTAGAGGAACTGATACACTAATACACACAAGAGAAAAACTCAATTTAATTCAAATTGGGGGAAGGGAGAGTGGAGAGGAGGGAGAAGGACTGGTGGGCACTTACCTAGTAGGCACAATGTTGGGGTACACGGCACATCTCCTGGGTGTGGGACACAACTACAACAGGGAACTTACCTAACAAACGCAAAACATTGTAACCTAATCATTTGTACTCTCATATTAATCTGAAACTAAAAAAAAAAAACTTAGAAACTGAGGCATAAGTGAGAAGACTGGTGAGATTTCAATAAGGTCTGTGGATTACTCAGTGGTATATTCACGTTACATTTCTAGCTTCAATAATTGTGCTATGGGTATAACTGTAGAAGGCTAACATTAGGAGAAGCTGGATAAGAATATATGGGTATTTTCTGAGCTATTCTTGCAACATTTCTGTAAGCTTGAAATTATTTCAAAAACATATTTTTTAAATGAGATTTAATGTTGCCATTTTTTTTTCTTTTTAAAGAACTCGATGGTTTTGCATACCATTCTCAGCATTGGCCTGGCCACTATCTGTGCATACTTTTAAAGGTACAAACTATGTCAAGAGCAGCCAATGTACATATGGCTCAGTTTTATGGAGAGCAGTTTGGAAGTCATGAACAAAGCTGGACAAGAAACCACGGCAGTAAACGAGACCGCCTGGAGTGTCGCTGGGAAATACTGTGAGACGTTACATAATGGCAGCCAGCAAGTGGTGGAAGAATTTATTTTAGGTTTCCAGCATATATATATATATATATTTTTTTTTTTTTTTTTTTCTAGCACTCCAGGAGGCTAAGGCGGGGACACTGTCTGAACACAGGAATTTGAGACCAGCCTAAGCAAGAGTGAGGCTCCC
>NW_003852397.1:27150238-27154135 GCF_000181295.1 Otolemur garnettii
TGTCTCAAAAAAAAAAAAAATATATATATATATATATACACACACATATATATAATATATATGCAGGGTGGCCATAAATTTTGTGTGCAATTTAAAATAGTCTATTTAAAATAGTTGCCTATTTTGAATTGCTCACGAACTTTACAGTCACCCAGTATAAACGTTTATATCAGCTAACCAAAGCGAGTGAAGGCTGCGGTGAACCATTCTCCTTACACTCTTCTCATCCCCATCCCTGCCCGTACTAACTTGTAGGGAATAACACCTGTCCCACCCAAATCCTCAAGGCAGGAGCCAGTAGCCTCCCCAGGGAGGAGCCAGAGGCCTGTTCCAGGGGACTCTTGGTCTGTTTTTTTGTTGTTGGAGTGAAGCTGGCTTCTGTTATTCATGAACTTGGCTCAACCGCTTGCCCTGCCACTGTTTTTGCAATCTGTAATCCTTGCTCCATCTCTAGCAAAATTTAGCTTAGAATTAGAAATTTTAGAAGTCCTACTGGACAGCCTTGGGTTGGGGAAAAGACCAGAGTCACTGTGCACACTGCATATTTCACAACCAAGGGGGGCAGTTGGCCCTCCACCTGTTTGGAGATGCACACTAGAAAGATCTGGCCCACCCACTTGCCACCTTCTAGGTGTGCAAGTTATTCAATTTGAGGATTATTCCCCACTGGGATTATCTCTGGAGGAGTAGAGAAGATACTCCTGCAACTATAAAATGAGGTACAGTGTGTTTCTTCTTCCCCTCTGTCTTGTCTTACCCAGAAAACTCTTGCTGTCTCCCAGGTGCTCCTGCAGCCCTGTTCCCTGCTGCCTCCCCTGAGCTGGTCCCTACTAAGATGTCAACTGGGCAGCTGGGGCCTCAGCAAATACCCTGATACTCTTTTCCCCCTTGGCTTCCTCTTGATTTTCCTCTTATCTCTCTGAACTCTCCTTTTGTGGTGCACTTGCTCCAGCTGCTCTTTTAACCTAAGCCTTTGAAACCGTGAGTGTGGGAGAGGAAGACTGGAGTTCATGCTGTAGTGTAAATGGTTGCCAGGGCAAGCCAGGGAAACTCCCTGAGCCTCAGTCTGTGATGTCTGCCTCCTGAGCTTAGTATGCTCTGAACTGTAGGGCAAGGATAACGTGACCTTGATCATGTTCTTTTCCAGTCCCTTGCACAGTGCCTGACATGTTTGTATAATAGGCTATCAATAAATGCTTGCTCAGGCCCAGCACGGTGGCTCACACCTGTAACCCTAGCACTCTCAAATGCCAAGACGGATGGATCACCTGAGCTCAGGAGTTCAAGATCAGCCTGAGCAACAGTGAGACCCCCATCTCTAAAAATAGCTGAGCATTGTGGGGGTGCCTGTAGTCCCAGATTCTCAGGAAGCTGAGGCAAGAGAATCACTTGAGCCCAAGAGTTTGAGGTTGCTGTGAGCTGTGATGCCATAGCACTCTACCGAGGGTGACAAAGTGAGACACTATCTCAAAAATAAATAAATATATAAATACTTGCTTGTTCAATGAATATAAAAATGCTAGTTGTAATAATTATGCATTCATTATATCTCAAGTCATATCATTTAGATTCATGATGGTATTGCAGAAAACAAGAGAACAATCTAATATTAGAAGGCAAATGGAGGCTCGGTGCCCGTAGTATAGTGGTTACAGCACCAGCCACATACACCAAGGGTAGCGGGTTTGAACCAGCCCGGGCCAGCTAAACAACAATGACAACTGCAACTGAAAAATAGCCACATGTTGTGGCAGGCACCTGTAGTTCTAGCTATTTGGGAGGCTGAGCAAAAAAATCACTTAAGCCCTAGAGTTTGAGGTTGCTGTGAGCTGTGAAGCCACAGCACTCTACCAAGGGTGACGCAGTGAGACTCTGTCTCAAAAATAAATAAATAAATAATAAATATTTAAATTAATGCTATCAATTTCCATTCCTTTTTAAATTTTTTTTTGAGACAGAGTGTCACTATGTCACCCTGGGTAGAGTGCCACGGTGTCACAGCTCTCAGCAACCTCAAACTCTTGGGCTTAAGAGATTCTCTTGCCTCAGCCTCCCAAGTAGCTGGGACTACAGGTGCCCGCCACAATACTCGGCTGTTTTTTTTGTAGCAGTTGTCGTTGTTTTAGCTGGCCTGTGCTGGATTTGAACCCTCCAACTTCAATGTATGTGGCTGGCATCGTAACCACTGTGCTACAGGCGCCAAACCTATACCACATTTTCTTTATCCACTCATCAATTGATGGATATACTCTGATTCTGTATCTTTGCTATTGTGAATTGTGCTGCAGGTGTCTTTTTGATATGATGACTTTTTTCCTTTAGGTAGATACTTAGTGGTGGGATTACTGGATTGAATGGTAGATCTACTTTTAGTTCATTAGAGAAATCTCCATACTGTTTTCCATAGAGGTACTAATTATATTCCCACCACAGTGTATATTTTGACTTTTTTTGTTTTTTGAGACAAAGTCTCACTCTGATGCCCTGAGTAGGGTGCCATAGTGTCATAGCTCACAGCAACCTCACACTCCTGGGCTCAAGTGATCCTCTTGCCTCAGCCTCCCAAGTATGGAGTACAGTCTCTTACCATGATGCCAAGCTAATTTTTTTTTCTATTTTAGTAAAGATAGGGTTTTGCCCTAGCTTAGGCTTGTCTTGACCTCCTGAGCTCACATAATCCACATGCCTCAGCCTCCCAGAGTGCTAGGATTACAGGTCTGAGCCACTGTACCTGGCCAGTATTTTGGCTTTTAGTAATGGCCATTGTGACAGGGATAATGTGGTATATCATTGTGATTTTACTTTGCATTTCCCTGATGATTGGGATGTTGAGCATTTTTTTAATTGCTTGTTGGCTATTTGTATCTCTTCTTTTGAAAGATATCTGTTCATGTCTATTTGTCTTTTTTTTAATGGGTTTTTATTTCTTGCTAATTTGTTTGAGTTCCTTATAGATTCTGGATAACAGTTCTTTGTCAGATGTAGCGTTTGTAAGTCTAGTATAATATGTTAATAACATATTAAGAGCAGGGTATATGAGAATCTCTGGTACTGTTGTCTCAATTTTTCCATAAATCTAAAATTTTTCTTCTAAAGTATCTATTAGATAATAAGGAACTTCATGATAGGAATAACCTTAAAAATGGCAATAGAAGTGCTTATAAACTTTGTTTTATTTTATTTGCATTATTTCAAGCTTTTGTAGGCTTGGCTGTCTCTTACGGGCTTTTTGTTTGTTTTAAGGTGTTGCTTTATTACCTAAGCTGGAGTGTAGTGGCACAATCATAGCTTATTTGCAGCCTTGAACTCCTGGGCTCAAATGATCCTCCTGCCTCAGCCTCTTGAGTAGTTAAGACTAAAGCCATATGCCACCACAACTGACTAATTGTTATATTGTTATTTGCAGAGATGCGGTCTCACTCTGTTGCCCAGGCTTGTCTCAAACTCTAGAACTCAAGTTACCCTCACACCTCAGCCTCCCAAAGTGATTGGATTATAGGCATAAGTCTCTGTACCCAGCCTTTTCCAGGCTTTTTAATGATTCTTAGATTCAAGAGATTAAAACCCAGATTTCCAACAATGATCCTGGGTATTCATTCATTCAACATGTATCAAATGCTGGCTAACAGCCTACTCAACACTATCACTAAAACAAGCAGGACTAATTAGCCAGGTGGTATGGTACAGGTCTGTAGGCTCAGATGCTCAAGAGACTGAAACAGGAGGATCCTTTGAGCCCAGGAGTTTGAGACTGCAGCGAGCTATGATAGTTCCATTATACCCCAGACTGGGCAACAGAGTGAGATGCTAGCTCTCCAAAAAAAAAAAAAAAAAGGCTCAGCACCTATAGCTCAACCGGCTAAGGCGCCAGCCACGTACACCTAAGGTGGCAGGTTC
>NW_003852397.1:27155344-27158553 GCF_000181295.1 Otolemur garnettii
ATTCTTAGGCTATTTGGTTATAGCTTTCATATAAAAAGGTTTAAATTAGTTTCATAATAGGGGTGTGTACATTGGATATTTTTTCCTCCATTCTCCATTTCTTACTTCAGAGTCTCAACACACAAGCAAGCAAAAACCCCGCTGGGGTCTGCATCCACTTCATTCTCGTGTTGCCAATGAGAAAAAAACTGCATCCAGAGAGGTTAAGATGCTCAACCTCACCTGATTACTGTGATTCCCCTCTGTGACCTTGTTTTCTTACAACCCCCTGGACTATTTCCCACAAAACTTAGCAGCAGCTAGCTTCAGGTGAGAGCAGAGTGCTTACACCTGTCCTGAGGGCTTTGTTCTCAAAAAAACTTGAATTTGCGTTCGCACAATGCAGGGTAGAGGTGGGTTGCGGAAGGCTGTAGGAGAGCGGAGTGGGTCTCCAACCTGGACTGCGGGCGCCCCCTCGTGGTCACCGAGAAGACGAAGCGCCCCGCGCTTCATTTTCTCCGGGAAAAGAAAGGGGAAGTGGCGGTGGTCAGGTTAATCCTGAGTAGGGGTAAAGCGCGCACCGCCCCCGGCACTTTGGCGACCCTGCATTGGGTCGTCAGCCAAGGTCTTCCGCCCGCCCCTACTCTGGGTCTCTGGGCAGTCCCTGCGGCGGTAAAGCAGAGTTTTTAATGCTGTGGCGCTGTCGCCTGAGACAGGAAGAATTTGGTCATCTGCGTCTGGTACTTTCCTGTCCCAGACAGGGGCTGGGAGTCGGTCTGAACCCCAATTGTGTGACCGCGGGCTGACTACTTCTCACTGAGGCTTCGCCATCTATGAAGTGGGAACGATGACATCTACACTATAGGAGCCAAGAGTGCCAGGGTCCCCTGACTGGCATCCAGGCAGTCTCCTGGAGCTCGGACAAAGCAGGGCATTCGCAGGAGGGTGCCAGGTCTCCGCAGACTGCTTCCCAAGAAGCCTGGGAAACCTCTCACCCTTGGCGTGCTAGGAGATTGGGTGGGGGTGGAGGGACACCCTTTACCTTTAATGTCTTGATTAATACAGAAAACATATACTAGTTTATCACAATACTGAAAGTAAATTAGAATTTCGGCCCATGGCTTCTAACACTGTTCATTGACATAGTCTTTTGTTATTCTCACTAAAAACAATTGCTTTATCCTTTCTTAAGTTTCATGGGATAATTTGACCCCTGGCAAATTGCAATCCTTCTGTTAAGGATTTTTCTTATCTGGATATGTTCTAGGTAAATTGGGGGAATACATGTGCACAGCTAAGTTAAGGTGATTTTATCTGTTTAATCCACAGCTGTATTTCAAACAGGGTAAGGTGGTGACAGTTTCTTGTCCACTGATGTGTGCCAGTGTGCCAGTCACTGGGACAAAGACACGAATCAGACAGGGATGGCTGAAAGTGTGACTGGACAGTCCTGGCCTCGGAGAGTGAGACCAGGTGTGGTATTTGGGCAGGGTTTCCCTGGGTCACCTACACAGCTGGGCTCAGTTGTGGCCTGGAGGAAACTGGTCCATGGAGGCCATGTGGGGGGCTGGTGCTCTCATTTTATCTCAGTTTCCAGGACAGAGGCCCTCCCCCTGCAATCTCACAGATATTCTAAAAGGTCAGGATAAAAAGAGGGGATGAGAAGAGAATCTATGGAGAAGATCAGTATGGGGAAGACGTTGCCAAATGCCACTTTATTACCTTAATTTTCTGACCAAATTTGAGCCTGTGATGCATGTGGCTCCCCTCTCACCCTTACACATGTTCATGCCCTTCCTGGAAGACAAATAGGAGGGCCGTTTAGTCCTTGTTCCTGAGGGATGTCATTCTAACCATATCTTAGACTGGACATGTGGGCCTTTTCCTTTTTGTGTCATCCATACCCCTTTAGAAAAGTTCAGGCATACTCTGAACACATCAGCATGTCTTCAGAGGTCATCAGTTATCAGGTTCTACAGTGAGCTGTAGACGGAAGGGAATTTCATAGTGAGTGGTTGTGGAGCCAGAAAGGGAGCAGGGGAGTGGCTCTCCCTTTCCTGTCATGCAATCACATGGTGACGGGAATGGAACCCAGGGAGAAACAGTCCCCTCACCCCAAGGTCCTTCTTAAGGTTTTCCCTCTATCATAAGCTCCAAGTACTGCTTCTCTTCCGGAGTCCAACTCCTGAATAAAGGAAAAGTGCAATTGGCCAATAAATAATATACATGGGAACACAGCCAAAAATACAATTAAGATGCCAGTGAGATAAGCAATTGACAATTTTAATTTTTAATTGTTTTATTATTTATTTATTTGTAATTAATTACTTTTTTTGGATACAGTCTCATTTTGTTGCCCTGGGTAGAGTGCCATGGCGTCATCACTCACAGCAGCCTCCAACTCCTGGGCTCAAGCTCTCCTTTTACCTCAGCCTCCAGAGTAGCTGGGACCATAGGCACCTGCCACTACACCTGGCTAGTTTTTCTGTTTGTAGAGATGGGGTCTCACTTTGCTCAGGCTGGTCTCAAACTCCTGAGCTCAGGCAATCTACCCACCTCAGCCTCCCAGATTGCTGGAATTACAGGTATGAGCCACCACTCCCAGCCCTAGGGTCTTAACTCTTGTTCAGGCTGGTATTGAACTCCTGAGCTCAAGCAATCCATCTACCTTGGCCTCCTAGAGTGCTAGGATTATAAGCATGAGCCACCACACCCCACCTAGTTTGATAATTTTATTTTTTTGATTTTTTTTGGAGACAGAGTCTCACTTTGTGACCCTTGGCAGAGTGCCATCATGTCATAGCTCACAGCAACCTCAAACTCTTGGACCCAAGTGATTCTCTTGCCTGAGCCTCCTAAGTAGCTGGGACTACAGGCACCCACCACAGTACCTGGCTATTTTTAGAGATAAGGTCTCATTCTGGCTCAGGCTGGTCTTAAAACTGTGAACTCCAATCCACCTGCCTCAGCCTCCCAGAGTGCTAGGATTACAAGCGTGAGCCATTGCACCTGGCCTTAGTTTGACAATATTAAATGTGTATAATCCATCAAATCTGATTCTATGGGCTCGGCGCCTATAGCTCAACCGGCTAAGGCGCCAGCCACGTACACCTAAGGTGGCGGGTTCGAGTCCCCAGCCCGGACCCGCCAAACAACAATGACGGCTGCAACCAAAAAATAGCCGGGCGTTGTGGCGGGCGCCTGTGGTCCCAGCTACTTGGGAGGCTGAG
>NW_003852397.1:27158649-27174598 GCF_000181295.1 Otolemur garnettii
AAAAAAAAAAAAAAAAAAAAATCTGATTCTATGAATGTATTCTAAGAAAATAGAGGAATAAATGTGTCAAGGTAAGTATGACTATTTTTTCGAATCACCGATTATAATAGATGTCCCTCAGCATGGGATTGGTTAAGAACTTATGGAGCGTATCTTATCTAGGCTGGACCATCATATAGATTAAGGAGCTGGTAGCCTCATGATTTCCTTGGTGTTTCACTAATACCCTCGTGGTCCTGGCCTCATCTCAACTCCTGGCACCCTTTACTCTCCTGGCTAAGTCCTGGATATCCCTTGGGATTGAGAGATGACCCAGAGTGGCATATCAAGAGTGTGAGAGAGGGTGGGGATTTAAACCAGCAGCTCCCCAACAGGGACCATGTGCTTCCTCAGGTCTACCCAGAGAAACAGCCTTCTGTGGATCCTGGCTCTTTGGGATGACCAAAGATGGTGTAGTACCTGCTCTCACTGCGTCTGGCTGAATACCTGATTATCCAGGCAGTGAGATAAAAAACAAAACACTTCAGTCCAGCTGTGTACAAGAATAGGTAATCCCAACACCTGGGTCTTGTGATAGCTGCTATTGTTTGGGAACCCATTCTCCCTTTGGCAACAATGCCAGTTTTCCTTTAGATGGCCACTGTTTCACATTTCAGCCCTTGTGGTCCAGGTAAGGCTGGCTCCTTGGTTCTAGGGGTAGCTGTTTCACAGTCAATACTCAGGACTTCTGCTGGCATTACCAAGAAGAGTTCTCTTCCTCCCCATCATGTAAAGCTGGGGCCACCTATGCCTCTGTGGAGGGTTTAGGTACAAAGGTATGGCCAGGGTATGTGGAGCCAGAAGGGAAAGTGCAGGAATCCTGTATCAGCAGCAGACAAACTCAGGTCAGGCCAGACAAGGGGAAAAAAAGGCATCTTTTGCCCTGGAAGGAGAGTCATGTCTGGCTGGGTGCAGTGGTTCACACCTGCACCCAGCACTCTGGGAGGTGGATTGCATGAGTTCACAAGGTAGAGACCAGCCTGAACAAGAGCAAGACCCCGTCTGTAAAAATAGCCAAGTGTTGTGGCAGGCACCTGTAGCCCCAGCTACTTGGGAGGCTGATGTAAGAGAATCAGAGCCCAAGAGTTTGAGATTGCTGTGAGCTGTAATGCCACAGCACTCTACCAAGGGTGACAAAGTGAGACTCTGTCAAAACAAACAAACAAAAAAAGGAAGTCAGTGGTCTGATCTTTTTTGAAGATTACACTCCATCCAGGGTGGAGAAATGTATTTTGTACATAGGGATAATATCAGAAGCAGAAAACGCCCTTAGGAAGCTGTTGAGAAGGCGGTGTCCTAGATGAGGGAGGAGGCAGTGGAGAGAAACAAAGTGGTATGGTTTGGGCGCACAATTACAAGGCAAGGGGATGGAAGGAGCATGGAGAAAAACTATAGCTTTGGCTACTCCACTTCTTGGAACCTCAGGTTCCTTTCCAAATGGAAATAATGCCCACTTCATGGGGGTAAGGTTGACAAATGTAATGGTTGAGAGTATTGTATTTAGTTAGATCTAGATTTGAGACTCAGGACTGGCAGGTCCAGTTGTATGGCCTTCTGTCAGTTAATGATAGACTGTAGCATTTATGGAGCACTCATTATGTGTTAACCATTAGAATTTTCCCCAAAGTAGGGTACTTAACTCTTATTCCAGCTTAGAGGTGAGAGAAAAGGCTTTAATCCTTTAAAGCCTAGCGAGGACCTAGGTCAGGAGGATTTCTCTAACTGCCACATTACCCTCATTTTTCTGCACCTAAAACTAGGATAAAAATAATGCTGACACTTCCCTGTGTGGTTGGGAGGATATAAAAAGGGGCCTGGTACATAGCAGGTGCTTATTAAATTATTATTAATATTAATATTATTATATTCTTTGTGTCCCCGAGTTTTTGCATGGAGTAGGCATCGTGTGAACAAATTTTTTGGGATTAAAAAATAAAATCCCCGGCTCGGCGCCTATAGCTCAACCGGCTAAGGCGCCAGCCACGTACACCTAAGGTGGCGGGTTCGAATCCCCAGCCCGGACCCGCCAAAACAACAATGACGGCTGCAACCAAAAAATAGCCGGGCGTTGTGGCGGGCACCTGTGGTCCCAGCTACTTGGGAGGCGGAGGCAGGAGACTCGCTTGAGCCCAGGAGTTGGAGGTTGCTGTGAGCTGTAATGCCACGACACTCTACCCAGGGGGACAGCTTGAGGCTCTGTCTCAAAAAAAAAAATAAAAATAAAAATAAAATCCCTTAGATGGGGGGAAAAAATGCTGCTGCCATAGTCTCAGCATTGGCCCAGGGCAGTGGCTAGGGGGCGTGGCTAAGACTGGAGGGTCAGGCTGAAGGGGCGGGACCAGGAAGCAAGAACTGAGGGTGGGGGCGGGGCTATATGAAAGGGGCGGGGCGTGGGCTGGCGACGCATGCTCAGTGCGGTCCGCTCCACTGCCGCCACCGCCACCGCCACCGCCCACTCGGGGCTGGCCAGCGGCGGGCGGCCGGGGTGCAGAGTAGGGCCCGGCTGGGCGAGTGCAAGGCCATGGCCCCGTGGCTGCAGCTCTGCTCTGTCTTCTTCACCGTCAACGCCTGCCTCAACGGCTCGCAGCTGGCTGTGGCTGCCGGCGGCTCTGGCCGCACGCGGGTTGCCGACACCTGTGGCTGGAGGGTAAGGCAAGGACTGCGGGTTTCTCGCCGTCCCCTAAGTTGTCGGGGGCCGGCGGGACGCGCTGTAAGGCAGGGGCGCAGGGCGCACAGGTGCCTGCGGGCAGTCGAACCCGCGGACCTGTCTGCTCTCCACGGAGTCGGCTGCGGGACTGGGAGTCGGCTGCGGGACTGGGGTCCCGCCCAACTTCTCTCCCGGGGCTCGAGTCCGGCGGCCCCGGCTGGGATGAAAGGCGCTGCCTGACCTCCGGCTTTGTGTTGCTAATGAGGAGCGGCGGCCGGCCGGGGTCCCATTCTGAGGGCGGGCCAGAGGGGGCAGCGGGGCTGGGGGAGGGCGCCCCACCCTTTGTTCCCGGCCAAGGACCTCCGTGGCCCCAGAGCTGCGCGTCTCAGGCTGGGATCCCCCGAGCTGTCCGCACGGGGGTGTGTGGGGCGCCTTGGAGCGGGACTCCACTCCAGTCCACTTCTTGGGCGGCCAGAGAGAGGGCCTGGAACGTTGGGGAGGGATGTGCCCCCCTCCCGTGGTCGCTTTGTTTCTTCTCGGCCGGGGCCGTCACCCCACCTCATCCCACCTCTGACTTCCAGAGAAACTCCTTCCCAGTTCAGCCTTTCGTTTCGTGTATGGTCTCAGGGATGATACCCGCCTCCCCGCGCCCCTTGAGATGCAGATATATTTTCGCCGCCCTTTGGCGAAAGTTTGTCACCTGGGTCAGGTGCCGGAGAGGAGACTAGAGAGTTGCCCAGACTTCGCGTGTACTTGGAGCCCTCTGCCTGGAACCGAGGGCTCCTTCGACACTGGGCGATGTGCGCTAGGACATTGCCTCCCCCTCCCTGGTCCCTACTTCGTCTACTGTGCTCAGGCGGGCCTAGGACCCAGATATTCCGTCTATCTGTCCTGTGCCTCCCTGGCCTGGCCCCTGGGCATTCATGGTCTTAAGCCTGTGGAGAGAAAGCAGGCTTTGCACTTAGGCATCAGGGACATGACCTTGGCTCTGCTTCTAGATAACCATGAGCCTCTATTTCTTCATTTAGAAAATGGAAGAAAACGGAGATTTACTGCTGGGACGAGGGATGGGGATAGGGTATTTGGCTTAGGCTAACATTGACTCACCTCTTCTGGGAGGTTCAAACGGCCTCAGCACGGTGAAGACCTAAGACTGGACACCCCCTTAGATGCAGGGACTGGTTGCTCCATCTCGCTTGCCCCATATTCAGAGAAACAAGGTGCTGGAAACCAAGTTAGAGCAGGAAGCTGGGATGTCTTTATACTTAACAGCTATACCTCCCACCATATCTTTGGCTGTATCGCTCTTTACTATTTGAGTAAAGCACCACATTTTCTAACTCTTTTCCATTTTAGTAAAACATCACTACTCTTGTTTTATTTTTAAAATTTTTTAATAGATACCAGGTTTTCTCAAGGCTGTCTTATGTTGGCTTATGGATCCTGCTAAAATTTTGGATCTAGACTGATGTTGGCTTTTGAATAAGTAACAGCATCACAGGCATTTTATTCTGAGTTTTCATGTGAGAATTCAGCATATGTGTATCAGTCTTAATTGCTGGGTTTTTGCAGTTGCCAAGGTGGCTTCATATGCCAGTGCACACAACTTAATGAAATTTTAATGCTGTGGGTATGGTACTTGTCCGAAGGGGCCAAGCTGATTATTTTGTCCTTCCTTACTTGAGGGAATGTGTTCTCCTTCCCCACACCAGCACCCTCCCAAAATTAATCATGTCCCTGTCCCAGTCACACACATGTTGGCCTTCTCCACACCAGGACCCCTAGCTGGGGGTGACTTTCTTAACAGCTCCTGCCTTGGCCCCACCAGTCCTTTTCTTCAGTCATGTTCCTCCCCTTCCTAGATGAGCATAGGGGCCTCTGGGCCATGTCTCAGATTCCATGTTCTTCCTAACTTGACACATGGCTTCTTCTGTCCCGGACTTGCCTCTTGGTGCGTAGGATGAACCCCTCTTACCCACCCATTCCAGCTTTAGCCCCTCCTACCATGCTCCCTAACTCCTAATGCCCTTTATGCTTCTAAGCCATGCTTTTCCCTCCTCCTGGGATGCCTTTTCCGACCCCTGAGAATCCCCCTTACGACTCAGCTCAGGTGATGCCTCCTCAGGGAAGCCCTCCCTGACTTTCATGCCCCTTGCTTTGCCTTCTCAATCAAGTTCTTGTCCTTTGGTTCTCCCCAGACTGCCGTGTCAATATTTGTTCGCTCCATATTTTCAGACTAGTTTCTTTAGACAGGCACTGAACTTCATCTTGGTGGCCTCAGAGCCCAGAGCCCTGTAACTCTTGGCTGAACCTAATTAGACTCGGCTGCTTTCCTGCTAAATCCTATTTTAAGTGATAGATTTTCAGAAGTGTATGTGCATGGGGGGAGGCCAGGTGCAGTGGCTCACACCTATAATCCTCCTACTCTGAAAGGCTGCCGCAGCTGGATCACTTGAGCTCAGGAGTTCAAGACCACCAGCCTGAGTAAGAGTGAGACCCCATCTCTTAAAAAAAAAAAAACGCTCAGACCCCGTAGCTCAGTGGTTATGGTGCCGGCCACATACATTGGGGCTGGCAGGTTTGAACCTGACTAGAGCCTGTTAAACAACAATGACAACTACAACAAAAAAAATAGCCAGGTGTTATGGTGGGCACCTGTAGTCCCAGCTACTTGAGAGGCTGAGACAAGAGAATTGTTTAAAAAGCCCAAGAATTTGAGGTTGCTGTGAGTTGTGATGTCACAGTACTCTACCGAGGGCGACAAAGTGAGACTGTCTCAAAAAAAAAAAAAATGGGGAAGAGATCAGATCAGAGTACCAAGCTCCAGTGTCTTTTCTTTCTTTCTTTTCTTTTTTTTTTCTTTTTTTTTTTTTGAGACAGAGCCTCAAGCTGTCCCCCTGGGTAGAGTGCCATGGCATTACAGCACAGCTCACAGCAACCTCCAACTCCTGGGCTCAAGCGAGTCTCCTGCCTCCGCCTCCCAAATAGCTGGGACCACAGACGCCCGCCACAACACCCGGCTTTTTTTTTTTTGGTTGCAGCCGTCATTGTTGTTTGGCGGGTCCGGGCTGGGGATTCGAACCCGCCACCTTAGGTGTACGTGGCTGGCGCCTTAGCCGGTTGAGCTATAGGCGCCGAGCCTTTCTTTTCTTTTTTTAAAGACAGAATCTCACTCTGTCATTTAATGTAGAGTGCCATGGTATCATGGCTTGCAGCAACCTCAAACTCCTGGGTTCAAGCATTCCTCTTGCCTCAGCCTCCCAAGTAGCTGGGACTACAGGTGCCCGTCCCAGTGCCTGGCTAATTTTTCTAGTTTTTGTAGAGCTAGGTCTTGCTCTTGCACAGGGTGGTCTCGAACTCTTGAGCTCAGGTGATCCAGCCTCCTTGGCCTCCCAGAGTGCTAGGATTATAGGTGTGAACCAAGGCGCCAGGCCCTCCAGTGTCTTCTTGGTAGCAGACCTTTGCACATGCTATTCCTGCCTGTGTCTTTTCTCTTTCTGCCTCCTTGACTTCCCTTCTCAACTTCACCATCACTTCCTTTAGGAAGCTTTCTCTGCTCACACCTCTCTGGTAACATCTCCCAGAAATTACAGTGTCAAGGGCCAGCCAGTAAATAGTAGTGACTAGGATATTTGAATCATGTCTGGTTACCTACCAGATAATAGGTACTCAGTCTATAGATGTTGGCCTCAGCTCTGAGGTTGCTTACAGTCTAGTTGGGAACATATACGAATCCGGGTCAATTACATGTAATGCAAACCGGAAAGAGCTCCCTGTGGCTCAGAACCTAAGAAGAAGACAGTGGGGATGCAGGCTGCCTTAAAGGAGAGGCAGGATTTGGGTGCATGAGAAGAGTTGAGTGAATGACCCCTTTAATCTCCAAGGAGCATTTGTTCCAGGGCCCTTGCTCCTCTAGGAATGTGTATTTTCCCAGAATTTGCAAGGTGACTGCAGCTAGCCAACTCTCTGCAGCTTTGCTAACAGAGCCTTTGGGGCTGCTCTCAGAGGAGCCAGGAGCTGGCCTGGTTTTAAGTGGTCAGGTTTCACAACCTCTGCATTATTAGTGGGGCAATTAAGAAGCTGATACCATCTTGAACACAGCTCAGTGTTTTAGAAATGAGTCGTGGGCACACTTCCTCAACTACTTAAAAAACATTCTCTTAGGGTCCTTGCCAGCTGAAGTTGCTCTTTGAGTAATAAATATTGTTCTCCCCAAAAAGTAATAATCTGTAAAGCCTCCAGAGAGGCCAGCACCCTCATTTATACTTGCTCTTAACTTTTGCTTCTCTATGGTGGAATGATTGTGATAGGTAATTTTACTTACATCAGTCACTTGCACTGAGGTTTTCCCTCCTTTGCTTTGCTGGTTGAGAAGTCTATTCATGGAACAAGGAGTTTGGAATCTATTCCCCCAGGTTTTTATTTAGTGCCTTTTCCTGCTGTAGGGGAGGAGGGAACATTTCTTGCCTCCTTACTTATTATTTTTTTTAAATTAATTAATTTATTTTTGTTGTTGCAGTTGTTTGATTTTAGCGGGCCGGGACTGGGTTTGAACCCACCAGCCTCGGTGTATGTGGCTGGTGCCCTACCCACTGAGCTACGGGCAACAACCGTTGCCTCCTTACTTAAACGGGGTACATCATCTCAGTTCGATTATTCCTGAAACACAATTCCTATCCTCCCTAAGAAAGGTTACTCATTTGGAATTTGGGAAGCCAGGATGCTGGCATCGTTTTAACAATGAAGTGCAAGTTTCCCATTTAAGGCAAACACTTCATCTCAAAAGGTAGGAAAGAATAGGGTGGTACTTGGAATAAAAGAAGTTGCAGCTGGTTAAAATTTAGGTTCCTGATAAAAGTCCAGTCCAAGAATTCTCTTTGGCTGTGGGCCCAGGCATGTTTATTTGATTCTGAATTGGATGCATTTTCATTCACTTGCAGCCCATGACTCCCAGTCCCGCATCTGGTCTGCCTGTCCGTGTTGTTCATGTTACTGATGTTCTCATGTCCTTTACAGAATTCTTTTTTTTTTTTTTTTTTTTTTTTTTTGTGGAGACAGAGTCTTACTTTATCGCCCTC
Source organism: Otolemur garnettii (assembly GCF_000181295.1). Classification (NCBI taxonomy): domain Eukaryota; kingdom Metazoa; phylum Chordata; class Mammalia; order Primates; family Galagidae; genus Otolemur; species Otolemur garnettii. Next base: position 27,166,414 of record NW_003852397.1, read on the forward strand.
GGTGGAGTACCGTGGCGTCACACTGCTCCCAGCAACCTCCAACTCTTGGGCTTAAGCAATTCTCTTGCCTCAGCCTCCCAAGTAGCTGGGACTATAGGCGCCTGCCACAATGCCTGGCTATTTTTTTGTTGCAGTTTGGCCGAGGCTGGGTTTGAACCCACCACCCTCAGTATATGGGGCCAGCGCCCTACCCACTGAGCCACAGGCACCGCCCCCCTTAAAACTTACATAGCCTTGGATGATACATTTTTCAGAGATGTTTAGGAAGTGCGATGCTTGCTCTCAGCCCGTCTTGCCTAATTGGGAACCCGCTGGCTCTTGGCCACCTTTCTTGAGCAGCCCTCCTGTACCTACCTCCGTCCTGGAGTCCTTGCAGTGCCTGGGGCATTGTGCTCCTTATTTTGCCAAATTCTGCCTTTTGCACCTTTTTCTTCTGAGCAGGGTTTCTCAAAGTGATGTCCAGGGACTTGCAGTATCAGAATTGCCTTAAGAGCTTGTTAAAAATGCAGATTCATGGGTGGCACCTGTGGCTCAAAGGAGTAGGGCGCTGGCTCCATATGCCGAAGGTGTGGGGTTCAAAAGCAGCCCCAGCCAAAAACTGCAAAAAACCCCCAAAAAACAAATTTAAAAAAATGTAGATTCAAGGCTATTGGGGCCAGCATGAGTCTGAGATGGTGCCCAGGAATTGGCATTTTAACATGTTCCTCTGAGGATTCTGATGGTGTATTGAGGATAAGACCTTTTGTTTTAGGAGATCGGGCTTCCATAATTAGAAGGGAGAGAGACAACACATTGTAAACATTTAAAATCAGAGTTTGGCTTTAAATTATTTCACTGGCCTTAGAGTCACTGTGGAGACTTTATCAGCGCCCTGACCAATAAAAGAGGTCAGGCTAACTGAGGGGGTGCCCTAACTGAGGAGGAGCCTGTCGGGCAGGGCGCCCTGGTTTGGGTGGGTGCCTCTGGCCTGGAGCTGTAGAGGAGGCTTGGGTTGAAGGCACTTGACACTTTACACTGGATTCCTCCCAGAACAGCTGGGTTTGTCTGGAAACCAGTCTCAGGAAGGAGTAGGGCAGGATCCAAATCAGATTCTCGGCAGACCTTGCAGACAGCTTCTCTACAAAGGAAAGAACTGCTAATGCTTTTTTAAGTCTTTATTTAAAGTTGAGTGTTTTTCGGGCTTCATTTGGCCTAAAGTAGTGTGTTGGGTTTATTTTTCTTTCTTCCTTCCTTTCTTTTTTTTTTTTTTTAGAGACAGAGCCTCATTCACCCTCTCAATGGCCCTGGGTAGAGTGCTGCGGCGTCACAGCTCACAGCAACCTCCAACTCCTGGGCTTAGGCGATTCTCTTGCCTCAGCCTCCCGAGTAACTGGCACTACAGGCACCCGCCACAATACCCTCTATTTTTTTTTTTTGTTACCATTTGACTGGGGCTGGGTTCAAACCCACCACCCTCAGTATATGGGGCTGGTGCCCTACCCATTGAGCCACAGGCGCCACCCTTTTAAAAAAAAAAGCTTTGAAGGCCCTTTTCCTACTCTGTCTCTAAACTTTTCACATACAGTGCCCCAGCAGATGTCTACTGCTATTGGGGCCACCCCTTCAACAATTTTGTTATCCTGTTTCATTCCCACTGCCTCTTGTGCCTATATCTGATGGGTGGGTTTTAAGGCTCCTAGAAGCTTGGCCTGTCCCCACCCTTATCCCTACGCTCATCCCATTTGTAAGAGCATCTAACAGGCTGTGAGGGCACACTATTGGAGCAGACTGCTTTCCTGCCACCCTGCTCTGGCAGCCAGATCTTTTCCATTTGGTGTCTCTCCCCAGATTGGAAGGGTCTCCTGCCCTCAGCAAGCCCAGAGACTGTCTATACTGGTTCCACAGGCGCCAGACTCGCCCAGCCAGTGGGAGGCATTGTCCTTTTTCCTTGTGTTTGTCTTGGCTGCCTGGATGTTCTGAATGGGCTTGACACACGATTAGGTGACTGATGGCCCCCACAACACATTGTCTCCTCTGGGCCTAGGGCCTTTGAAGCTCTTCCCGGTGGGAAGTAAAGAGACTATTTGCTCTATTAAAATGCCTTGGTATTTCCTCTGTTTAACCACAGGCCACTTCCCCTCTGCCACTCTAAACCCGGCGGGGCCACTGGCTGATTGAAAAGACACAAGCTCTCAAGTGATCGCATCCTATTGAAACAGATAGTCTTACTGCAGATTAAAGCTAGGGCAAGTCTGGAAGAAACAAATCCAGATCTTCTTTGAGATGGCTCCTTATCTTGCTCAAAATTTAACCTGTTGACATAATTCATGCTTGAAGTTCTGAATGAATAAATGGGTGCTTTAAAAAAAAAAAAGGGAAAAAAATAAAAAGAAGGGATGCCTAAATTGTAAATTAAAATCAGTGGGTGTTGTATCTACACACAGCAGGTTAATTTGAGCACTGAAATTTTTCGTTGTGTGAGTTGGAAACTTTGGTGTCTGGAAGGGGAACAATGTCTGTTCATAGAAAAACTATACTTGTTTCTCTTCTTGCAGATTCTGTCTGTTTGGTCTCATATGCTCAGAAGTCCAAGTAAGAAGTTTGCAATTTAAATAATACCAAGAATATCTCTGGGGAGACTCCCTCATCCCTTCCCAAACAATATCTTAAAAGAAGTTTTAATTAATAACACCAGGCAGGAAACTAAAAATCAAACAACTGAAAAAATTACCTCTGAAACAAAAACTGAAAATGGAAACTCCAATTGAACACCACAAAGGAGCTTAAAAAATAATCACTAATGTTACTTTCTAATATGGTTATTATTTTAACATTTGCAACTCCTTTGTTCAAAGTATACATGATAAAAATGGCTTCCCTTTTCTTTGGTTTCTCATTTGGAAATGCTGGGGGAAGGTGGATGTAGCTAATTAAGGCTACAACATTTAAAGAGGGGACTTAATAAATACCATCTGTCCTCAACAAATCACTGGGTGGATGACAAAATAAAGATGTGATGTGAACACACGTGTAATTCTCTTCTAAAACGGAAGTTGGCCCATAAACTTTCTGATTTAATAGTGTAAATGAAAACTACCTCTACTGTGCATATTTAAGAAGCACTTGTTTTATAGTGACCCTAATGGTAAATGTCTTATTTGCCTATGGCTGGTACCTTAAGAGTTGAAAAGGCAGGCAGTAGATGGCAAGTTCTGTTGGAAACTTAATAAATTGTAATTTTGTTGTATCTTTATTCACTCCAAACTCCTAAAAATAGATATTAATCCTGAGGCTTTTCATTAAAATTACTATATTGTAGGAGAGCTTGCTTGAACTTTAAAAAGGGAAAGGAATGGGTTGGCGCCCATAGCACAGTGGTTACAGTGCCAGCCACATACATCGAAGCTGGAGAGTTCGAACTCAGCCTGGACCAGCTAAACAACAATGAAAACTGCAACAAAAAATAGCCAGGAGTTGTGGCGGGCGCCTGTGGTCCCAGCTACTTGGGAGGCTGAGGCAAGAGAATCACTTAAGCCCAAGAGTTTGAGGTTACTGTGAGCTGTGATGCCACGGCACTCTACCGAAGGTGACACAATGAGACTGTCTCTTTAAAAAAAAAAAAAGGAATGGAAATTGATAGCATTAGTTAGAATATTTATTTATTTATTTATTTGAGATAGAGTTCTCAGTATGTCGTTCTTAGTAGAGTCCAGTATCGTCACAGCTCACAGCAACCTCAAACTCTTGGGCTTAAGCCATCTCTTCCCTCAGTTTCCCAAGCAGCTGGGACTACAGGCGCCCACCACAACACCTGGCTATTTTTTGTTGCAGTTGTCCTTGTTGTTTAGCTGTCCTGGGACAGGTTCAAACCCACCAGCCCTTGGTGTATGTGGCTGGCGCCATAACCACTGTGCTACGGGCACTGAGCCTAATTAAAATATTTAGATGGATATTTACCTTTCACATATTGAATAAATACTTCAGATAAATCTTTTTGAAATCATGAGCGATTAGGTTTTATTTTATTTTTTTATTTTTTTATTTTTTTTTGAGACAGAGCCTTAAGCTATCCCCCTGGTAGAGTGCCATGGCATCACGCTCACAGCAACCTCCAACTCCTGGGCTCAAGCGAGTCTCCTGCCTCAGCCTCCCAAGTAGCTGGGACCACAGGCACCCGCCACAACGCCTGGCCATTTTTTGGTTGCAGCCATCATTATTGTTTGGCAGGCCCGGGCTGGGGATTCGAACCCGCCACCTTAGGTGTATGTGGCTGGCGCCTTAGCCGCTTGAGCCACAGGCGCCAAGCCAGCGATTAGGTTTTAAATATAACTTTTTTTTCAGATTTAAAAAGTATTCCCTTAAAAACTAAGACTTTTTCCAAGTGTTCTATTTTGTCAGTTTTGTAGGTCCCCCCCCCCCCATTTGACTATAACCCTTTAAGAAGTACTGGCTGAGGCCCCAGACTTCTGTTCTGAGATGGACTGTTTTACCCGAGAGTGGATGGTTAATGGGATAAAGGGAGTGTTTTCTTGGAGTGAAGAGGTACCTTTTCTTGAGATGGGCCATATGGTTTAGAAACCCTTTCCCTGTAATTTTATTCCGTCCGGGTGAATAAAACAGCTGAAACAGCTCCCCTTTTATCTAAGGAAAATGCAGTGCAATGTAGAACAAATGTCGGAGCAGTCAGCCCGAGCGTGGTGGCCATTGAGTGACAGCTTATGGCCCCTTCCTCTGGAGTGTGCACATTTGCTCTGGGTGGGGCACAGGCACTCGGTTAGGATTTATTGACTGCTTAATATTTGAAGCTCAAAAAGGCTTATTTGGAGTGAGGAGGCAAGAGGTGACTTTTTTGAGCAGCTACTTTGTATCATGTCATGGAGGCTTGACCCCGAAGAAAGACAAATGGGAGTAAGACCAGGCCCCTATCAACAGTAGCTCCCCACTGGAGCGGGCAGGGAGAAAGACAAATAGGGGTTTGGATGACAGGAAGGTGCCAGAAGGCCACCTCACAGAGAACTCCCTGTCCTCTCTCTACGCTTCCCTACCTCGTACAGAGAAGGGTGAACCATGCTTCCTGCGCCTCATCCTAGAATTGCCCATGGGAAAAGCAGTGTGATGACAAGTGAATGTGTGAGCTCCTGCTTGGGGCCACCTTTGGAACTCCGGCCTTCAGGCCCCTGTCTCAGTAGGTTCCCAGTAACCCTGGCTTCTGGCTTCTTTTTTTTTTTTTTTTTTTTGAGACAGAGCCTGAAGCTATCCCCCCAGGCAGTGTGCCGTGGCTTCACAGCTCATAGCAACCTCTGATTCCTGGGCTCAATGGAGTCTCCTGCCTCCTCCTCCCAAGTAGCTGGGACCACAGGCACCCGCCACAACACCTGGCTATTTTTTGGCTGCAGCCGTCATTGTTGTTTGGCAGGTCTGGGCTGGACTCGAACCCACCACCTTAGGTGCATGTGGCTGGCGCCCTAGCCACTTGAGCCACAGGCGCTGAACCTACCCTGGCTTCTTTATCTGCTTCAGTTTCCTCTGCTTTGTAGAAGCCCCACCTCTCTGTGAGGCTTCTCCACACTACCCACCCCCAGCCTCCCCAGGGGCTACAAAGCCTGTGTTTAATAAAGCCAGACAGACCCTGTCATCCTCCAGATTTGGCGAGAATTTGTCCAGCCATGTTTGCAGCCGCACAATGAAGAAGAAACAAATTTGATTTCTTTATAAGAAAAATTGAATTTGAATGGTTTGTGGGAGGCTTGGAGGAAGGGACGGGGAATGTATGAAGTAGACTGGCCTTGGCCTGGCACCCAGAGCTCAGTGGGTAGGGCACTGGCCACATACACCAGGAATGGTGAGTTCGAACCCAGCCTGGGCCTGCTAAACAACAGTAACTACAACAAAAAAAATAGGCTTTGCTGTGGGTGCCTTAGTCCCAGCTACTTTGGAGGCTGAGGCAAGAGAATTGCTTAAGCCCAAGAGTTTGAGGTTGCTGTGATCTGTGACGCCATGGCACCCCACTGAAGGACGCTGTCTCAAAAAAAAAAAAAAAGAAAAGAAAAGAAAAAAAAGACACTTTAAGCTACATCTCACCAGTGAATAGAACTTGGAGGTGGAGGATAGTTTAGGCAGAAAGCAAGGTGTGGATGTAGCTAGAAGAGGGGGCTCATTGGCGGGGGACAGATATAGGCACTAGATACAGGGAGCCCTGAAGCTTGCCTGTGTGTGCTCTGTCAGGAGTGATGAGGCCCAGAAGGTTTCCCCAGTAGGGGAACAGCCTGATGAGAGGGGCACACCACCCATTCCTTCATTTAGTGACCATGTGGTGCTTTCTGTGTGTTAGGCCCAATTTCTAGGGCTTAGATTTTACTAGGGGAGACAAACAGGATAACAAAATACCAGACCTGACCACCCCATTTAAAATAGCAACCTGCTGCTCGCCCTGTCCTCCTCTTACCTTTTCCTTTACAGAACTTTTCCCCATGAGACATACATAGTATTTTCTTGTCTGTGTCCCCCATTGCAATGTCATCTCCACAAGAGCAGAGCCTTTATCTGTTTTGTTCCCTTCTGCATCATGAGAACAGTACCGGCACCCAGTAGGTTCTCCATACATGTGTCTTAAATGGCTAGGACTGTGCAGAAAATTAAAGTAGGGGGACAAGAGCAATGGTTGCTTGCCAGTGGATGATCTCGGATGGCCCCTCTGAGGAGGCAATGTATCAGTTGAGAAACTGTAATAGAAATTTCCTCTGAAATTGTGTTTTCTTAACATTGGCTAATCATGAGGCTATAGGTGCTGAGAGCAGCACAAAAAATATACTTGATTTATTCGTTTGCTGCAGATTATTGACTCTCCTGCTGGGGGTACAGAGAGGCTAACTGTGAGCTAGCTAGAGGCTAAGCTGTGGGCTGGTCCCTGCTAATGGCAGAGGAAGGTGAGTGGGAGACACACCTGGCAGAGTGTTGCTTGGGGGCAGGTGTTGAGACTGCCCACGTGCCCCTGTCTTGTGGATGAGAAAAATGTAAAAAGTCACTGCTAAGCACCAACAAGCACGTCCTGGACTTGGTAAAATGATGTTGAACGACGTGAGACTCAGTTGGTCAGTAGCCCTCAGTTTGTACAAAAACATCTTTTCAACTGAGGCATAGACCTAATTTTTGTTTCTGTTTTTCTCATTTTTGTTCCATTTCCCTCTGGTTGTGAATGCATTTCATTTTCCGAAGTCATTTGAAGGTCCGCCAGAATCAAAGATGCTCTTTGCCTTCTTTCCGGGTCTGTGGATTTGCTGGCCAGCTGTGGTAATGAGTTTTTGCCCAGCTTTGATTTTCATGCCTTGCCTCCCAGTGGGAGGAACTAGATATTTCTGATCTTACCTCTGCTCATATTCAGATCCAGCCAAGCAATCAGTGACTTCCCGGGCTTTTTTGTGGGAGACTGTGGGAAAAGTCCTGGTTGGCTGGCTATGAATTAATGAAATCCTTAGAAGTCTTTACTAAAGATAGCTCCTGTGGTTTTAAAAAATGGCATTGCCTTTTTAATTTGAGAAAGAGGTCATGGAGTTTTACCAAAATTAAGCAGAGAAAATGTAACATCTGATTGTCTGACCGAAGATGGCTTTAGGCACCTTAGGTTCCCAGTGCTCCTGTGCCCAAGGTGACTGTCACCAGGCCCCTCAGAAGGCATAAGCCGGCTCTCATTCATTGTTCTCTCTGGGTTTTGAAGTCCTTGAGAGACAGATTCTACCGACCACATCATTTCACCTGAGAGCATTTCACACCTCCTGAGCTTTCTTCCTTTTACCTAAAGGGTGACACTTTAAAAAACAAAAGTACCATGGTTATCCAGTTTGGTTAAGACTCCTGTAAGCATTGCTTTTATCTCATTAAATAAGGATGGGGTGGTAATGGGGGACCGTTTGGATGGAAGGCAAAGGGGCTTTTTTAAGAATTCTAAGAAGTGGCTTGGCGCCTGTGGCTCAAGTGGCTAAGGCACCAGCCATATATACCTAAGGTGGCGGGTTCGAATCCAGCCCGGGTCGCCAAACAACAATGACGGCTGGCTCTGCCCCTATAGCTTAACTGGCTAAGGCGCCAGCCACGTACACCTAAGGTGGCGGGTTCGAATCCCCAGCCCAGACCTGCCAAACAACAATGACGGCTGCAACCAAAAAATAGCCGGGCGTTGTGGCGGGCGCCTGTGGTCCCAGCTACTTGG
>NW_003852397.1:27174757-27193955 GCF_000181295.1 Otolemur garnettii
CGCCTGTGGTCCCAGCTACTTGGGAGGCGGAGGCAGGAGACTCGCTTGAGCCCAGGAGTTGGAGGTTGCTGTGAGCTGTGATGCCATGGCACTCTATGCAGGGGGATAGCTTGAGGCTCTGTCTCAAAAAAAAAAAAAAAAGAGTTCTAAAAAGTCCTCAAATTAGTAGTAGTTCTGATAAGAAGAGCAGGAGAATGATAAATTTCTGGAGAAGAGTTTTAAGGAACACAGTGACCTATGACTTTTAAAAGCATAATGTTTTAAATATCTGCAAACATGTACACCCCTCCCCTGCAGGTAAGTATGTAACAAGTCATGATTTCTTTTCTTTCTTTTTTTTTTAGACAGTCTCACTGTTTCCCTGGGTATAGTGCCATGGCATCACAGCTTACAGCAACCTCAAACTCTAGGGCTCAAGCTATGTTCCTACCTCAGCCTCCTGAGTAGCTGAGACTATAGGTGTTGCCACAATGCCTAGCTAGTTTTTCTATTTTTAGTAGAGATATGGTCTTGCTTTTGCTCAGGCTGTTCTCGAACTCCTAAGCTCAAGCAATCCACCCACCTCAGCCTCCCAGAGTGCTAAGATTATAGGTGTGAGCCACCATACCAGGCCAGTCATGATGTTTTTTAAAATTAGTTTATTTTTCATCTTGGTTCTAGTCTGTACTTAAACTATAAATTTCCCTTTACAAATATTAGTAATATTTTGGAGCATAAATTTTCTGAAACTAAATGGGAAGTTGAAGTTGTTGCCAGCCACCTATACCATCATTGTACTTTTTCTCCTACACTTTGTATTCTGAAAATTTTTAACCTCTAGAAAAGTTGAAAAAGAGTAAAATGAACACCCATTTTCTCTTTGCCCGGGGTCACCAGTCTTAACATTATATCACACTCACCTCAGTTGTCCTTTTAATGTCCTTAGTGATTTTTTTCTGAATCGTTACCAGATGCAGACAAGCATCTCCCTGGTTTTCAATGTCCTGTCTCTAGTCTCCTTTAATCTAGTAACAATTCCTCCGCCTGTTTTTTGTCCTTTATAACCAACACATTCTGCAAAGTCAAGGTCACTTGTGTACACAGTTCCTCCGTTTGGGATTTTTATTGTTTCCTCATGATTGAGATCAAGTTAAATATTTTCTCAAGATGGCTCTAAACGTGATACTATGACCATTCTGTTATATTTTAGATATCAACTGGTAACAAATGTGGATCAATTTCAGCAACAAGAATAATGTGTTTTTTCTACTTGAATTTGTTGTACATAGAGATCTTTTTAATGGTAGAACCCAGTTTGGTCTTGTTATTTGTCTTTTAAAACATTCAGTGTTTTACATTAAGGCTTATTACTTTCTTGAGGGTCTAAAGAATGGGCAGAGTGTCATTTGTGCTATCCTGTAATAAACTCTTTCTTTAAAGACTATTTGAAATCAACTATGCTCTCTCAAAATTAGGAGTGCTGTTTCTCAAGAATGCTTAAGGCTTTTGCTATTCACAAGGGCTTGTTGCAAACAGTTGTAGATGTTGCCCTCAGTGACTGGGAATGAGTTCCTATTAAAGACCTCTATTTGGCCAGGGCAGGTTTACGGTTGAATGCTTCCTCACACCAAAATCCAGCCATTTCTTTCCTTTGTGCTAAGAAAACATTGAACTTTATTTCCAGTAAAGGCCACTTCACTTACAACATGTCCTTGAAGTCAATTTCCAGCCTTTTAGCTCTGTGATTGCATGTTGTCTAAATTATTTTATTAGAGTTCCTTACAGACAGTTTCCTTATTTTAACTGGAATTATTATCTTTTACCTAATTACATGCTTTTTCTTTCTTTTAATTTACTCCACTCCAAATTTAAGGGCTAAGACATGTAGAGTTAATATTGGTCATTTTTCAAACCAAGTTAAAATGTCAAAAAGCGACAAGTTGTTATTCTTGCAGGGTACCAGGGAAACGACTGAGACAAAACCTCCATCTTTTATTCATAAGTCCAGAGAGACTTCGAGGGCGCAGGCGGGCCTGTGTGCCCAGCATTTGTTCAGCTTTCAGGACTGGGCCTCCTCCCCTGCTGGCCATGAAATGTCATGCCGAGATGTAATAGTGGGACATTCAGCATTCAGAGAATGGTCCAGAGATTCAACTTTGCTTTTCATTTTCCTTTCTGGCATCAAGTGTTCAGTCCCCTCTGTGGCCTGCCGGCGAAAGGCCAGAAAGCAGTGCTCTGGATGCTGGCAGGGATGGGGTACAGCCCTAGCCCAGAGGGCCCCGGGCTCCTGTGTTGGAATGCATGCTGGACACAAAGGCTAGGCGAGGTGGCAGCTTGCCTTTGCTTAGTCTGGTCTGCTCTGGCCATAGGAGAGAGAGTTCTTGTTTCCATGGCAAAGCTACTTTTAGTTTTGGCAGAAGAGTTTTGGTGTGTAGGGTGCTTTTGATTTCAGCAGTCACTGGGAGTTTACCATTTCTGTGTAGAGGGAGGCACTGGGGGCAGAGTGCTGAGACTGCACAACTCCCCAGGTTCTGACAGTTTCTTTGGATGAGGAATAATCAGGCAGCATTTGCTAAGCAAGCCTAGAATTTGATTTAGAGCAGTAGTTTTGCGGGTTTTTTTGTTTTTTGTTGTTTTTTTTTGTTTGTTTTGGAGACAGAGTCTCACTCTGTGGACTGGGTAGAGTGGCATCACAGCTCACAGCAACCTTAAACTCTTGAGCTCAAATGATCCTCCTACCTCCGCCTCCCAAGTGGCTGGGACTACAGATGCCCACCGCAGTGCCCAGCTATAGAGCAGTAGGTTTTGTTTGGGGGTGATTTGGGGAATTTCTGGAGACATTTTGAGTTGTTACAACTGGGATGGGGTGCTCCTGGCATTCTGTGAGAAGAGCCCTGGGATGCTGCTAAGTGTCCTAGTGTACAAGTCAGCTTTCCATGACAAGGAATTATCTGGCCCAACAAGCTTGTAGGGCTGAGGTTGAAAACCCTGATTGAGGGGGTCCCATCTTTGTATCTGGATTTCTCAGTCCACTTAGCGTTATAACACTTCAGCTTCCTTTCTGTTTAACAGAAGCTGCTGGTTCTGTAAATCTGCACTCAGGATGAATTTCCATTAAAGTCTCTAAAACATATGATTAAACTATTGTGGTGCTCCTTGAAGATATGCCCTGAATGCAACTACTATTTTAAATGCAAAAGAAGATTTTTTTTCTTTTTTGCCATAATTTGATCAAAGTAGCATAACCTGTGCCTCTGTTTTTGTTACTCACTGATGGTCTGTGGATAACATTACATTTTTTCAGCATGAAACCCAACACTTCAAATCCCTAAAGCAGTCTCAAATTTATGGATAATAAAAGCATTTATTGTACTGGATGTCATCTGTTATATCACTCTGGGGCTAGAAACTGGCAAGCAGTGGACAGGAAATATTTTCATTTCAAATCGCTTCAATCTTATGGTCTAGGGGCAAAAGTGTCTGATTTCAGGAAAGCCGCAGTGAATAGCATAGTAATGAATGCATTTTTAGTTGATTAAGCAGGCATTCTCTCCCTTTCAAACAATCTTCCCTCTTTGGCTTGGAGGGGCTAAATAAACATGTGATATTAAATGATAGCATTTCTTGTTTTGGGTCTTGCCTTTTCTTGGATCATCTTAAACTTTTCAAAGTGTTTTCCAGGAATTCTCTGCAGAGCAGGGGCGAGCCAGGGGAGAATGGCTAGACTCAAACCCCCGTTGTGATTGTTTGCTTTCTGAGCAGAGGAGGTTTTTTGAGAAGATGCTGACTCTTCTGAATTCTCTTTAAAAAAAAAAAAAGAATTTGGTACCTCACCTTTGGGAATCATGAATTTAGGAGGAAAAGCCTTTTTTTTTTTTTAAAGTCTACATTTTTTTTTTTTGTAATTTGAGTCCTGATCTACCACATCCATCAAGTAAACAGCATGAGGAGAGTTCTATCCAAAGGGAACCCTGTGTTGTGGTGATGTATCCAGGGCAGTATGCCTTTTGTCCTGGCGGACCAGTGCCTTTGAACATGTTATCTAAGTCTTCACTTCCCAGAAAGCCTCAGAGGTAGACAGTTATTTCTGATGTGGTTCCTTTTTTCCAGATGAGGATTCCATGGCATAAAGAGCCAGGAAGGGATTACGATGAGAGGCCACGTGACTTGGAGAGTCTTCTCTCTGCAAGAAACCACAGCCGCAGAGTTCTTACCCTGCCCGTGCCCCCAGCAGTTGGGCTTGCCCTGTCTCCCAAGTACCCTGCCTGAGAAGGACGTCTGCCATGTGCAGCAAAGCAACTAATGTGGGGTAGGAGGAGATTGAGACTAGATACCAGATAGCACAGCAAATAATTAAATTAAACTTGGATTAGGCCTTTACCCCAAAGATTCCCAACCCTGGCTGAATACCAAAATCATCTGAAGAACATTCTTGGGGTTGGGAGAGAGATTCCAGGCCTCACCCCAGACCTGCTTAAGTGGGATTTCCAGGGGGAAGACCAGGAATCTTGAGGTTTTTGTTTTGTTTTGTTTGTTTTTGAGACAGAGTCTCACTATATCACCCTCAGTAGAGTGCTATAGTGTCACAGCTTACAGCAACCTCCAACTCTTGGGCTTAGGGGATTCTCTTGCCTCAGCCCCCCAAGTAGCTGGGACTATAGGTGTCTGCCACAACACCTGACTATTTTTTGTTGTTGTTGTAGTTGTTATTGTTTGGCTGGCCCGGGTTGGGTTTAAACCCACCAGCGCCCATGTATGTGGCCAGCCTTCTAGCCATTGAACTACAGATGTTGCCCAGAATCTTGAGGTTTTTTAAAAAAAAATTTTTTTTTTTTTGAGACAGAGCCTCAAGCTATCCCTCTGGGTAGAATGCCGTGGCATCACAGCTCACAGCAACCTCCAGCTCTTGGATTTAGGAGATTCTCTTGCCTCAGGTTCCTGAGTACTTGAGTTCTTAAAAAAGCTGCCAGATCAGTGGTTGCCAGGATTTTGGGGAGGTGACTACAGAGGTGCAATACAACAGAATTTTGGGGATGATAGGACTGTTCTGTCTGTGGATTGTGGTAGTGGATACACAGATGTATATATGTGTATAAACTTGTGGAACCCCCCCCCCCCAAAAACAATTTTACTGTGTGTAAATTTAAAAAAATGCTACCTGGGTGAAATTGAGTTACCTAGGTATCAGATGAGGTGGCAGATGGTACCTGGTGGCAGCTTGGCAGACCATGTCCAGCAGTAAGAGACCGTCACTTGGAATTGCAGAGGCCATTGTGGCAGGTACTGAGTCCCCTAACCCTGCTGTGTAGTAGACCTTTCTGTGATGATTGACATGTTCTTCCCTGCATTCCAATTCAGTAACTATTAACTGCTTAGGGTTACTGAGCACTTGAAATATGGCTAGCACAACTGAGGAATGGAATTTTTTATTTTGCTTAAACTTAAATTTAAATAACCACACATGTCTAGAGACTACCCCATTGGACAGCTTTCCCTAAGAGACAGCCATTGTGATACTGTGGAGCTCTGACTCTGTGGCAGGTGAACCCAGTGGTACTATATGTTTGAGAGACGATAGTAAGTCATCTGAAGCACAGGGGAGAATAGGAACATGGGTAGGACTTAACCTGTGCTTTTCTTCTCCAAAGATGGCTCCATCTTTGGCCCATTTCTTTTCCCAACTTTCCAACCTCGTTCATCTCAAAAGTGCAAAGGCTGGTTGGATGCTATTTCATTGTGCTTCCATTCCTGCACGGCGGTAGGACATACTGATGAAAGTCATTAGAAGATCTAGGAGAACCATGTACAGAGAGGGTGGGGATGTATCTGTCACCTGGCTAGGGGTGGCCTGGGCTCACCTGCCTCCCTGGACAAAATGTGATGAAGAACCTGTGTGGTCAGGCTGGGCGCAGTGCCTCATACCTGCAATCCCAGTACTCTGGGAGGCCAAGGCAGAAAGATCACTTGAGCTCAGGAGTTAGGGACCAGTCTGAGCAAGAGTGAGACACCTATTTTCTACTAAAAATAAGCTGGTTGTTGTGGCAGGCACCAGTAGTTCCTGCTACTTGGGAGGCTGAGGCAGGAGGATCACTTGAACCCAGGAGTTTGAGGTGGTTGCAATGTAGGCGGATACCATGGCACTATAGTCTGGGCAATAGAGAGAGACTGTCTCTAAAAAAGAACCTGGTGGTCATGTTGTATTCCTTTTGGGGGAATAAGGTCATCTGAGAGTGTCAGTTACGCATAAACTTCTCATGTTATGCATTGAGCACATGGCCTCCATCTTGGCTTGTGTTCAGATGCTCTTAAACCTACCTCCCCCACCCCACATGGATTTATGCCAGTGGTTCTCAACCTTCCTAATGCCGCGGCCCTTTAATACAGTTCTGTGGGTCGTGACCCACAGGTTGAGAACCACTAATTTATGCTATCTTAAATAGTGTTACTTTTCTAAATGTGTTATAAAAGAGTGAGATTGAGAGTATAGAGTTTTATTAGTACAAACTGAACAGTGGCAGAAATAATGTTTCAATTTGTAAACATATTTGCTCATAAATAAATTTGTTAATTGGCTAACAAAATTTCACGAGTTATGGACCTATAACTAAGGAGGTTTCGTTAATCTGACTTAAATATAGAACAGAGGGTGGTGCTTGTGGCTCAAGGAGGAGGGTGCCAGCCCCATATGCCAGAGGTGGTGGGTTCAAACCCAGCCCTGGCCCCCCCCCAAAAAAAAAACAAAAAAAACATATATAGAACAGAAAGCCTAAAAGTGGGTGATGTTTTAAAATTAGTGGGCCTATCTAGTCCTTTATTTTTTATATGAAAATTTGCATCTTTGGAAAGACATTCTGAATCTTAGCATCTTTAAGGAAGGTTTCCTTGTGTTGCTTGTACATATTGGTAACTTCAACCTAATGAGAGAAATGGAGCTTCGTATGCATTAAATATCAACTCTTCCACTCTTGGACACGCAAACATGTCTTGCTGCAGAGATGCAATCACTAAATTGATTTTACTTATTTTCTACTTACAGTTGTTTGCCAATGGTAATTCCATGTATTGATGTAGTTCACAGACCTGTCACTTTTAGTGGCCATATGCTATTTTCGTGTTGTATGTTTCGTCCCACTCCCCTTTCTTTTTTTTGAGACAGAATCTCACTATGTCACCCTCAGTAGAGTGCTGTGGCCTCACAGCTCACAGCAGCCTCAAACTCTTGGGCTTAAGTGATTCTCTTGCCTCGGCCTCCGAAGTAGCTGGGACTACAGGCACCCGCCACAATGCCTGGCTATTTTTTTGTTGTAATTGTCGTTGTTTAGCAGGCCCGAGCTGGGTTTGAACCTGCCATCCCCAGTGTACGTGGCTGGCACTCTAGCCACTGAGCTATGGGTGCCGAGCCTCTCCTTCTCTTTTTGCCAGCCCTCCTCCCTCACTAATGAGGCATTTGGGCTGTTTCCAAGTTATTGCTGGTCTAAACTTCTGGGATCATCTTCGTACAGGTTGGTTTCCTGCCTGGCCCCCTTGCCATTTTGGCTTATTTCTTTGGCATATATTTCCCCAAAGTGGAATTACAGAGTCCAGAGGATTTGTAGCTCTTATTACATATACATTTACCAGAAGTTAGTTGGGATGCTTTTTAACTGTGCATCCTTCTTCGTTTACTTGTGTTCCTACATGTTTATAAGCTTGCCCTGTATAATGACTGAGCCAATTTACTGGTAAGACTTGTATTTTGTGAAGAGCATGGGTTTGATCCATTAACCCCAGCTCTCCCATTTGCTACCATTTATTGTGATCTTGGACCTCTCTCTGAGCCTATTTATTTATCTCTAAAGTGGGTTAATAATTGTTTATCTCTCAGGGTTGTTTTGAAACTTAAGTAATTTAGCTTTGTGCCAAATAGTCAAATAGTAATGGCTTAGGTGACTGGTGGCAGTCTTTGTTATCAGCAGAATATGCACAGTCATTCTTCTATAGCCTAAAAATATTGACATTTATAATTTTTGTTTGTTCTTTTTTATTTTGGTGGTACCTTATACTTGTTTGATTCTGAATTTACTAGAGAAGGATTGAATCCTTCTACCTGATGATTTGTCTTCTGAATATGTTTTAAGGATTTTGAGTCTAGTATTCAAGCCAGGTATGGATGAAATGTTGCTTAGTAAAGAGCATTAGGGAAGATACTTAACTAATGAATAAGGGTTAGAGAATAAGAATTATCGGCCAGGCACCATGGCTCATAGCTGTGATCCTAGTACTCTGGGAGGCTGAAGGAGGAAGACTGCTTGAGGTCATGAGTTTGAGACCAGCCTGTGCAACATAGTGAGATTCTGTCTTTACAAAAAATTTTTAAAAGTTAGCCAGGATTGGGTGGTGCCTGTGGCTCAAGGAGTAGGGCGCCGGCCCCATATACCAGGGGTGGCAGATTCAAGCCCAGCCCTGGCCAAAACTGCAACAACAACAAAAAAACTTAGCCAGAAAGGCTGGTCAGGCATTGTTGCAGGTGCCTGTAGTCCTAGCTACTTGGGAGACTGAGGCAGAAGGATCGATTGAGCCAAGAGTTTGAGGTTGCAGTGAACTATAATGATGCCACTGTACTCTAGCCCAGGCAACAGAGCTAGCTCCTGTCTTTAAAAAAAAAAAAAAAAAGAATTATTAATTAAATGAGTCTTCTTATAATAGCATTTTATGGAAACAGTTGAATCTAGGTATTATCATGGGAATTCTGTTTGTACTACTGATTGGCCCAATAAACCTTTGTGTACTATGTATATATATTTTTTCCAAGGTCAACTTTGGATTGATCGCACATTTCCCATAAATAGAATATAAATTAATTATATTTTTCTGGAGTTTAAAAAATATCCCAAGTGTTGAGCTAGAAGTCTCTCTATATTAGTTAGGTGTTGATATCAGTGATATAGAAGATGAGAACTTCCGAAGTTGACCAACTGCTTTTGACTACGGACAAGGCAGGAAACTCTGGCTGTCAGGTTTGTTACATATAAAATGAATAGTCAGACTAGAATTATTCTTAAGAATTTAACTGTTGGCCTGGAATGGCAGCTCATGCCTATAATCCCAGCACTTTGCCTAGAGGGGAGGATCAGTTGAGGCCAGGAATTTGAGTCCAGCCTAGGCAATATAGCAAGATCCCATATAAAATAAAAATTAAAAATTAGTTGGTATGGTGGCACTTACCTGTAGTCCCAGATACTTAGGAGGCTAAGGGGGGAGGATTGCTGGAGCTCTGGAGTTCAAGGTTGCAGTGAGCTGTGATCTAGCCACTATATTCAGCCTGGGCAACAGAGCAAGATTTTGTCTTTAAAAAAAAAAATATATATATATATAGAGAGAGAGAGAGAGAGAGACTTTAACTGTTGTTTTCATTGAGGTAATTGGAGGATGTAATTGTCCTGGTGCACCCATTTCATATCCTTATTGAGTTGGCCACTACTTTTGCCATGAAGACTCCTGTCCCTTGCACCTGAGCGTCTGTTTTTGCTCTCTCTTGAGAAAGAATGCCCAACCTGTGGCCATTGTTGCAGCTCTTTCTTTAATTAAAGGAAAGTATTTGTCCTCCACATGGATTTCTTTTTTCTTTTCTTTTCTTTTTGAGACAAAGTCTCAAGCTGTCGTCTTGGTTAGAGTGTCATGGCATCACAGCTCACAGCAACCTCCAACTCTTGGGCTTAAGTGATTCTCTTGCCTCAGCTTCCCAAGTAGCTGGGACTGCAGGCTCCCGCCACAATGCCTGGCTAGTCCACATAGATTTTGATTTATGTGGGGCTTTATTTGTTATTTTCAGCTCATGGTCCTTGTTGGTGTGCCTGTGCTGGTACCTGGAAGCGCCCAGCATCTCCACCTGCCCCCATCCTTCTCACCTCCTGTGTGCTTGCCCCGAATGTCTACACAGCCAGAGGCCCCCAAACATCTCCCAGTTTTTTAAATCCACACTATTGTTAATGATTGATTTCAACCCATTTAGTCTTCTGGGCTGGGAGCTTTTAGGACCCAATCAATCACTTAATCCATAAACAAGCCTCAGACTCTCTGTGAGTTCTGAATCACATCATGGTGTTGACAGCCCTGGAGGCCCAGACCTTTCTTTCACCAACTGTCTGGGTGGAAAGGACTTGGGGTATTGTACTAGGTGGTAGCATGGGAAAGGCAGCCATAGATAAAAATTGATCAGAAATAAGTAGTTTGTTTGGTAGATAATCTGCATGTGGGTAATAGCAAAATTGAGTAGTTATGAATATTCCTCTACCCCCATTTACACCAAGTTGTTGTCTTATGTCTTATTGGGAAAGTTAGAGATTAGAATAGTGAACACATACACATATAAACATACACACACATACCTACCCCTTCCCCACTTGTTTTTAAAAATGAGTCTTCCCTTGAGCCTTGATATGAAGCAGATAGGAATACAGCAGCTCTGGTTGAAGGAAGTGGGGTGAAGGACGCTGTCTCACCCCCATCCTACCCTCCAGTCCATGCCACAGGTGCCCCTGCCCCAGGGATTGCCATCCTGTGAGTTTCCCTTTGGGTCCAGGAACCCTTTTCCTGAGTGATCATCCACCTGTCCCAGTTGAAGTGGTATTGCTTTACATGGGCATCCCCTGGAGGTCCCTGAATGTGCTAAGACATTTCTGGAAGAGCCCTATAAATCTGTGGCTACCCTAACAGATCAGAATGAAGATCGTGGACTTAGAATAGATGGGTTGGGGAAGAGAGAGAAGATAGATACAAGCAGAGGCATGCTTTATTTAGGAAGATAAGGTGAAAGCTTGAGCGGATGGGCAGAAGAGGAGGCAAGAGTGCCTGATAGGCTATCAGGAAGAGGGACACCCCCAGAAGGTCTGTGACACAAGCTGGAGGAGGAAGAGATCATGGGTGGCTGGGGCAGGGATCACCCATTCAAAGGCCAAAAGGGCAACCTCATGTGATAATAGGGCATGCAGCTCGAGGACACCAACAAGGCTGACTTGACAGAGAGCCTTATCTTCAGGGGTCACAGCTGCTGGAAGCTCTGAGCTTAGACAGGAGGAGTGATGACAAGTTACCCTGGAAAGGATTTGGCTGGGTTTAAACTGTTGTCTCCACCTGCAGTAGTTGTCTGCAGAAAGTCATTGTTGTCTGCGGAAAGGACTGTGGTGGGCAGGTTGTACCTGAGTACCCTCACACCAATTAAGGGTGGTTGTGAGCACCTTTCCAGAGCAACCCAAGACCTGGCAATCCCTCTGCTGTGCTTTATGCCTTGAAGTCTTCTGCCAGCACAAAGCTGGGTGTGCTGGTCAGTCCTTTATGCTTGCAGGAGCCTTTGAGGGTCTCCCAGTGCCTCCAGCTGGTCACTCACTAAGTGAAAATTCATGTCCTTAGGTGGTAAGGGTTGCACGCTGCTATAAGTATAGAAGAGAGAGAAGGGAAGAAGGGGGGTGGCCCCTTTGGAATCCACTGTTACTGGGGCTATTGAAGCTTCAGCCACTTTCATAGGAAAAAACATCCTGAAAAGGGTTTCATATCTATGGAAACTCAAAAAGGAGTTAAATGGCAGGGACTGTTTACCTTATCCTGATATGCCACCTGCCTTTGTAGGTAAAGAAATACTTAACTGCAGGGTGGCATAGTGAGACTCTTTCTCAAAAAAAAAGAGAGAGAGAGAAAGAAATATTGCAAACAAGTGCTTTGAGTTGTACACTGTGTTCCAATTTGAAAGTGTGAAGCCACCACTTCTGAAGTGTCCCCTTGCCCAGTCTTCACTCAGGTAACCCAGGTATGTCACTTTCAGCTAGATGTCACTGCCCTGGGCACATGACCTCATCTCAGTCACCGTAGGCCCTCCCCCAGGGCCTAGCCCTGGACTCCATCTACATCCTCGGATGCTCTATGAAAAAGGGCCGGATCACCTTATAGAGTGCAGATATTCAACTTAACACACAGTTAGGGCTTTTGGTTAAAGGGGTTTGCTTGCGGTCAGCATTTTCTGGAACACGAAAGCCCAGGGGATTTGTGACTTGACAGGTCTGTGTAAGCACAGCCTCCCTGCCCACTGCCTACTTCTGGTGGGGTAACTGGCACCCTTCAGGGATAGGATATGCATCCTACAAATGTCCTTCGGACTCCAGGGAAGCAGTAGGAGGGCACCCCCGGGCTGGCCCCTCCGTTGAGCCATTTTTTACCTTCAGGTACTGATGAGGCTGACCTTTGTCAAGATTGTCCAAGTAGAATAAGAGATAGGTCCCCCTGGGACTGAGACAGTTCTGTGCCTGTGCAAACAAAACAGTTGAAAAAGAATATACCGCCCCTTCCCCCATCCTGGTGTAAGGTGGCGGAAGGAAGCGGTGGCTGACAGCAGAGTTAAACAAACTTTAAGGTAGGTCAAATTTTTGACATACCTTTTTCTTCTGCTGTACCAGCAGCTGCTCTCTACTTTGAAAGGGGGCTTAGCTGCTCATATAAACTTTGGTTTGTGATAATGTAAACTATTATTAGGATTATCTTTTTATTCATAATATATGCCTGACTCTTTGCCTACCTTATTTATGTTCTATTTGAAGCATTCATTTACCTTCAAATACCCAGAGTCACATCAGCCCCTCTGAAACTGGAGGAAAACTTTATAACAAACTATGTATTTAAATCTCTCTGTGGTTAAAAATTACTCTGGGAATGAAATCAGTAAATTGAGGAAAGTTCCAATCTCAGCAAAGCTTCTAGTTTAAAAATGGGATATGACTTTTTTTTTTTAAATGAAGGTTTATTGCAAGAATGCTTCGTTCTCAATTAAGAAGTTTTGGCCTTCGGAGTGTCCTGCTTATTCCCCCCATTTCATCACCACCTGGTGGAACGATTTGCCATTGAGACTCAGGCTGGTGACCTCTGGCCAGCCGGACCCTGCCCCCTGCCAGGAGGAGGAGGGTTCTCTGCCTCAGGTGCTCCCGCCTTGTTTGTCAAAGGAGAAGGGGCTAGTGTGCAGGCCAAGAAAAACCAATAACATTTTAAATTTTTAATAAAATGTCTCTCCCACCCTTTGTTTTTCCTTCCACTCCTCCCCAAAAGAAAGAACAGACTGAATTTTCAAGCACATCTGGACACTGTTTTTGTAAAACTCTTACCCTGAATTCCCAGAAGGAATGTATTGGCTCCCATTTTTCCAAGTAAAAACTGAAACGATTCCTTTGTTTATGAGTACTGCGCTTGCATATTTTAATAAAACAGTAGAGAGAGGAATTGAGTTGACTGGAGAGTCCTTAGCCAGGCCAAAACCTTGTCCTTTATGCCTCTCTTGAAGTCTTTGAGAGGTGCTAAAAATTTATGGTTGGTTCTTTTTGATGGGTGTGGGAAAAGACCGGGTAGGGGCTCTGTGTGCCTCTCTTTGAAATTACTTTTTCTGCTTTCTGTGGCTGTAAGAGTATTCATACTCCTTGTCCAACTCTTCTCTTTTCTCTGCCATGCAGTGCCCTGTTGGTGGACACTGAAATCAGATTATGCTGTTCTAGATCTGAGAGCCCAAAGCAATGAAAGATAGAATCTGTCTTTCCCTTATCAGATAGTGTTTGTTTTTCTCTTAGGTGGTTCTCCTAGAAGCTATTTTTGAAAAGAGAATGAGGTTGATCTTCCATTAATGCCAGTCTACCAGGATGTTGGCATGGAGTTCTTTTATTGTGGGGAGAATTGCAAGAGATTTAATGGGCATCAAACTTTTAAAAATGAGATACAGAAGGATTTACTAGTTTCAGTAACTTGTTAAGATAACATGGTTCTGTTCAACCTAGTGGTTGCAGAAGTTCTTCTTTTCTTTTTGTCCTTAAACATTATGTTTAGGAATTAAAAGTGAACTTTCAGAAAGACACCAAAGTAATAAAGTTATGAGGGCCATAGTTCTGCGGCTACCCAGTAAATGTTCATTATTGATAAGCATTTAACCAGTGTAAATAGTAGACTTGATACCTGTGTATTAACAGTTATTGGTTCCTTTTAGAGAACCTTTCTCTAAACCTGTTCTGAGTGTCTGAAAATAAACTCTTTAGAGATATAATATTCTTGTAGGCCTTATATAGGAGATTAATCAAATGTCAGCAAAGACTACACTTCAGCTTTCCTTCCTACTTTAAGGGAAGAAGGTTGTTAGTCATGTCACAATAAACTGATCCACTAAGCTCGTCTGTGTTATATGGATGTCCTTCTGTCAAATGGTGACAAGTGGTGGATGATGTCCAAAACAGGCTGATCTGAAAATTAATGCTTATATTAATGCCCTCTTGCAAAAATTTACCATTTTCATGAGATTTGGACAAAAAGAGTTTGCCTGAATTGATACCACCTAACTTCCTAACTTTGAGTCATACTGATAATGTGCTAGCTAATCTTTTGAAGTTTTATTTCTTTTTGAGTTCTGGGAAATTACTAGTTATTCTGGATGCTAGGTTAGCCCAGTTGGTTAGGAGTATTTAGTTTAAAAAAAAAAAAAAAAGACCTGATTTAGAACTAGTAGTTTAGTTTGGTTTGCCTCTACGTTTTCCAGATAGCAAAGTTTCAAAAACTGTAAAAAGGTATTATTATTTTATTTTAACAGTGGATCAAACTGTAAAGTGCTTGGGCTCCCTGTGTTCTTATCTATAACATGGGAGATTAGAGGGTTGTCCTGCAGGATGGGGGATTGTGAGAACAACTTTCCCTCCAGGGTGCTGCGCTCAGTACCTGCACAGACAGTACCTGGCAGTGAATCTGCAGTCTTTTCACTGCCTCTTCCCAGGGCCAAGAGCAGGGCTCCTATGTATTAGCCCATCTGTTCATGTGGTTTTGTAGCCTGATTTCACGTGTACTTTCTGCTTTCTGATGTGATACCTCCCACCCAGATACAGTCAGATCTCCAGAATTGACCACCTCCTTACACTGACCACCTCCTTAAGTTGACCTAATTTTTATGGACCGGACATGCACCACATGTAAATACCAACATAGTAGGCCTAGTTCCTTATGTTGTCTACCTCCATAAGTTGACCAGTTTGCTACAGTCCCAGAGGTTCCACTGTTTATGGTATTATAAGAAGATCCTGTGTCACCTTACTTTCACTAAGTTTATTCTGCATTGCTCTTTAAAAAAAAAAAATCCTCTTTCCCCATTGTTCTCTTTATTGCCTTAAAATTGCTATCTTCCAATTTCCCCAATTAGGAGCCTGCAAGTCATATTTCATCATCACATCTGTATTGCACTTGTCACCAAGTCCTGCCATTTTTTCCTTAAAAATGCCCCCAGATTTGATTTGTCCTTTTGTTGTCACCCCTGCCACTGCCCTCTCCATCATCTTGTGGACAGCTGTAATTGCTTCCTGTCTGGTTTACCTCCCTGCAGTCTTCTGCAAATGGGGCCCTAACTCTTCTGCAGATGTGGCCCCAACATTGATTCCACTGTTCATCATCATTACTTTCCTGCTTTTGTTTCCTTTTTTTTTTTTTTAACTTTCTGTTTCTTTTTCTTTTAATCATTGTGGTAAAATATACATAACATAAAATTTACCATTAAAACTTTTTTAGTTAAAATTATTATTATTATTATTTGAGACAGATTCTCACTTTGTCACCCCTGGTAGAATGCCATGGCATCATAGCTCATAGCAACCCCAAACTGTTGGGGCGCAAGTGATCCTATTGCCTCAGCCTCCCAAGTAGATGAAATACAGGTTCTTGCCACAATGTCCACCTATGTTTAGAGACTGGGTATTATTCTTGCTCAGGCTGGTCTCAAACACCTGAGCTCAGATAATCCACCTACCTCACCTTCCCAGAGTGCTGGGATTATAGGTATGAGCCACTGCGCCTGGCCATGGACCACAATTTTTTTTAGCCATTTGTCCACTGATGGACATTTAAGGTTGCTTATAAATTGTGGCTGTTGTGAATAGTGCTATAGTAAACATGGGAGAAAATTTATCATTTCGACCATTTTTTCAAGTGTGCATTTCAAAGGTATTAGGTAAATTCATGATATTGTGCAACCCAGCCATCATCACTATCCATCTCTAGAACATCGTCTTCATCATCCTAAATGGAAACTCCATACCCGTTAAAAAGTAATTCTCCAGTCTTCTCTCCCCACAACCCTGGCAAGTAGCATTCTACTTTCCGTCTTTATAAATTCAACTGTTTCTAAATACATCATTTAAATGGAATTGTACAGTATTGTACCAAAGTTAAGATTTTTCAAGATTATATTTAGTGATCCTGTTCAGCAAGGATTTGATGAAGGGTTGGTAAAAGCTAACGAAGGGCCTTTGCTTCTGAGTCTTCTCCTTATCTCTTCAGTATTTATTGAGCTCTACCTGGGAGCACAGCACTGATTTCCCCTGCATACAGACAGGAAAGTCAAGGTGTGTAGAGCCACAGGGAACATTAGGTGATGATAGAAACTCCCACCTTAAGCCTCTGTAACACTCACCTAACTCACAAAAGTTAGTGATAGTTTTCATCATAGGCAACAATTAGAAGTGGGTGGTGATCAGGACTCATCTCCTCCTCCTTAAACACCTTTCATCTGTATTGGGGGAAGGGAATCAGGCCCATGGCACCCTAGTTCCAGTCTTCTCTGTTTTGTCAGTGACATCTCATATCTCATCTCCAGGCCCCGGGGTCTGACTCATCAGTTTGATTCAGTTCTCTTATCCTTTTGCTTCATCCTTTGAAGATATTGTTTTATTGCCTCTTTCTTCTCTCCCTACTCCCCCCGCTTAGCCCATTGCCACCTTGACCTGCATCAGAGGACCTTTCCCCTGAGCTCCTGTCTGGCAAACTCAGGCTACTCACACCTGAAAAGACCAATTTGAGTTTTACCTGATTCCAGTGTGAACCATGTGCAAAGCTGAACCCACTGTTTATTCCAGCACTGTGATGCCCATCTTTTGAGGCCCGTTGCAGGTGTCTAACACAGAAGGATGGGGAGTAAGTTCCAATACCAGGGTTATTGAAAGCGTTTGCTCTGGATGATAAGGAAAGCTCCATGTTACCCACCGAGGAGTAGCAGCATTCACTGACTGCTCACCATGTGCTAGAAACCAATAGTGTTCTTGGTTGCCACACATCTGCCTCTGCTTGAAACTCCCTCTGCCCCCACCCAAAGGTTCATGTGCCTTAGTACTTAGCTCGAGGCCTCCTCTGTGAAGACACTTCTCTGGCTAGCCTTCCTCTGTTAGCCTTCCCAGCTATCTCTTCTTTGAAATCTTACTACACAGGAGCTCGACTGCTTAACTTGGCACTGTCATCCTATAAAGGGTGGATAACATTACTTACTATAGTTTCTTTTGTTTTGTTTTCCAAACTGAAGTATATTCTTTTTTTTTTTTGAGACAGTCTCACTTTGTCGCCCTGGGTAGAGTGCCCTGGCATCATACCTCACAGCAAACTCAAACTCTTGGGCTCAAGTGATTCTCTTGCCTCAGCTTCCCAAGTAGCTAGGACTGTAGATGCTGGTCATAATGCCCAGCTATTTTTAGAGACAAGGTCTCACTCTAGCTCAGGATGGTCTTGAAACTATGAACTCAGGCAGTCCACCCACCTCAGCCTTCCAGAGTGCTAGGATACAAGGGTGAGCCACCGCACCTGGACCCTGAAGTATATTCTTATTCTCAATCACTTGAAATGGCCTCCCAAGTGCAAGAACATATATGAAAGTCTTGAGACATCTGGTTGTTAAATCCTAGAGTATTTGCTGAAGTTTCTCATGAACAAATGAGCAAGAGAGAACCTCATAGTACACTTAACTATTGGTTTTAGATCTGGCTAAATTTTCAAGGTAGAGATCTTTTTTTCCTCCCTTGATGCCCAGGCTACACATGTGTTACAATTGTAGTCCAAAATGGAATTTAGAATTTTGATCAGAGAATTTTTTTTTATCTCCTCAGCTCATTCTGTGGAATCAACCCACACTAGTGTTTTCTCAGCCACCCCTACTCTCTGGAAAGAGTTGGAGCTCTTAGGTTTCATCAGGGCTGTATTGTAATCAGCATGCCCTATTGTGATCACTGTGCCATATCGTGATTGCTGTGTTATATGTGATCACCATGCTGTGTTGTGATCACGGCACCCTATTATGATCACTGTGCCGTATCGCGATCACAGCGGGGTATCATGATCTCTGTGCCGTATGTGATCATGGTCCTGTATCACGATCATGGTGTAGTATCATAATCACTGTGTGGTATTACAATCATGATACTGTATTACGATCAGGGCGCTGAATTGTGATCACTGCATGGAAGGGAGGAAGACACTGTCAGTCTGTTTCCTTGGATTTGTCACTTTCCCTTTTAATTTTACATAGTTCTGTTATTCACGTGAGATCAACCAAACTAATCATAAATTCCCCTAAATTTATGTAACTTTAAAGAAATGTACAGGATAAATTATAATAATTTGGTTACCTACGGAACAGCATCTGGGATGCCCACACTGATAGACGACCTCCTGAAACATCCACCTGCTGTGCCCTGTGGGAATAGCCCTGAGGCTACCTCTGTCTTGTTGTCTTTTCCATGTACACAGCTGGTTTCAGAGCAGGTGAAAGGGCCTGCTTGACTACTCCTAATAAGGATGCTTGCTTTTCCTTTTTAGAAAATGATGGATGAGGGCAGTGCCTATGGCTCAAAGGGGTAGGGCACCAGCCCCATATGGTGGAGGTGGTGGATTCAAACCCAGCCCCAGCCAAAAAAGAAAACAAAAAAAAAAAAGAAAGAAAGAAAGAAAGAAAATGATGGATAATTAGAGCTGACTGGCAAATTTGAAAAAAATTGGCCTATTTGTCCCCTCACCTTATTATGCTCTTTATTTCTCCCAGAGGTAACTGCATTTATTGGTAGCTGGTGGAGATTTATCAGAGCAAATGTTATGAGTATTAGAGTATAATTTCTGTCAAGTCACAGTCCACTTGATACATTTGGCAGAGTGGAAGAGCCCTCTTCAAAATGATTGAGGGAGGGGAGTGAGAGAATTTTCATATTCTTCTTTGTATTTAAATTTCTTTTGCCTTGAACTTGTATTTATACAAGCAGTAAAGTCCTCTTAAAATGAAAACCCTATAGTTGAAAACCCATTCTTTTGGCTCGGCGCCTGTGGCTCAAGTGGCTAAGGCGCCAGCCACATACACCTGAGGTGGCTGGTTCGAATCCCCAGCCCGGGCCCGCCAAACAACAATAATGGCTGCAACCAAAAAATAGCC
>NW_003852397.1:27194188-27195735 GCF_000181295.1 Otolemur garnettii
CTCAAACTCTTGGGCTCAAGTGATCCTCTTGCCTCAGCCTCCCAAACAGCTGGGACTATAGGCACCCGACATAACACTTGGTTATTTTTAGAGATGGGGTCTCACTCCTGCTCAGGCTGGTCTCCAGGCAGTCTACCTGCCTCAGCCTCCCTTAGTACTAGGATTATAGGTGTGAGCCACTGTGCCTGGCCCTTGAAAACCTACTCTTACAGAATGTGTTTGAGATGCACCACTGAGTCCTACCTCCATTGTGAGCAGTTGGGGAAATGGCAGGCAGGAAATGGTACATCCTGGCTGCTCCTCCTCCCAGCCTCCTGCCCATGGAGGCCTGAACCAGTTGCACCTTTGGGGCTTTCCCTCTGTAGCAGTCCTGGGAATACACTGGCTCTGAGTCCCTAGAAGCAGTGCTGCTTGGCTGACAGCTTGGCCTCACATTGACCCGGCTCTCCATCCTTAGTTTGAAATCATTTCAGCCATAATCTTTGGACTGTCCTTTTTTTTTTTTTTTTTTTTTTTAATGTTTAATCACTGCTTTTAATCTCTTCTGGTAAGCCTCTGGTTCATGCTAACATCATGACAAAGTGTTACAGGCTTTTAATTTATTTCCACAATATTGCTTTGCTTTTGTAAACATTTCTTCATGAGAAGCCTAATGAAGAGAACAAGACTCACTGGTTTCTTTCTGTTGATAGGTGAAGGAAGACGGTTGTGTGTGCCATTTGCTTACCTCACCCTTATACAGGAGAGGAACAGGGACACTGTATCAGGGGAGGAAATATGCTCCTACCTCTCTTCCGTTTGCCTTACCTGCCTCACAATGAATTTGCTTTGTAACTGATCTCTCCATACCAGTCCATGCCAGAAACCCTTGGGGAGGGTGGGTGCGGGGGGAGTTCAGGGAGACCTTCATTCCTGGGACTGTTGTACTGCCTCTGTTACCCACAAGGAACATTTATCTAAATCTAAGCTTGGGGAATACATTGATACTTCATTTTTATATCATTCTTTACCATCCTTCTTAGGGTGACATTTTAGCTGTTCAAGGAAATTAAAACAAAGCTGAATACTGCTTGGAAAACATAATTATTTCCTGGCCTAAATATCACACAAAGATTTAATTGGTGTGTCATTGTGTGACTTTAACAGGAATTCAATCCATGTAGTATCACTGAGAAATTAGGAAAGAGTTGTCTAGATTTATAGCTTATAGTTTAAGGGCAGACTGCTGGCTTCCATCCAAGAAGCTGGGATATGTAAAGTTACAAGGATCATTTGTGTTTGAACGTATCCTTCCGATTGCCTACTATTTAAAAATTAGCTTGGCAAAGGGTGAAAGTCAGAACCAATAGTGTAACACGCTTTGAAACTTGTAATGTTCATCAAAATGAGCTTGTGGACTCGGCACCTGTGGTGTAAGGCGCCAGCCACATACACCTAAGGTAGTGGGTTTGAATCCCCAGCCCAGGCCCGCCAAACAACAATGATGGCTGCAACCAAAAAATGGCCAGGCGTTGTGGCAGGCACCTGTAGTCCCAGCTACTTGGGAG
>NW_003852397.1:27195755-27203141 GCF_000181295.1 Otolemur garnettii
GCTTGAGCCCAGGAGTTGGAGGTTGCTGTGAGCAGTGATGCCATGGCACTCTACCCAGGGGGATAGCTTGAGGCTCCGTCTTAAAAAAAAAAAAAAAAAACAAGCTTGTGGAGGACTTGGCATCGTGTGAGTGATGATGGCCTTAGCCTTATACCAGCATTTTAGGATTGAAGCTGAATGAGTTTTTTTCTGGCTAGAGTAGGAGTCAAAGCCATGGATTATTCTTCATTTTGGAAAGTCAGAGTTTTAGATTATAATCCGTAATGGCTCTTAAGCAGATATTTTAAAATATATCCGAAACCTACCCAATTTGTAGGCCACAAACACCATATTCTGCAACAGCAGTTGAGCAGGAATGGAAAAAATCAACTATTTTCTTCATCTTCTGAATACTACATTCAGTGATGGGGAAAAAAAAGAATAAGAATTAGCTACATCGTAGTTAACTTTTTTTAGCTTGAGTCAGCGAAAGTGACTTGACTGCAAATGTGATATCATCAGTGATCTGAAAAGTGATAGATACCTCTGTCTTTAATGGGCTCTTGTGCTTAATAATTATCCTTTATTTTGCTACTTTGTAAAGTACATGAGCCCCACATCCTAAACACAGTGTTCAATTATGGAGTTGTAACAAATGCTGCCTGTAAAGTGATAGGGTGAATGTACTGACCCTCTGGGGAAGAACTGACCTGCCTAGGAAAGATTGAGTGCATGTCCCACCCAGGAAATAATGACTGTACCAATCCCTGCCTCTCTGACCCTTTAAATCCCCATCCACCATAGCCCACATGTGGAATTCTTTCCCAGTCAGGGATTTCACCCCACCCGCACCCAGGTGGGATAAAGACCACATTGCCCACACTGAACCAAGACTCCATTTTCTTTTTGTTTTGAGCCTCGGGATAATCTCTCATCTTTGGGTCCTTAACCTCTCATAAAGGATTGCCTTTGGGCTACATCAATCGGAGAGAGAGTTTTACTTAAAACGGAAGATTTGCCTTAACCATTTACTTCCCCCATGTGAATTTTGGTTTTTTCTTTTTGAGACAGAGTCTCACTATGTCATCTTAGGTAGAGTGATGTGACGTCACAGCTCACAGCAAACTCAAACTCTTGGACCTAAGTGATTCTCTTTCCTCAGCCTCCCAAGTAACTGGGACTATAGGTGCCTGCCATAATGCCTGGCTATTTTTTTATTGTTATTGTCATTATGATTTAGCAGGCCTGGGCCAGGCTCGAACCCACCATCCCGGACACTTGTGGCCGTACCCTAACCAGTGAGCTACAAGCACCAAGCCTTGAATTTTGTTTTTATCACCAAGGTAAAACTGCTGTCTGTCATTCAAGGGACCTGGTTTTAAGTTGTCAAGCTATTGCAGGAGCGGGACTCTGAGATAGGCAGGTGAGGGGAAGGGTTGGTTTCAGCAGTTTAAAAGTCTGAAATACTGTGTGCAAATCTGTGTGTGCACACACAAATTCTCAAATGTATGCACCCCCAAATACAAAGCTGAGACTCTACTAGGGATAAACAAGATGACTGTGGTCCTGTGGGGCTAATATTGATGAGAGGAACAATGGTTTGGAATTGGAACTATATAGCAACTCACTCACCTCATTTTCAGATCTGACCAGTGTTTGCCTGAAACCCTCTGGATCGTGTGGAGCCTGCAGTAAGTCCTTACATTTGGAGGCCATGAGCTCTTAAGAATGCACTGCCTCTTTGATCACGGGGACACTGGGAGGACTCATGTCAGTGGAGCACCTTCACCTTTGTTCATTTCACCCTAATTAATGTGAGAGAAGTGACACAGCCCCTGTAACTAGTGGGCAGTCACCAAATGAGAGTATATGCTTATAAAGGGCTCCATGAGATCAGGTTTGCAGGCCCTTTCTGCACAACGCATTGAGACTTGGTATTTCTCCCAAGTAACTCAGATTCCCACAACTTGAGGAGAACGGAGTCAGTTGGGAATCGCCTCCAGAGTGGTAGGCTGGAAGAGCTGCTGAGGTGGGAGGGGTTGCAGGGTGAGGGAGGAGAAACTTGTTCACATGCTTGTTAACATTTGAGGGTCTCTGACAAAGGATGTCTAATGCCCTGCCCCGGTCAGCCGGCGATTGCCCCCCAGGAGGCCCGGTTGTGCACAGGAACTCAGACACTAATGATGTTAGTGAGGGGACAAAGGCGCCCACCCCGGGAAGGGCCTAATTGCTGTGTCCGGCTCCCAGGCTGCTGGCCTGTAGCTGGAGGGGGCTGGGCAGGATGCGCTAAGTGTTAACACCTGGAGCCAGCCCTGCTGACTGCCTCGTGGGGTTTTTTTGGCTTGTGTGTGTGTGTGGGGGGGATTGGCCGTGTGCTGGGTGTGTGTTCATTGACACACAGGCACTCACAAACCCTGTCTGCACCTTGGGGGACATTTTAGGATGTAGTATCTGAGAGACTACGTGGAAATGGTTTGATCAGGAGGTCACTCTGTTGTTCAGCATCACCCCTGAAATAGGAAAGGGCCTTTGCTGACTGTTTCTTCCCCTCTGGGCTGGTTAATTCCCTCTCTCTCCCCCAAGAAATCTTCTGGGAAAGGTTAGACCTTGCAGAGAGAGGCAGAAGGGTCACTCTGGCTTTAGCTAAGTGAGAACTTATCCAAACAGAAAGATGAGGTTTTGAATGGGCTGGAGTCCTAGGGAGGTGGGAATATGGCAGGATGAGGGGTGATGGGGCACCTACCAGCACCCAAGAGGGGCTGTCTGAATGTCTGAACCCATGTGGGGTGGGGTGAGGTGGAGGGTTTGCACCCGCTTTTTTTCTAAACCCCCTCATTTCTCAGTGGGGTCTCTGTATTCTTTATGTCTACATGGAGCTTTGGACCTGGGGCCTATGTAGTTTTTGGAGGGCCTTGAGTGGCCTTCAGAAGCTCTGAGAACCCCCTGAAATTGTATAAGAAATGTTTCTGAGGGAAATTGGGCAAGGATGTTTTTCACATGATTCTTCAGAGAGTTCTAGGAACCCTTTCCTCTTAATGACAACAGGGTCATTAATAATTAAAAGTGAAGGCTGGGGTGTTGGCTCATGCCTGTAATGGTGGGTGGATCCCTTGAGTTCAGAAGACCCACCTGAGCAAGAGACCCCATCTCTAAAAATAGGTGGGCGTTGTGGAGGCCACCTGTAGTTCCCAGATACTCAGAAGGCTGAGGCAAGAAGATCACTTGAGCCCAAGAGTTTGAGGTTGCTGTGAGTTTTGACACCATAGCACTCTACTGAGGGTGACAAAGTTAAGACTCAAAAAATAATGATAATAGGGCGGTGCCTATGGCTCAGAGGGGTAGGGCGCTGGCTCCATATGCCAGTGGTGGCAGGTTCAAACCCAGCCCTGGCCAAAAACTGCAAAAAAAAAAAAAAAAAAAGATAATAATAATTAAAAGTGAAAGTACCTTGCCTTGGCTAGTAGCCCTGCAGGGGTGGGATTAGAGGCTCATTCCCTGCCAGGACAAGACTAAGCCTGGGATCCTCCATGGGCCACCAGTGGAAGGCAGTTTTGAGCACACGTTGACTCACTTTTTGCAGCTAGAGAACAGTAAAGTTTAAAAAGGATGCATAAAGCTTACACAGTGGCTTATGCATGATCCCAGCACTCTGGGAGCTGAGGTAAAAGAATTCCTTGAGCTCAGTAGTTTTGAGACCAGCCTGAGCAAGAGTGAAACCCATGTCTACTAAAAATACAAAAACTAGCTAGGCATGGTAGGAGGTGTCTTATAGTCTCAGCTACTTAGGAGGCTAGGCAAGAGGATCCTTTGAGCCCAGGAGTTTGAGGTTGCTGTGAGCTATGATGTCACAGCACTCTACCCAGGGCAACAGAGTGAGACTCTGTCTCAAAAATTAAAGAAATAATAATTATAAAATAGAAAGGATGCTTGAAGCTTGTTTCTTTCTTAGAGAAAGGGGGAGGAAGCCACAAATTTTGAAGGGTGTAATGCTGACTTGCTGCTTCCCACTGTTATGTTAAGGAGGTTATTCTGTCCAAGACCACCAGGTCAATAGGTTTAATAGGCTGACAGAAGGGTCACCTTGTTTTCTAGCATATCCTGTAATGTTCCTAATAGCAGCAAAACTTAAAAGGGGGTCTTTCCAAATATAGGAAATCCACCTTGAGTAATTTCCAAATATAGGAAATCCACCTTGAAGGAAGCAAGGCTGTGGAGCTTGCCAGGGACCTGTTGGGTGGAGGAAGCTGGGTCCCCATGGCAACATCACAATTCCACCATTTCTGCAGGCATTTGTGCTGCAGAAGCAGAATTCCAGATGTGACACAGCATTTGGAGACTCAGTCCCCAGGCCTCGGAAATGGTGGTATTTGGTATTTGAAGTCGACACAATTCAGAGCAGCACAGCTCTCTCTGTGTGGTCCTAAGGCTTTTTATTAGTAGTTATGTCTTGATCTGAACATTTCCTCCCAGCTTAGGCATAACAATCATGTTTATAGCTTTACGTTTTTCTCTATTGTCTAATCACTGTTTTGCCCTCATAGGAAGAGACTTTCTTGGGCTTCTGGAGTGAGTCCTGGTAATTGTCCCTTTCACTCCTAAGTGAGTGAGTGAGCCAAATGCTGGCTGGGCATTTGGGTGCTTAGTTGTTTGCTTCCTCTTTGTACCTAGTATTTCCAGAAAACCAGTAAATCTGTGTCTGCAAGTTGTCTGTGTGTGCATTTCAAGCTACAGATGGGTTGACTGTTACCTTAAAGATGCCAGTTCCCTAACATGCGGTTCTCATTTGAGCGCATGGGAGTGGTCTGTGAAGCGGAGGGGAAAGCCTGGCCCTCCATCCAGGGACATGTTTTATAGCTTGCTTTTGACGTTTTCAGAATAAGGAAAATGGAACAATCCTGTCTATTTGTGAGTATCAGCCATGGGAGAACATGCAGCCTGGGTCCTTAACAGATTAATTGAAAAATATTTAGGCTTTTGCTTTGTGAAAACCAAGGAAGCTGTGGAACTTCATTTTGTTGAGTTTTTAAACATAGTAAGAGAGCTAGCTTTTGTGTGTGTAGGTATATGTATTGCTATCTCTGGGCTTTAACTGCACAGGTATGTTCCAGCAGCAAAACTATAAGGAAATCATAAAGTCAGGAGTGGGAAGAACATTTTAAAATACGTGAAATCCCATGTAGGTCAGTGTCATTTAGAGAAGTTGCTATCTGAAAAATAACTCGTGTAAATGTCCTAACACATCCTTATCTTTAATAAATGGATGGGGCAGGCGTGGCTAAAGGGGTGGGATAGCGAAAAGAAGCTTGGATGAACACTAGAGCTTTCAGTTTGATAAGCAGGACACATGGTAACTTGGCATAGCCTGGCTCCATGTTAGAGCTCAGAAACAATTGTCCCTTCAGCTTTCCTTTGGGGAGCGTGAAATTAGGAACATGTGTGTGCTGATTAGCAACATGTCAGAGATGAATCATGATTATGGCTTTGGTCTGGTGCACAGGCCATGCTCTGGAGCAATGATTTCCTACCTCCCTGAGCAAATCTCTTTAATTAGCTTAAGATCTCCGGGTCTTTGCCGACATGGTAATTGCTGGTGGGAACTCAGCAGTTCCCCACCCCCAAGCTTGTGTGTTTCCTTGCTACACATCCAAGATCTCACCTCTCCCTAGACAGACTGTTGGCACCCTTCATTTCTGAAGTTGGTGGCACCTAGATGGGGGAGGAGGGGAGAGAGAAAGAGAAAGAAACAGAGAAACACCTCCCGGGAATGTGGAGGGAATATTGAATAGATCCAGGCCCAGGCTGACTTTGTGATTTATTTTCCTTGTGTTTTGGGTAAGCCAGCATTCTCCTCAGCTTACATCACCTGGGGCTTCTCTGCAGTTGCAGACTTTTTTTTTTTTCTTCCAAAGGTTTGAACTGAAATCAGTAGGTTCTGTCTTTGCTTTCGAAGCCACTTGAACTAGCTCAGTCAAGGGGGTGCGTTCTGCCTCCTGCCCTCCCTGTGTCCACAGGTCATAGGCCAAAGTTTAGTCCTGTTGTACAATTTAAGCCTCAAACTGCTGTCTGCTATCTTTTCATCTTATTGACACACTGGAAAACCAAGATGGAGAAAATGTTATGGAAAAATAGGAAGTGTAACTTGGCCATAGTTTTAAGTATTACTAGGTATACCTTTGAAAAACCCATCCTCTCAGTTCTTTCTGACCAAAGCTCTTATTTAAATTCTATTCACTAAAGCATTATGGGCTTTCTGCAGTTTCTTAATTGATGACCATTTGTCCTGCTATATTTAGCACAGTTCTTTTCAAAATGTATTTTTCCAAAATGGCAGTTAAGCCGTCTTGGAGGTAAATTGAAAATACTGCTCTAGGCAGTTGGTGTCTTCAAGTGGCTGAGAATCCCCAAGAGCCCTCAGGAAATTGGCCGTCTGATCACCCTCCCGGCTGCTCCTGGCTGCTGCACGTGGGATCCTGCTCCGTGGCTGTCTTTTTGTGTCCAGGCCTTTGCTTCTTTGCCATATGGCTGGAGCATGGTGTGGGTTTTTGCCTTTTGAA
Organism: Otolemur garnettii; assembly: GCF_000181295.1. Classification (NCBI taxonomy): domain Eukaryota; kingdom Metazoa; phylum Chordata; class Mammalia; order Primates; family Galagidae; genus Otolemur; species Otolemur garnettii. The sequence goes on from NW_003852397.1 coordinate 27,202,289, forward strand.
TTTTATTCCTTTAGAGCACTTAAGGGTTATCCTCTCCTCCCTTCCTGAGTAGATGTTTTCTCCATTATGTTCCCATTTCCTGCTTCCGTTCCTGCTGACCATAGAGCGCCAACCAAAGGAATTTCATAGCGGAGCTTCAGGCTCCTGGACTTGCTTCTTAGCCCACTTTATGACAAATTAAAAGCAACCCGTCAGTGCAGCAAATGGGTTAATTAACTAAGAATGTGGCACCCTGAGGTTGCAGCTTTGGCGTTTATAGTTTTTAAGTAAGAGGCAACAAACAAGTATCTTTAGTCATCAGCTCATTAAATATCAAAACAACACAATAACTAAAAGTTTGGGATTGTTTCCTGAAGAACATTTTACAAAGCCATTGATGAGTTTTGTAAGTTGCCTTATCTGTTTTCTCTTAGTGTGGACCCTGAATCTGAGCCTGTAAATCACTGTGTAAGGCCAAGCGAGGTTCTTGGTGTTTATTACCTGGCTTAATCATGCATTCATTTGTTCAAGCAGAAAAATGAGTATTTATCAAGGGCTGACTCTGGCCTAGGACCATGGGGCAGGGCTTCTGAAGGCTGCCCCTTCTAGCCAGTCTGTCTTTCTTTTTTTCTTCCTTGAGACAGAGTCTCACTTTGTTGCTCTGGGTAGTGTTGTGGCATCCTCATCGTAGCTCACAGCAACCTCAAACTCTTGGGTTTGAGCAATCCTCTTATCTTAGCCTCCCAAGTAGGTAGAACTACAAGGGTATACCACAATGCTCAGCTAGTTTCTTTCTATTTTTAGAAGATATGGGGTCTCACTTCTTTTTTTTTTTTTTTTTTGAGACGGAGCCTCAAGCTATCCCCCTGGGTAG
>NW_003852397.1:27203278-27211590 GCF_000181295.1 Otolemur garnettii
TCATTGTTGTTTGGCGGGCCTGGGCTGGGGATTCGAACCCGCCACCTTAGGTGTATGTGGCTGGCGCCTTAGCCGCTTGAGCCACAGGCGCTGAGCTGGGGTCTCACTTCTTGCGTAGGCTGGTCTCAAACTCCTGACTTCAAGGGAGCTTCCCATCTCAGCCTCCCAGAGTGCTGGGATTACAGGTGAGAGCCACCATGCCCAGGCAGGCCAGTCTGTTTTCAGCTTCCCCTCCTCTAATCCAGCTTGTGTACTTATCAGAAATGGAGTTACTGGGCCACTCATTTCCCACTGTAACATTAGTAGAACACACGCCAGTCAGGTGGTCAGTGCCTCCCACCACTTTGTCCTGACTTGCCTGTCTGCCTCATCTCCCCCAATCTTCTAGAGTTCAAGATGCCGGAGACAGATCATACCCAGACATGTATCTCCCCCAGGCTTTCCTGAGTCTCCCTAATGTGGCTCCTTATAACTTGCCTATAGTATGACTCTCACCTCCTTTGTTGAAGCAAGAGTCTGAAAGGATAACATAAACATTTCTGAGTTCATGAGTGTCAGAGTCTGTGTGAGCTCCACACCAGTCTTTTACAGAAAGTTTTATTCAAATACTTTAGAAACTTGCCCAGGGCCACACAGCTGGAAAGGGGTGATTTGAACATATGTCTGTAGAACTCCAAAACCCATTTTTTTCTTTTTTTTTGAGACAGAGTCTCACTCTGTTGCCTAGCCTAGAGTGCAGTGGCATCAGCCTAGTTTACAGCAACCTCAAACTCCTGGCATCAAGCAATCCTCCTACTTCAGCCTCCCCAGTATCTGGGACTACAGATGTGTGCCACTATGCCTGGCTAATTTTTCTATTTTTAGTAGAGATGGGGTCTCCCTCTTGCTTAGGCTGGTCTTGAACTCTTGAGCTCAAAAGATCCTCCTGCCTCAGACTCCCAGGGTGCTAGGATTATAGGTGTGAACCACTGCACCCAGTCAAACCCATTTTCTTAACCACTCCTCTACTCCAGATGAGCCCCCAGCCAGCTCACAGAAACCTGTATCTAGGATGGCAGACTCTCAAGCAGCAGCTCTGATGGATCACTGTCTCCCTGAAGCCAGGGTTGGGGAGGGTACAGTGACAAGCAGTCAGTTGTGAGTATGTGTGACATCGAAATCTATTTTATCCACATTGCAGCTGAAATTGTATAAGTGTCTTATTAGCTTCCAATTGCTGCTATGATCACCACAAACTTAATTGCTTCAAATGACATAGATGTTACAGTTCTGGAAATCAGAAGTTCAATACAGATCTTTTTTTTTTCCTCTTTTTTTCAATATAGTCTTATGTGGGTAAAGTCAGGGCTGGCTCCTTGTGGAGGCTCTGGGGAGAAGGCCCTCCTTGCCTTTCGAACCGCCAAAGGCCACCTGTTTTCCTTGGCTCATCAGCCCCTCCTTTCTCCATCTTCAGAACCAGCCTATAGCATCTTCAGTCATCTCTCTGTCTTCTACCTCCATCAACACATCTCCCCTTCTGACTCTGACCCTTCTGTCTCTCTCTTACGAGGACCCTTGTGATCGATCACATTGGGTCCACCTGGATAACACAGACTACTCTCCCCATCTTAGGACCCATAAACTTAATCACATGGTCCTTTTTGCTATGTAAAATAGCACAGTCAGAGGTTCTGGGGACTAGGATGTGGACACATTGGGGGGGGGGCTATCATTCTGTCTCACACAAAGTTTAAAGAAAACAGTAGTACTCCATGGGCTAGCCTGTAGAAATGTTGTTTCTACATTATTCCATGTACACCAGGACAACCCAATGGAGCATTTGTCATGCATGTCCTGGGAAGCTATGCTCTCAAGGACTTCCAGGAGTTAAAAGATCTTTAAAGTACACAAAAAAACCTGTACCTGGATGGTGTCTCTGCTTCTAAGATTTGTGACCAGGCTTGGATGGTCACAAGGTCTTATGATCTCCGGTTTTCTGTGGAATTAGAATTACTATTTTGCATCTACATTCACAGAAGTGTTATGCTATTCAAATTATAGGGTGAATTACAATTCAGGTATGCAGGCAGATGATGTGTCAGGAACACCAAGTGACAGGAGCTAGACTTAGGCAGATTGCTGACCAGGGGAGCTCTATGGGACATGTGGAGGTTCTGGACAGAACCGCAAAGCCAAGGGGTTTGGAAGGTGGAGAAGGGAATGCTGGAAAGTTAGGCAGGGGTCACATCAGGGGTGGTCTAGGGAGGATGGGGATCCAGTGAAGGGCTTGGAGCAGGGGAGTAAGGGCAGACATATGAGTTTGGTCCTGATCAAGCTCTTGAGGTCAGGACCTGGATCTGGTTCATAACTGAGTGCCCAGCCCTGTGGGACTGAGGCCAAGGTGGAATGCTCTGTGGGGAGTGTATGCTGTGCATGAGACTTACCATCCTTCAAGACAGCCTCACTGAGCCCTGCTTTGAGCAGCTCACACACATCACAGAGACTTTATTTGAAGGGATTTATGTTCTTGCATGCGTGATGTAGCACATCTCATGATCTTAGGCTCCTTTCCACCATGCATTAGTCTGCCTAATAAATATCTGTTAAAAACATGTTGCTGGGGAAATATGAGGAAGCGAACACAAGAAATGTAGGGGAAACAGGAAGAGAAAGGAGAGCTGACCAAGTCCCACAAGTGAGGTGAGTGGTCACCAGAGTCTCTATTACCTCGCAGCACACTCTTAAATGGAGTGTGCTTCGTTTTTGAAAAGTTCTTCTACGTGGCTTCATGTGATTCTCCTCCCAGAGGAAAGCCACATGAGTTCTTTAAAAAATAAAAATAGTTGAAACCCAGGCCCAGTGGAGTGGTTTGCCCTTGGTCACCAGGTGATGGGAGGTTTGTGGTGCTTACTTTGGCCTCTAGATTGTGTTTGTTTCCCTTCCGTGATGCTGCTCTGCTTTCTTCTCCATTCTAGCTCAGTTATTCTTCCCTCTTTTAAGCTTCAGGCATGTTTCATCCTTACTCAGGGTTTGCCTTGCAGCCTTTCCTTTGTTGTGTATTCATTTACGGCCACCTGGCTCTTTCACCCTAGCTACAGATAACCTTGTTTTGCCCTCTAAACTAGGCTTTATGGAGGGCCAGGGATTGATCTGAGATTTGTCTGTATGTCTTAGGTGTGGTCCATGTGGCTAGTTACTCTTTGAAAGGATGCACGTCATGCTCCTTCATTCCATGAGGGCAGGGACAGTAGCTGTTTTGTTTGCCACCTAGAGTAATTTTTCTAGCTCATAATAGACGGTAAGTAAGTTTATATCCTGGGGGTTTATAAGGGAGCAGAGGGCATTGTTGGGAAGGCTCAGAGCTTTGGTCTTAGAGATCAAAGGTTGAGGGTTATTGAATTGTTTCCTTCCTGGTCTCTTGCCTGGTTGTTAATTACTCTGGTCTTTACCATTTGGAGGTTGGGCAGCCTCTAGTTGCACAGACTGTGACTTCGTCCCTAAGGAGTAATGGACACGCTAAAGCGTTTCAGTTCAGGTGAGGTATTCTGGAATCTTGGGTACGTGGGGAAGAGAGGATGGAAGGAGGAAAGGTGGAGAAGGCAGGTAAACCACGAAGCAGGAGAGAAGACGAGGCTGGTACACCGTGTTGATTGAAGTTTTGTGGTCCTGCTTATTCCTCACGTTAGAGAGTGTGTGTGTATGTGTGCGTGTGTGTGCTTGTCCATGTGCCCCTTTCTGCACAGCTGTGCTTTCCCAAGGCCCATGTATATCTGAGCTCAAGGATACAGTTTCAGTGGGCGTGCCTGGCCTCAGGTTAAGCAGTGTGAACATGCCTGTAGCATCTGGATGTGATGGGGTTGTGGTCTGAAACCCTGGGCTCCATCAGAAGTGTTCTCCATATTGTGTCTCAGTGTAACAACTGCCCGTTAAATACCAGGCTGCCAGCATATGGTCTCCCCCCACATCCTCCTTGTTAAGCGGAAACTTTAGCAGTGTGATTAGGATATTTTCCCATCATTTAGCATTGCAGAATTAACATATTTTAGAGAATACTGCAATTAATACAGCACATTTGCAAATTATTGTAAAAACAGACAAGTCAGATTCCGTAGATCTATAGCTGCTTTTTCCCATGATGGTAAGTGGTGGGTTAGTAAAGGCAGGGTCAATGAAAGGGTTTCGGTATTCCCTCTGTGGGTGCTGGAATGAAAGTGGGAAGTCTGGTGGAGTTGTTAGCCCCGCTATTAAGAGTACAGATGGCTAACGGCCACATCACCAAGAGTTAAGAGTTAGACCTTTTAAAGTCTTTTTTCTTTTATGACCCACCTTATGTATTCCAAGCATAGGTATGGATGCAGTGAAGAATTTTCTCATTAAAAATAATGGCTTATTCCCACACTCATTCCCAGTCTTGGAATGAGAAACTGGTTTCCTTAGACTGGAGGAATTGCTGATCTGTCTTGGCTTAATAGAGCTTGCAGATGAAGGCGTCTGGAGTAGGCACATTTTATAACCAATCAGTGCTCAAAGTGAATCTAACTGGAAGGGCTCCAGCTGGCAGCTCTTTGTCGGTCTCCTGATTTTACTGTTAATGAATTATTATTTAACCCCTAAACAGAACAGCCTGCTTCTCTTGTCTTAGGGAAGTGAGCATTCTTAACTGCTCACTCCTGGAACTCTCCTAGGCTGGAGGGAGTTTGGTGTCAGAAGGCCATGGAGCAGGCAGGAGGAGTGGTGGGTGGTGGTCAGGAACTGGCATGACCCTGGGTCTCCCCAATACTCCATGCACTGTACTCCGTGGGGATCTGTACTGGAAGAGCAAATTGGCTTCACTTTGCATCCTGTTCTCTTGTTTTCCCACAGGGAGTGGGGCCAGCCAGCAGAAACAGTGGGCTGCACAACATCACCTTCAGATATGACAGTAAGTAACTGGCTTGCCTGCTGAAGAATGGAGCCCTTTCAGTAATCTAAGGCTTACACAGTCATGGTGAATCAAGGACGCTGCAGGTCTTGGGGTTGGGGAATTTTCTGAACCTGTTCAGGTTTGTCAACAGAGCTAAAAGCTCAGTCTCAATTAAGCCACTGAAGTATTTGGAGGCTTGAACAGGTCAAGTGTCTTCCATGGTATTCAGAAAAGTTATGTACAGAGACCTTCCCTGAGTTCCTAGGGACTTAGCCATGGGCTTAAGAACAAATGCAGATGCCAGAAGGGCCCAGCAGGAGACAGATACACAAAGCTGCTCACATGCAGGATGCCAGGGAATGGTAGAGACTGTGGCAAACTGGATAGCCCATGTCTGGTCTGAGGGGAGCTCCTTGGTTCCAGCTTGTTGTGGCCTTGAGGAATTCCCATGGACTGTTGCCAAATGTGATTTCGAAGAGTAGTGGGCAATCTGTACTTTTTATGTGAACTTTTTTTTTGAGGTGGGGATCTCACTATACCACCCAGGCTCCTCTCACATGCCTGGGTTTAAATGATCTCCTGCTTCATCCTCCCAAGTAGCTGGACTATAGGCATGTTCCACCACACTTGGCTCTATGTGAACATTTTCTTTTCTTTTCTTTCTTTTTTTTTTTTTTGAGACAGAGCCTCAAGCTGTGCCCCCCCCCCCCCCCGTAAGGTGCTGTGGCATCACAGCTCACAGCAACCTCCAACTCCTGGGCTCAAGCCAGTCTTCTGCCTCCCAAGTAGCTGGAACCACAGGCACCTGCCACAATGCCTGGCTGTTTTTGGTTGCAGCCATCATTGTTGTTTTGGCGGGCCCAGGCTGGATTTGAACCCACCACCGTAGGTGTATGTGGCTGGTGCCTTAGCCACCTGAGCCATAGGTGCCGAGCCATGAACATTTTCTAATGTTGGTAGTTGTTTAAAAGTTTTCACAGACGGAGAGTGGGTCAAGTGAATCTGGGTCCCAGATTGGCCCAGGGATTTCTAGTTGGGCATCTCTGATTCTTTTTTTTTTTTTTTTTTTTTGAGACAGAGCCTCAAGCTGTCCCCCTGGGTAGAGTGCCATGGCATTACAGCTCATAGCAACCTCCAACTCCTGGGCTCAAGCGAGTCTCCTGCCTCTGCCTCTCAAGTAGCTGGGACCACAGGCACCCGCCACAACGCCCGGCTATTTTTTGGTTGCAGCCGTCATTGTTGTTTGGCGGGTCCGGGCTGGGGATTCGAACCTGCCACCTTAGGTGTACGTGGCTGGCACCTTAGCCGGTTGAGCCACAGGCGCCGAGCCGGCATCTCTGATTCTAACGCCAGCCCCCCACTTACCAGCCTACCAGAGCTATGGTAGGTGATTTCACTTTTCCAAGTCTTGGTTTTCTCATATCAGATAAAGATGTTTCCTTCTCCTAACATCATTTTGAGGCTTAAATGTGGTAATGCTGATAACTGCTCAGCTTGGTAGCCGGCCTGCAGTGTACACTAAATAATCGATACCTATTAATATTAGAGTCCAACTGGAATTTGAGTACAAGCACCATTTTTTGCCCTTTTTCTCATGAAAAGGTGACTTTCTCTGGCTGAATTGATTTCTAGGAGGGAGGTACTTCTGATTAAATATGCAAGATTCCTTCAAAGCAGCTGCTTTCATTCAGAAGAAGGTAGTTGTATAGAATTGTGAGTATTTTAGGCTTAGGAGCTATAATTTATAAGAGGCAGCTTGACTCATCTTTAGTGACTCCTGACATCTGATGGAGCCCTTGGACGTGGTTCTGAGTCAATATAAGTGGGTGGCTTAGGTTACATCGAGGCTTCTGGAATAATCAGTGCCACAGATTTGAAGTCATGGATACAATCTAACAGGTTTAAGATACAAATATGTGTGTTGCTGGATGGTTATTTTAGGTTAACCAGTGAGGACTTAGACATGACACTCAGACATTTCCCATGGGTGGTATGTGCATGTTCTGGGTAAATGCTGGTATGATGATGAAAGATTTGCATGTCTGTGACACTTGTTTCAGCTAAGAAAAGATGTGTAAGGGATCTTTCTTTGAGTTAGAAAGTTAATTGTTTTTTTGAGACAGTTCTCTGTCACGTTGGATAGGGTAGATAGAGTGCTGTGGCATCATAGCTCACAACAACCTCAAAACTCTTGGGCTCAAGCAATGCAACAGCCTCTCTAGTAGCTGGAAGTACAGGCACTCACCACAACACCTGGCTAGATTGGTTTTTTTTTAAAGTAGAGACGGGAGTCTCACTCTTACTCAGGCTGGTCTGGAACTCATGAGCTCAAGCAATCCACCCGTCTTGGCCTCCCAGAGTTCGAAAGTTAATTTCTGTATATGTTCTTGGTTGGGACAGATCTTACATTACTATACAAGAGTCCAGGATTTTCTGGTCAGCTATAAACAAGTATTTGCATCTCTAATTCAATATGGGGCTTGTGAAAGAAGATCTCTACCTGTAAAACTTAAAAGTTTTTATCTTACTATTTTCTTCCCGATGCTCGATATTTGGCCTACATAGTTATGCCTGCCTTAGTCATAACTTTCTTTTTAATTAGAATTTAATTCGCAGCTCACAATGACTCCTGAGACATTTGAAGCATTTTGCATTTTGGCAAAATGTCATTCAGGCATAAAGTTTTTGTAACTGGAACCTAAAACTTTAGACTTACTAATAATTAGATCCAGACTGTGTAAAAAAAAATTATTCGGTGTTTTCCACTAAAAAAGATATTTCTCTCTTCCTTCCACAAGGAAGTTCTTGTTATTGCTCAGCTGACTGGTTACTAGTTCTGTTTGAAATAGCTGAGAGCCAATTGCTGAGCTTTCACCAGGATTACTAAACTACAGAATCTTATTTTTCTATTCCTTTATCATTTAATGTTATAAAGGAAGAAAATGTCTTACCATTAAGTCAAAACTCAATTTCCTAAGTCTCTGTCTCCTTTGGCCTTATATTCATGTTTCTCCTGAAAGTGTAGTATACTTGAAGGAGTGTGCCTGAGTAAGTTACAATAAATTTTCTTTTTTTTTTTAAATTTATTTTTTATTAGATCATAATTGTGTACATTAATTCTATCGTAGGATACAGTGTGTTGCTTCCATATGCAGTTTGGAAAACTCTCATCCAATTGGCTACCATAGCCATCACGTCTATCTCATAATTGTTGTGTTAAGACATTTATATTCAACCTTTAGACAAATTCACATGTACCCTAATAGGATAAATTATAGGCGTGATCCCCACAATATCATTCTCTTCACCCATCCTCCCCCTTTCCCCGTAGTCTAGGGCTCCATTTGGATTGTAGCTTTCCTAAGATAGCTAACAATTAGTTTCATAGTAGTGTTGAGTACATTGGATACTTTTTCTTCCATTCTTGAGA
>NW_003852397.1:27212196-27219489 GCF_000181295.1 Otolemur garnettii
TCCCAGGAGTTGGAGGTTGCTGTGAGCTGTGACTCCACTGCACTCTACTGAGGGTGAAAAAGTGAGACTCTGTCTCTACAAAAAAAAAAAAAAAAACCAGAATACTTAGACTTTATATTTGCATAATTGTTGTATCTATAACAACCCAAAGAGCATTAATTTTGGTATTAGAAATGAACAAAGAAAAAAACATAATTTGCTGTTATTTATGCATCTTTGCAGAGCTGTTTGAGTCAGAGGTTTCTCTTTTACTATAAATCTTAATAGATAGAAATATTTGAACTTACAAGTATGATGGTATCTTGTCTTTCTTTATATTGGGAAGCTGGTCTCAGCTATGACATTTGCAGGCTGAACGCCTCTGACTCAGAGCTTGTGTAAGTAGTGATAAGCTCATGCTGATAATAGAACAGCAAGAGCCCTGGGTGAGTCATCAGAAGCTGCTTTCTGGTGTTGACCCTGGGCTGGGCAGTGGTGGCCCCTAAGCCATCCAGGTGATCTCTCATGGCTGCAGCTTCCTCGTTTGTACAATGGGGTTATTAAACCAGGGGTTTAAAATTTTTTTCCTTATTTTAAAATTCTCTTCTACATCCAGAGAACACATGTTGATTGCTTTGAGAATGAATTTTCATCAAAGTAGAATTTGGTTTTATCAATTATTAACATCCTTTCACAATAAGTAATGTCGAAATGTAAATGTGACTGTTTTTTGAAGCCGATGGAGTTTAAAGAAGACAGTGCCTGATTTAGTTAGGCAAGAAAGCAGGACACGAGGCAGTGTGGAGGATGGAGTTTTAAAAGGAATTGGGAGGTTCATTTTAGTGTCTGTAGGTTATACTTTAATAAGAAATGTAAAAGAAATATTATGTGAGTATTAAAATAGACTTGGCAGGGTAGCCATTAGAATGTTTATAGCACCTCTGTGTGGTGAGAGGTTATGAATGACTTTTACATTTTTCTTGTATTCTTTTGTGGCTTTCAAATGTCTCGAGTGAACATTCTTAGTCATAACAATGAGAAAGTGCAATATAGTTTAAAGGGAGGCAAATGTAGCAGACTCCCCAAGCTTCTTAGAAAATGCCCCGGAATGCTTCACCTTGAAAAAAAACACCCTCACTTCAGAGGACTAATGGGCAAGTTTGGACCGTTGATGACACTGGTGACCTTTTGCATCAGATACTAAAAGAGAGTAAGAAACAGGAAGAAGGGGGAGAATTGCTGGTGGTATCTGCTGGGGCTGGCTGCTGGATCTTCCTGCTCAAGTGTCTAGAACAGCTCACTGTGGCCCTTCTTTGAAGTCACAGCCTAATTCTGGCTGGAAGCTTCTGGCAGCTTTTTAGGAAATTTGCAGATTTTGAGGGGGTATTTAGCAATCCCAGGTGGTACAGCTGCTCATATTGGCTACATGGATAGGTGGCAATGAGTAATGTCCTCAGACAAAATCAAAGATTGATGTGGCTTTTGGTTTTTAAGCTATAAGGGGCCCTTTGGATTAAGTGGGGATTGTGGGTATCTTTGATGATACATGGTGTTTCAAAACAATGGTTTTACTTTTGCACTATGCTAGTTAACATCCTTATCACTCAGTCACTAAGATAGTACCTTGTGCAGATACTAACTGGGTTACCTAAGAATCTCACTGTGTATCACTATCCCAGGGAGTTTCCCCTTATCACCTTCCCCTCTAGGTTTCTTCTAAATACAAAGCCCAAATTATTTAGCCATTCTTTTCTTTCAGATCACTCTTTAATGCTGGAAACTGGTTGGATTGGTATAACTAATTATTAATTTAGGTAAAATGTCATGAGAATTTTAAAAAGTGGCAGATACATAAACATATTCTACATTGTGTGTAATCCTCCCAACAGTGTTCTGGAGTTTAAGTTGGGGTGGTGGTGTTGGGGTGCTATAAATAAATCCCTCTGTAGCATCTTACAGTCAACCTTTGATGTCTGATTTGTGCTTTTGAGGCACAGGTCATTCAACAGAATGGGTTTGGTTGCCTTCAGACATGCTCTGTGTAATCTGACAAGATGAACCTGAAAATTAAAATAACATTTTTAATTTAACTGTTCTTGTTCTCTCAACTCTCTAGACTGTACCACCTATCTGAATCCAGTGGGGAAACATGTGATTGCTGATGCCCAGAACATTACCGTCAGCCAGTATGCTTGCCATGACCAAGTGGCAGTCACCATTCTTTGGTCCCCAGGGGCCCTCGGTGAGTGGTCAAAAGTTGAGCCCACCATGGTGACCTTGGTGGGTGATGTCCAGTGCAAAGGTTCCACTTGTGATGACCCCTAGGGCCATCAGCAGGTCTTGATGTGAGTGAAGCTTATGTTGGACTGGGTGCAGACCAGACACACTTGGTACTTTGTCACATACACTTGCTAGGCACACACATGGCTCAAAGCTACGTGCACCCTATTCCCCTCCTCCTCACGGTCTTTTATTTCCTTGACTATTATTGGGAGAAATGTATGTTTGAAACATAATGGTGTATGAGTGATAAACGGCACTGAGGCTTTGGGTTCCGTAGTCAGGGGTGGGTGGGTGGCAGTGCCAAGAGAGTCTGTGGCCCATATAAGGGTGTAATGGCTTCCAGAATTAGTGGTCCCTGTGGGGTACCCAGATATGCAGGCCCACTATTGGGCCATACATTTTTCAGGAAAATCCCAGTCTTCATGAGAAACCATGAAGTCAATGACATTTTAAATGTTGACAACTAATTGAATTTTTATTTAAATTGTATGGACCAAACAAAAAAGCAACCCGAAAGAAAGACACACAAAAAAGCAAACCCACCTTATCCTGCCAGACTCAGGTTGGGGCTAAATTTGTTTGTCTTTTTGAATGAATCGAGGATGCCCAAGAGAGGACAGTTAGTCAAGCACAAGACATGAGGAGTGACAGTTTGGATTTGAACCCAGAATCAACTTTTCACACAAGGCACTGGAACTTTTCTGAGCCTCAGCTTCCTCATCTGTGAAGTGGAGATGAGAACTGCCTCATAGTGGGAGACCCATTTCCAGAGAAAGCTCTCAAAGAATAGTGGCTGCTGTTCTTATCTTCAGAACCTGGTTCTCAGGCCCGCCTTGACATCTTATTCAGCGAACTTGATCATACAAGTTTTTAAAATCTGGCCAAGGGAATAGTAAAGTTTGACTTTCTTAATCTGAACAGGGTAAACCTCAGAAGAATGGATTGCAGGAGGACAGAACCGACCATGGGCCGAACCACTTTCCACATAAATACTTCATACTTCTGGGTCTGAACCCAGGAGGTTTTCTAAAAATAATATTATCTTAACATTTAAAGATAAAAAAACATTTTCTGTAGGTGAAAGAGAAGTGGTCATTCCATGTGTAGCTTAAAGGGTTGGGGGGTTGGCCTGACGAATCGCAGGCTCCCTCCTTAGAACGAAGGTGAGAAGTGTCAACTGGTGGAGAACTGACACGTGGAACAGGGAGGGCAGAGGCCGCGCTTTTCCTGGATGATGATTTATGGGTAGGGGTGAGTGGATGGGCTCTGTCAGGTTGTATCAAGGAAACTTCTTGGAAAGAGGAATGCCTGTGAACAAAGAGCACTGGCTGGGAGCCAGACGCCTCTGCCACTTCACTCCCCTGTGGCCCTGAACAAGTCAGTTGGCTTCTGCATGCCTTAGCTTCCTCATCTCTAAAATGGGGGGAATAATGCTTTCCTCCTACAGTTATGGAGAGGATTTAATGCATTTAAATGATGGGAGAGAGAACAAATAATAAGTTCCTTCATGGGAAGCTGCCCTATAAATTGTGACTCATTATATAGCTAGCTACTAGATGTTAACAGTATTCTGATGCATCCTGATGATAAAGGAATCCTATTTGCTGCTCCACCCCCAGATTTGACATTGTATTTTTCAGACTAGTCATTTTTTTCCCCTTTAATTGTTATTTATTTATTGATTGATTTGAGACAGAATCTCACTTTGTCACCCTGAGTAGAGTGCTGTGGTATCACAGCTCAAAGAAACATCAAACTCTTGGACACAAATGATTCTCTTGCTGCAGCCTCCTGAGTAGTTAGAAGTACAGGTGCCCGCCACAACGCCCAGCTATTTTTAGAGACGGGCTCTCACTCTTGCTCAGGCTGGTCTTGAACTCCTGAGCTCAAGCAGTCTACCCCTCTCAGCCTCCCAGAGTGCTAGGATTTTTTATTTTTAAAGCTACTCTTTTAAAAATAAGAACAAGAGGCTCAGCGCCTGTGGCTCAAGTGGCTAAGGCGCCAGCCACATACACCTAAGGTGGCAGGTTCGAATCCAGCCCGGGCCCGCCAAACAACAATGATGGCTGCAACCAAAAAAAAAAAAAAAAGCAGCCAGACGTTGCGCCAGGCACCTGTGGTCCCAGCAACTTGGGAGGCGGAGGCAGGAAACATGCTTGAGGAGTTGGAGGCTGCTGCGAGCTATGCCACGGTACTCTACCTAGGGGGACAGCTTGAGGCTCTGTCTCAAAAAAAAGAACAAGAACCACAACAGCTGATGAATTTTTATGTAATTGTGAGATGTATGCTGTTAATCATATTAATCACCAGGCTTTTGATAAACAGTAGTTGTTGGAACATTGCATAAATTAAATCTTAGTATAAATAGTAAGGGTTTATTTAAAAAAATTTTTTTTAATATCGGAAGGGAGGTTCCTGTTGGTCAAAAGACCTTGTGTCTTGTCACCATGTCTGAGTCTCTGGCTTTTGGTCAGCTGGCTGTCACCCCCACAGGAAACTCTGTAATTGAAATACAACATGGTAGAGCCAGTACCTGCTCACTGTAGTCCTCAGAACTGCTAAAATGTGAAACTGTAATTGTGGCTCCTCTGCCCTACCCGCCATGAAATATGTGTTCTTCATCAAATAATTATAGGATTGGAGAACCGATTTGAAAGAGAAAAAGATTTCCCTGGCCTTTACCACCAATAAATTTCCCACCTGGTTAATTGCATCCTGTGTAATTACTTTTGCCCTGGGAGAGGAAGAATTGAAAACGTCTCCTTGTCTAGTATTCAGAAAGAATGTGAAATCGATATCTTGCCAATTGAGGCCGCCTTTGGAGATCTCCAGCTGCAGTTGGACCACTCCAGTCTCCATGGGATACAGAGCTCTGGTGCTGGCTCTTGTGGTCATCGGAGCTTAATCCTTTTGAAAGCATCTAGTCGGACGTGCAGTGGGGGAAGCTCAGGTGGTGGGAGGCTGGGCCAGGGCCTTTCAGCAGCGCTGTGGGTGTCTCGGAGCCTGTGAGGATTGTATGAAGAGCACACACTGGGCAGCCCTTGGGTGTCTGCCTTTCAGGCATGATTAGAGCAAGAACCGCTTTGTAAATCACATAGGCATTCCCCTAAGCTATTTAATCTCAAGCTTCAGAACCCCTTGGGTGCAGACAAACACTTTGTTGGGAATTTTGTGGGTTGCTCAGTGAAACATGCCAAAGAATATACAGCTAAAATTTAAGGTAGAAACTTGGTTTAGGGGATTCCCTAGTGAACATTGGGAATCATCATTAGCTGAATATACCCTGTTTAATGACGTAGAAATTACATATTCTACTGTAGACTTTTATGAACAGTTGTAACTTGCATCTAAATATTTGAACTGTAATGCCACACAGGCAATGGATATTTGTGAAATGGCTGGCTGGATTAGAGATTAATTAATTAGTAATGGTGAGAGAGAGAAAATCACCTGTTCTGTACTGGAGGAATTCAGGGTATGTGTTTTTTCCTTTCTATAGACTTAGATACTGTGGCCCAAGTAAGAATTCCCTTAACTCTGGTGTATAGGTAGAAAGAATGGCCATCCCTTTTATAGGAAGGAAAGTGTGTTCAGAAGTAATTAGATTTGCCTTTAATAAAAGCATTCTGTTTTGTTTAGGCATCGAATTCCTGAAAGGATTTCGGGTAATACTGGAGGAGCTGAAGTCAGAGGGAAGACAGTGCCAACAACTGATTCTAAAGGACCCGAAGCAGCTCAACAGTAGCTTCAAAAGAACTGTAAGTCACACTCAGGGAATGTGCTCCTGAGGACCCGCTATTGTTCTGGTGGTCTGAATGGTCTATTGAAAGTCTGAAATTGGAGAAGGAAGGGCTGTGGGCTGCACCCCACGCGCCAAGGTGGGCGAGAATGGTGTGGCAACACCCCGAGCCTGCTCAGTGCTCCTAGGAAAACTCTTCAGCACCTCTCTGCGGTAAACATACCTCTCCGGTTACCACTAAGCAGCGATCCTGGAAGGTGTCTTTGTGCTATGAAGTGTATGTGGGCTCATCCTCCCCCACAACGCTCAGGTTTAGATTAACAAGCTGTGGCTTCCTTGCCAAAGAGCAGATAACACTGTCCATCTTCACCAAACCCCAAATAGACCAGACTTCCTGCCTCCCCAGGGCATGTCCTCCAGCTCTGGAATTGTGTCTGGGTGACAGGTCAGATAGGAGAGAAGCTCTCATGTGTAGGTGGAAGGTGGGTAATTTCTCCATGACGTAACATGTATTTTTGTTTCCTTTTAGGGAATGGAATCTCAACCTTTCCTGAACATGAAATTTGAAACGGATTACTTTGTAAAGGTTATACCTTTTCCTTCCATTAAAAATGAAAGCAATTACCACCCTTTCTTCTTCAGAACCCGAGGTAAGTATGGTCTTTCCTGCCTGGTTCCCATAAGGAGACTTCTTCTGCTTTTAATGATCATCCTACAGAGATACATTCAAAAGCACACCAAATACTGGCATGAAACAGGCATGACAAAGAGAAAAGGATCCCAAAAAGTACCCAGGAAAGGACTTTTTAAAATTAAGGTTGGGCCCAGGACTGTTAACCTAATCAGATATCCCACTCCTGGCTTGTTCTAACAGTGGTTCTCAACCTTCCTAATGCCTCCTAATGCCATGACCTTCAATACAGTTCCTCATATTGTGGAGACCCCCAACCATAAAATTATTTTCATTGCTACTTCATAACTATAATTTTGCTACTGTTATGAATCATAATGTAAATATCTGATATGCAGGATATATTTTCATCGTTACAAAGGGGTTGCAACCCACAGGTTGAGAACTGCTGTTCTAGAACAAACTTGACACCAGGACTGTTAACCTAACCTGAAATACCCAATCCTGGCTTATTCTAGAATAGACTTGACAGTTGAGTTTTTGAGGATGCTGTGACCACTATTAAGACAGCAAGGTGGCTCGGCGCCTATAGCTCAACCGGCTAAGGCGCCAGCCACGTACACCTAAGGTGGCGGGTTCGAATCCCCAGCCCGGACCCGCC
>NW_003852397.1:27219645-27255811 GCF_000181295.1 Otolemur garnettii
AAAAAAAAAAAAAAAAGACAGCAACGTATTGCCAGGCACGATGGCATCCACCTGTAGTCCCACCTACTTGGAAAGCTGAGACAGGAAAATCATTTGAGCCTAGGAGTTTGAGAGGAGCCTGAATAATATAGCAAGACCTCCATTTCAAAAGAAAAAAAAAAAAGGGCAGCCTTGTATCAAAATCATTTGATTGGCTTGGTGCCCATAGCTCATCAATTAGGGCGCCAGCCACATGCACTGGGCTGGGCCAGCTAAACAACAACTACAAAAAGAGCTGGACATTGTGGCGAGTGTCTGTAGTCCCAACTACTTAATGAGGCTGAGGCAAGAGAATCGCTTAAGCCCAAGAGTTTGAGGTTGCTGTGAGCTATGATGTTATAGCACGCTACAGAAGTCAACGTAATAAGACTCTGTCTCAAAAAAAAAACTGATTAAAGTAAAAAAACAGGAACAAAAATGCAAGTTGATTTTGGGGTAAAAGGTAGGAGCATAAAATGACATCTTCTACCTGTCATCAGGAAGGTGGCCTGTCATTTTTAGGAAAAGATTAATATAAGCCATATCCCAAAACCCCCTCTTCTGGATATTTATTTATTTAATATCTGTGTCCCAGGCCCTATTCTAAATGCTTTCCAGATACTAATATTAACCCAGTTTACCTCTGTAACAACCCTACAAAGAATTTAATCTTGGGCGGCGCCTGTGGCTCAAAGGAGTAGGGTGCTGGCCCCATATACCAGAGGTGGCGGGTTCAAACCCGGACCTGACCAAAAACTGTAAAAAAAAAAAAAAAATTTAATCTTACCATCCCTATTTACTAGATGAGGAACCATATGTATGTGAGGTTGAAGGGCTTGCTGTGAGCTGGGATTTGAACCCCAGAAGTCTGGCTCTGAGTCCACACTCACAACTACCAACCATGCTGGGTTCCCAGTTGTCAACTTTTCCTCTCTGTTCTATATATGGTAGGTCTTTAATCGCTTTGAATCACTGCTTTCAAACTAGGTGGCCGTTCACCCTGAGACCTGCAGCAGATCCCTCTTGTCTTCCCGATCAGTTTTTCTGTCTGACATTCCAGACTTTGGATGGTCAGTTGGTGATCCTATCCAATATCTGCTCCTTTATGATCTGGTTGTAGTCCTCATCTGCTGTGATGTTTTTGTTCTCAGCCTACATCAGCCTACATTTCCCTTTGCAAAATTCTTACTGTGGTTGTAGGGGAAGGAGATTTTGGCATAATTCAGTGACATTACATCTCCTCCTCAGATCATCAGGCATTAGATTCTCCTAAGGCGTGTGAAACCCAGTTTATAGCAGGGCTTCTGATCCTATGAGAATCTGACACTGATGCTTATCTGATAGGAGGCAGAGCTCAGGTGGTGATGCCAGCGATAGGGAACAGCTGTAAATGAGAATGAAGCTTTCCTCACTTTCTGCTATTTACCTCTTATTGTGTGGCCCAGCTCCTAACAAGCCACAGACTGGTACCGGTCTATAGCCCTGGATTTGGGGACCACAGATAGAGAGAATTCAAAGAATGTGTTTATGAATATCTTGCCTAAATCAAAATTTGCATAATGTAAGATGAATTTTTCCCATGGAATTGAATCAATGTGTCTGTCTGGGGTTGAAGTAGAGGCAGGGATGTATTCCTGGAATGCAGGTATTTGTTACCATTTCAGTGCACTGTGGCATGATTCTGCCTTCAGTTTTCTTGGCATTTCATGGACACTTCCTGGAAGACTCTCCAGCATAATATATTAGAGGTTATTTAGCCTCTCATTGTGTTTTTATCTGTTTAAATTCTGGTTTTCAGTGCTGCTTAATAGATGCCTGCATGTCATTTTTACAGTCCATCAAAAGGATTTTAAATTAGAATGCTAGTAAAAGTTAAGATAATCCTTCGGTGGTCTAGGTGGGTCATGCCTATATTCCCAGCATTCTAGGAAGCCAAGGCGAGTGGATCGCTTGAACTCATGAGCTCGAGACTAGCTGAGCAAGAGCAAGACCCCATCTCTAAAAATAGCCAGACATTGTGGTAAGGTACCTGTAGTCTCAACTACTTGGGAGGCTGAGGCAAGACAATAGCTTGAGCCCAAGAGTTTGAGGTTTCTGTGCGCTATGAGCCATGGGACTCTACTGGGGGCGAGGAAGTGAGACTCTGTCTTAAAAAAAAAAAAAAAAGAAAGAAAGAAAAAGTGACCCTGCATCAATTCACAGGACCACTCTGAGGTTCTCTTAGGCCTGGACACCTCTACTAAGGGGCAGGGGCTGGCATCAGTTCTATTTGCTGCTAAAATAGAGCCTCTGTGTAACTATAACATGAATGTCGTTCCTCTCCCCTTTGCTATCAGCCTTGAAATTATGTAATCTTGACAAGCTTTTAAAATCCGGGTGACTTTTACCCCTTTTTACCCCCTTTTCATTTATGTGGTGTAAAGTGAACTGCATTAATATATTTATTGCACTATTTAAATTTTTACAAGATGCAACTGCACTATAGGAAAAATTATTGTTGAATTGATGTATTTTACACCTTTTCCTGCATCACCCAGCACAATATATTTTATTAAATGGTTGAACAAGGAAAGTGTCAAATTGTCCTAAAACTAAAAATATGTGTCTCTCTTAAAAGCTTGCGACCTGTTGTTACAGCCGGACAACCTGGCTTGCAAACCCTGTAAGTATAGCTGTTTTTACTGATCAAATCTCAAAGTGGTACTGGCGTGATGGTGTTGAGTGCTCACTCTGGGTCCTGTCTCCTCCCAGTCTGGAAGCCTCGGAATCTGAACATCACCCAGCACGGTTTGGACATGCAGGTGTCCTTTGACCATGCACCTCACAGCTTTGGCTTCCGTTTCTTCTATCTTCATTACAAACTCAAGCACGAGGGACCCTTTAGGAGAAAGCTGTGTAAACAGGTGAGCTGCTGAGTACGCATAAAGGAACACTGCGTACTTTAGAGTGACCCCGACCCACTGGAATTTGGGTGGCTCATCATGAGCATTAGGCTTTGTTGGCTCTCAGTGGTCAATAGATAGTCCAGAATATGACCACTGGGCATGTCTCAGAGCCATCTAGCTGTGGTTCTTCCCTGCCTGGTCATCTACACCCTAGCTGTCCTGGTAAAAGTACTGCCAAGGAATAAATTTTTTTAAAAAAGTATTTTTTGTTTATTCTTCTGTATTTTATTTAATTTATTGATTTATCTATTTTCTTGAAACAGAGTCTTACTCTGTTGCCCTGGGTAGAGTACTGTGACACCATCATAGCTCAAACTTATGGGCGTAAGCAATCTGCTTGCCTCAGCCTCCCAAGTAGCTGGGGCTATAGGTGCTATCACAACATCCAGATAAGTTTTCTATTTTTAGTAGAGATGGGGTTTCCTTCTTGTTCAGGCTGATCTCAAACTCCTGAGCTCAAGAGATCTACCTGTCTTAGACTTCCAGAGTGCAGGGATTATAGGAGTGAGGCACTGCGCCCAGCCTATTATTCTGTATTTTAAATATTCATCAGGTGCTCACTGTGTGGCAGGCCCTGAATTTTATGGTCTTTAAATCCTTACCAGTCTATGAAACTGGAGCTGCTACCACCCCCTTTTACAGATTGGGAACCTGAGGCTGGAGGTCACTTGGCTTGCTCAAGTGCCACACAGCCAGTAAGTAGGAAAACCAGCTCTAGGAGCCAAGGGGCTGGCAGTTCAGTAGTCACTGATTTTATAAGCAGGTTAAGTTTAAGTAGACAGTCAAGCCCTAAGTTCTTTTTTTTTTTTTATAATTAATTATTTTATTTAATCATAACTTTGTACATTGATGCATTTATGGGGTTCAGGGTACTGCTTCAATATACAATGTGGGCTCGGCGCCTATAGCTCAACCGGCTAAGACACCAGCCACATACACCTAAAGTGGCGGGTTCGAATCCCCAGCCCGGACCCGCCAAACAACAATGACGGCTGCAACCAAAAAATAGCCGGGCGTTGTGGCGGGCCCCTGTGGTCCCAGCTACTTGGGAGGCGGAGGCAGGAGACTCGCTTGAGCTCAGGAGTTGGAGGTTGCTCTGAGCTGTAATGCCACGCACTCTACCCAGGGGGACAGCTTGAGGCTCTGTCTCAAAAAAAAAAAAAAAAAAATATATATATATATATATATATACACAATGTGAAATGTTTACATTGAACAAAGTAACACATCCATCACAATTATACTCATTTCTTAATAGTTTTGAAATGCACCATTGCATCATGCACATTAGGTGAGGTCCCCCCAAATACCCTCCCTTCTCCCATGTCCCCTCTCCCCTCCCCTCTCTCTCCTCTTCTCCTCTACTTTATGGATTATAGTTATGTTTTACCATTCATATGATTGTGTAGGTGGTTATATATTGATTTCATAGTAGTATCGAGTACATTGGATACTTTTTCCCCCATTCTTGGGATACTTTACTAAGAAGAATATGTTCCAGCTTCATCCAGGTAAACATAAAAGATGTGAAGTCTTCATCTTTTTTATGGCTGCATAGTGGTATATATACCATAATTTTATGGCTGCATGGTGTATATATACCATAATTTGTTAATCAATTCATGAGTCGATGGGCACTTGAAGCCCTAAGTTCTTAAACTGGGGCCTGTCAGAGGAGTGGGGAACATTTTATGGAAGTTCGTAGGACTGCCAGATCACTCCCTTATGAGAGAGGGTTTGGTCATGGTGACATAGCCAAGTACCTTCTAGACGTGCTCCTAAGTAGGCTGGGTTATGTCATAGGTTTTTTGGGGTTTCTTTTTTTCTAGTTTTTGGCTAGGTCCGGGTTTGAACCCGCCACCTCCCATATATGGGGCTGGCGCCCTATTCCTTTGAGCCTAGGTGCCGCACCATAGGTTTGTTTTCTTTCCTGTTGGCTCTCTCCTCTGTCAGTGATTGTCTTCAGTCTTCTGCCCATGTTAAAATTACAGCAAATAAGATACATACAAACACAGACCATTAATTTCTTTCCCCACCCTTTTATTAAGTAAAGGTTATTTAAACTAGCTACTTTGTCTTGGAGTCAAATATTCCTGCTGAGGGTGCCACCAGCTAAGCATAGACTAAGAGGGATCCTGAGTTCTCCTAAAGCTTTTATCAAAATGAAGTTCAGAAGGGCCAGGTGAGGTGGCTCATGCCTGTACTACTAGCACTCTGGGAGGCTGAGGCGGGTGTAATGCTTGAGCTTAGTAATTCAAGACCAGCTTGAACAAGAGTGAGACCCTGTCTCTACTGAAAATAGAAAAAAGAGTGGGGCATTGGCAGGTGCCTTTAGTCCCAGCTACTTCGGAGGCTGAGGCAAGAGGATCACTTGAGCCCAAGAGTTTGAGGTTGCTGTGAACTATGATGTCACAGCACTCTATCCAGTCTCCAAAGGAAAAAAAAAGTGACGTTCAGACAATATATGGCAGATAAATAAATCTTCTAAAAACTGTAGTTGAGATTGGTGGGAAGTCTTCAGCTTTGAGGGAGAAGTGTCCTCATGACCTTGTTCCAAGAAGTGAGTTTTTAACATTGTTCTTTGCTTTTTTGTAGGAGCAAAGTACAGAGACAACCAGCTGCCTTCTTCAAAATGTTCCTCCAGGGGATTACATAATTGAGGTATGTATACCTCATGAAAGCCCTATTATTAATTCTACAGAATAAACCCAGTTCATAGAGAATTCCAACTGTTTGCAACACTAAAATTTCAAGCCATTAAAGGTGTGCACAGTTACATTTTTTATATGGCTCTTAACATGGCTTTTAAAAAGGTTTATACATAAGTGATTTTTGATGTTTTCGTTAAATATTTCAAATAAATATTTTTATGTGACCACACAGTCCATATATATCATGGTTTAAAATCTGTGTATCGGCCAGGCACAGTGGCTCATACCTGTAATCTTACTCTTTGGGAGGCTGAGGCAGGAGAATCACTACAGTCCAGAAGTTCAAAACTAGCCCAAGCACCATAGTGAGACCCTCATCTTTGCAAAAAGTAGGAAAAAAAATTAGCCAAGCATGATGGCATGTGCTTATAGTCCCAGCTATTTAGGAGGCTAAGGCAAGAGGATCACCTGAGCCCAGGAGTGCTGAGGTTGCTGTGAGCTATGAGGACGCCGCAGCACTCTAGTCTAGAAAGCAGGGTGAGACCCGTATCACAAAAAGAAAAAAATAAAGTCTATGTATTGTGGTCCTTCATACTACAAAGATTCACTTTTCAAATTTTAGCTTAACAAATTTTTGTTTTGGTATTAAAATAACAAAATAGAAGTTATGCCCAGGATGTGTGTTTACACTTGTATAGAGTTTGGGCTGCTGTTCTTCTATGTATGTATACATGAGTTCTAAACACCACTTCAAAGAACATGTGAATGAAACATTTCTTTTCTTTTTTTTAAAGTACTTTTCCAGCATGAAATTAGTTCTACAAAAAAATGAGTAAAGAGAAAATAGAAAATGAAATTACCTGCTATTCAAGGACAACCAACATGTCTTAACATTTTGGTGGAAACATTTAGTTCTGGCATTCCTCAGTAGCAGTATGTGGTTTTGGACTGACAAACCTTCATAAAGCATTAATGGAAGCCCAGTAAAATCAGTGGTAGGATGCCAGTTTAATTGAAAATTGTTAGAACATGGGACTTGCCAGCTGTGTCCTTCAATAAATAACCCTCTGATTCATGAAAGGAAACATGATAAAGTTTAGAGTTTGAGCTGGTGGAGCAGAGATGAACCTGAGTATACTTAATGCCTAGTCTCAGCCTGGCCAGTGATTGCAGGCACCAAAAGCTCTCTTTCCTCCATCATTCTCCTATACTTGCTTCCCTACCTCCCACTTCCCTCACTGCCTACGGATGGAAAAATGAATGAAATCACCATTTTTTCCCCTTACAGGGTGGGCATAATTTGTTGAAGTGCTGTCCCTTAAAAAAAATAATACAGCATCCTCTGTTTTTGCAGCTAGTGGATGATACTAACGCAACAAGAAAAGTGATGCAGTATTCCTTAAAGCCAGGTAGGTATTTTTTGTTGTTTGAAATTTTGGCCTAAGGTATCTGAATTTTCTGTACTTTATGGTTTACAAAACAAAACTAAACTTGGCTTCTCTCTCTTAAGTGATGTTCCATCAAATCTGAGTTTCTCCCCATCCTAATGTAGCTGCCTGGAAGATCAAAGCCAGTGCAGTGTGTGTAGCTGGGACTAAATAAATACTCAATTGTCCTCTGAAGAAAAGTGGTGGGAGGGGAGGTTTCCTTAGGCAAAATTCCCACTCAAAGGTATTTAATGTCCCAGCAGACTCTTAACTGCTGAATTGTTCTCTATAACTCTTACAAAAAAGAAACTGTTGAATCCTTTTATAATCATGAAACTAGCACTAGAGAAAGGTGATTTTGGGGTGCTAGAACCTGTTATGCAGCTTATGTTGAAAAAGAAAAAAACAGTTATTTCTCTTTGAACCTGTTACATTGCTTATTTAATGTTTAAAAACTGTGCCTTTGAAATTTCCCAGTGCATTCCCCATGGGCTGGGCCCATCAGAGCTGTGGCCATCACTGTCCCCCTGGTTGTGATATCTGCGTTCGCAACACTCTTCACTGTGATGTGCCGCAAGAAACAACAAGGTATCTCTCTGTGTGTCATATCCCCCCACTCTAGGGGCAGGCCAGGGGTCACGGCCACCAGAGAGGGAGACTAGGAGTACATGGTTGCTTTAGGCTGGCATCTGAGAAGCCTTATACCTCCCATTCAGTTTCCTGGCTACTATAGTTCCAGAATCAAAATAATGTGGCTTTTAACCTCCAGAGCCACTAAAATGACTGGCATAATCCTATTCTTAAACTCAGAATAGTAAATTCAAGGGCAGAAAGAAAGTCTGGTTTACTGATCACTTATAAAGTTGGATGTCATGAGAGAGCCTTTTGGGTAGCTAAAGTGATCCATCTCTTAGCCTTACACAGGTGTATACTTTCATAAAGATTTATTGAGGTTGGCTCGGCGCCTATAGCTCAACCGGCTAAGGCGCCAGCCACGTACACCTAAGATGGTGGGTTCGAATCCCCAGCCCGGACCCGCCAAACAACAATGACAGCTGCAACCAAAAAATAGCCGGGCGTTGTGGCGGGCGCCTGTGGTCCCAGCTACTTGGGAGGTGGAGGCAGGAGACTCGCTTGAGCCCAGGAGTTGGAGGTTGCTGTGAGCTGTAATGCCACGGCACTCTACCCAGGGGGACAGCTTGAGGCTCTGTCTCAAAAAAAAAAAAAAAAAAAAAAAAGATTTATTGAGGTTTACTGTTAAAATTTATTTATGCTCTTTACCTTTGTAAATTATACTTTAATAAAAACTTTGTGTTTGGGTGGCGCCTGTGGCTCAAAGGATAGGTGCTGGCCCCATATGCCGGAGGTGGCGGGTTCAAACCTAGCTCTGGCCAAAAACTACAAAAAACAAAAAAACCCCAACTTTGTGTTTTAAAGGTCAGCTCTGCCAGTGATTAATTCAGTGGTTCTCAACCTTTCTAATGCCCCAACCGTTTAATACAGTTCCTCATGTGGTGGTGATCATAAAATTATTTTCGTTGCTACTTCATAACTGTAATTTTGCTACTATTATGAATCATAATGTAAATATCTGATATGCAGAATGTATTTTCATTGTCATAAAGGGGTCACGACTCACAGGTTGAGAACTGCTGGTTTAATTGGTTTAGTAGGCAACAGCCAGCTCTGGGCACCCTGCTAAACCAGGGTGGCCTCTGCAGCATTTTTTGTCTTGTCCAAGGTCAATTTCAGGTTAAGAACAATTTGTGACCATTTGTTGCTCTACTGCAGAATTCAGCTGTCCCATTCCTAGTCCCATTCCCAGCAGTGACCCAAGGAGCTGATGGGTTTGGAGGCTGGGACTGTTTTAGGTGGACGTGTCAACTGTTCTTTCTTGAAGATAGCATTGAGTTCCAAGTCTTAGGGAGCAGGACAAAGCATTGTTCATAGGTATCAACACTATCTTCTTTTCCAATTTAGAAAATATATATTCACATTTAGATGAAGAGAGCTCTGAGTCTTCCACCTATACTGCAGCACTTCCCAGAGAGAGGCTCCGGCCAAGACCGAAGGTGTTTCTTTGCTATTCCAGCAAAGATGGCCAGAATCATATGAATGTTGTCCAGTGCTTTGCCTATTTCCTCCAGGACTTTTGTGGCTGTGAGGTATGAAATCTGAAGTCTCTTCTCTTACTCTGGGCAGGGCCTGGCTCTGTGCTGTCTTCCCACCGTCTTTTCCACATCAGGGACACCTGCCCTTAACTAGTGCCACAGCTTCCAAGTCGGGGACAGTCTTACACTCCTCTTTCAGTCTAACCTACTCCTTAGCAGCACCAAATGTTTTATAACACTTAGCTCTAACTTTGACACATTCCTGCTTAGATGTTTTGAGAGGCAGCCAACTGTAGGAATTTTGTAAGCATTAGAAAGACCAGCAGCTGCCATAGGAACATAAAACCAGGTTGAGAAGGATCCTCACTCAAAACATCCTGGTAAGTATATTCAGGACAGAAGCCCCACTGGAGGGCCAAAGCCAGAAGGGCAAGTAAAGCAGTGAGTTCACACAATTTGAGGTAGGGGGGGAGTTTTGCTAAGAAGGGGAATAAAAAATGGGATTGCCACTGGAGGGGATCTTGGGGTCCAGGGCAGAGAATGGTTAATAGAGAGCTTTGTGAGGTTGTTTGATCACTAACTAGAGCAAAGTCATGGAAAGGGAGAAACTGGTGATGTAGGAGAGGGCAGTGGCTGGAGAGAAGCAGGAGGTAGGATGGGAGGACTCCCAGAAAACAATGTCAGGTCCTCAAACTTTCTGCCGTGGTTTCTTTGCTGTTCTCTTGAGTGGAGCTATTAATATATTGCTTTTCTATAATGTTATAGTGTTCATTTGTGGAGATAAGGCTCTTGTGGAAGGCATACCCTGTTTCTTACAAATGCAAGATTATACAATAATATGTACAAAATACAATAATTGTGTAATTAGAAGTTACTTGAGCTTTTGAGCTTTGAAATGGCCCACTAGCATGGTTCTCAGTCTCTGTCCACGTGGTGAGAGTGCCCCCTTGTGTCAGTATCTCATATTTACAAGGCCAGGCCTAGGTTTCCCCTGCAGGCAAGCTTTGTTGAAAAACAGTAGACTAGACAGATTTCACAGACAGCCCAGTTGGCTTTAATTTGCAAGTAATTAGCCCTTGGGGAAAATGCACTTCCAATTATGATTGTAATGCTTAATATAGAAAATTTGGAAACTAAAAAATAATGACAAATAAGAAGAACCATGGTTAATGTTTGATCCATATTCTTCCAGTCTTTCTGCCTTGGTAAACTGACATATACAGTTTTGCATTGGGGGCAGATTAGAATTTTCTACATTATTAGTAGTCCTATTTAAACTAATTTTTTTTAATTTTTATTTTTATCTGGAATCATTTTTACCTTGCATAAACTGCAATTTTAAATAGCCACATGACCCTCAATACTGATTCACCAGAATTGAGTTTCTCCGAATTGTTAAATATCTCACTAGTTCAAAACTGTCCCATTTCTGTTGCTTTCCCAAGAATAGATGCCTGGAAATGGAATTACTGGGTCAAAGACAGGAACAGTTTTTTTTTTTTTTTTTTGAGACAGAGCCTCAAGCTGTCCCCCTGGGTAGAGTGCCGTGGCATTACAGCTCACAGCAACCTCCAACTCCTGGGCTCAAGCGAGTCTCCTGCCTCCGCCTCCCAAGTAGCTGGGACCACAGGCGCCCGCCACAACGCCCGGCTATTTTTTGGTTGCAGCCGGCATTGTTGTTTGGCGGGTCCGGGCTGGGGATTCGAACCCACCACCTTAGGTGTACGTGGCTGGCGCCTTAGCCAGTTGAGCTATAGGCGCTGAGCCAGGAACAGTTTTTAAATGCTTGGTCTTGCCCTCACTTCAGCAGTGCATATACTAAAATTGAAATGATGCGATGGAAGTATTTCAGATTGCATGTGAAAACCCCACACTGTACCCCAGAAGTGCTTTAATGTACATAGTTACCATTCAATAAAAAAAAATAAAAATTAAAAAAAAAATTGAAATGATGCAGAGATTTAGCATGGCCCTTGTGCAAAGATGACATGCGAATTTGTGAAGCATTCCATGTTAAAAAAGAATGCGTGGTATATGCTCCAGTTAGCTTTTAGCATGTATATGTTAGCAAGAATTAAGGAAATACTGGGGCAGCGCCTGTGGCTCAGTGGGTAGGGCGGTAGGGTGCCAGTCCCATATACCGAGGGTGGCAGGTTCAAACCCGGCCCTGGCCAAACTGCAACAAAAAATAGCTGGGTGTTGTGGCGGGTGCCTGTAGTCTCAGCTACTCGGGATGCTGAGGCAAGAGAATCGCCTAAGCCCAGAAGTTGGAGGTTGCTGTGAGCTGTGATGCCACGGCACTCTACCAAGGGTGATAAACTGAGACTCTGTCTCTAAAAAAAAAAGAATTAAGGAAATAAGCATTATTTTCAGCAAGTGAATAGATGTTGGGGCTTTCTTCCCTTTGGAGTAGGGAAGAAAGCAGAAGAGAAAAAAGTCACTTCAGAGAATGCCTTCCTCTGTAAGAAACTGTGGCTGCTTCTCTTGGTCATAGCATTGGGAATTAGATTCTGAACTACAGAGAGAAAGACACCAACACAGTTGCCAAGAGATGTTTTCAGTAGAGTCAAATGAAAGCAGTCTGAGAAGGTGAAGCCCTCTGAGGGGCCATACATTCCCAGTTTCCTTTCCTTTGTCAGGGAACCCCTCCTAACTTCCTTACTAGACCCTCCTTAGGGTTAAATGCCTTGTCTATTACAGACCTTATAGAGATGTGACCCTATAGGTTTCTGTGAAGCCATGGAGGGAAGTGGTCACTCCCAAGTAAGTTAACCAAAATGGCTATGTTGCTGCAGTTCACTACCAATTGGTAAGCAGCATAGCTGGCCCTGGGTCTGTGAGTATGGCCAGAGAGGTCCTCTTTGTCAGTCATGCTCCAGACATGAGTCGTGTTCATTGTGGGTGACTGTGGTATCCAGGCCTCAGCCCTGACTCCTGGCCCACATTGAAGTCATTCATCCACATCCGTTGCTCAGAGCCTGTCTGCCTTCTTTCCAGGATCTGCTGGCCCCCTCCCCACCAGGCAGCCTCACTCACTCACTAGGTCCACCAACTCCCAACTCCTCTGTGTTCATGCTGACCCCTATACTGTAGGTTCCTTGAAAATGTCTTATATAGTATGTGACTTGGGCAAGCTGCCCAAAGCTCTGTGTTTCTATCTCCTTACCTATAGGACAGGAGTAGCAATTATCCCAAATGATGCTAAAATGTGCTTATGAACAGCAAATCATAAGCTCATTTTCAGTATAATCATCATCCTCAGAACCTTAGCTGTTCCTTGGTACCAGGTAATATGGGACCTGCACATCGCTCTGCAAATAAGGGTTAAGGGACTGGTGATGTGATCTCCTCTGCCATTCCTTTTCTTACCTGTTTTTCAGACTCTTTTTTTATGAGTGAGGTGCCTTGTTCTCTTTCCAGGTGGCTTTGGACCTGTGGGAAGACTTTAGCCTTTGTAGAGAAGGGCAGAAAGAATGGGTCTTCCAGAAGATCCACGAGTCAGAGTTCATCATTGTGATTTGTTCCAAAGGCATGAAGTACTTTGTGGACAAGAAGAATTACAAACACAAAGGAGGCAGCCAAGGCTCAGGAAAAGGGGAGCTCTTCCTGGTGGCTGTGGCAGCCATTGGCGAAAAGCTCCGCCAGGCCAAGCAGAGTTCATCTGCAGCACTCAGCAAGTTCATCGCCGTCTACTTTGATTATTCCTGTGAAGGAGATGTTCCCGTTGTCCTGGACCTGAGCACTAAATACAAACTCATGGACAATCTTCCCCAGCTCTGTTCTCATCTGCATTCCCGAGACCACAGCCTCCAGGAGCCAGGGCAGCACCTGGGACACGGCAGCAGAAGGAACTACTTCCGGAGCAAGTCAGGCAGGTCCCTGTATGTCGCCATTTGCAATATGCACCAGTTTATTGACGAGGAGCCTGACTGGTTTGAAAAACAGTTGGTTCCTCTCCACCCTCCCCCGCTGCGCTACCGGGAGCCAGTCCTAGAGAAGTTTGACTCCGGATTGGTTTTAAATGATGTCATATGTAAACCAGGGCCTGAGAATGATTTCTGCTTAAAGGCTGAGGCCTCTGTCCTTGGGGTGACCGGGTCGGCCGACTTGAACCCAGAAAGTCAGCACATGGGCCTGGATGAAGATGCTGAGGCCCGTGCCACCTCTGATGGTGGTTTGACCCTGCAGCCCCTCCTGCACATGGTGAAAGCTGGCAGCCCCTCAGACATGCCCCGGGACTCGGGCATCTACGACTCGTCTGTGCCTTCCTCTGAGCTGTCTCTACCACTGATGGAAGGACTTTCAACAGACCAGACGGAAACGTCTTCCCTGACAGAGAGCGTGTCCTCCTCTTCAGGCCTGGGTAGGATGCTATTGGGTCTGGTGTTGCCTTTGATGACTTGTTTCTAATACTGGGCTTTGCCTTTGACTACTTCTGAAATCCATCAAAGCGTTTTTCTAATTTTGGGAACACAGTTTTGATTCATCCCCGGTAATATGAATATTGATATGTTAGAGTTGCAGAAATGCTCTACTAGGTGAGTTGCTCAGACACAGTGAGGGATGTTATGAAACATACAGTATCTGCATTTTATCACCTTTCTAAAACTACCCCAAAACACATGATTCCTCGAGGGTCTTGGATTAGGCAGGGTCTGTGGTTGAGGTTGCTGTGAGCTATGACACCATGGTACTCTACCTAAGTTGACAGCTACATGCATTGAGCTGTGGTTCATGCTACAGTATTCATTCTCCAACCTAGCTCAGCACAG
Source organism: Otolemur garnettii (assembly GCF_000181295.1). Lineage (NCBI taxonomy): Eukaryota > Metazoa > Chordata > Mammalia > Primates > Galagidae > Otolemur > Otolemur garnettii. The sequence continues at coordinate 27,233,570 of NW_003852397.1, forward strand.
GGCCCAGTTGGCAGGACTCTGTAGGAGGGCCCACCTCCCAGGGAGCCCCAGCAGGATGCCATCTCAGGCTTCTCCTTACCAGGCTTGTAACTAATTGGAGTCATGCAGCAAACCTGTGGTCTTCAAGAAAGGTCTCTCCTTTCTTCAACTAAAGGAACTAGAACTTGTTAGGAGAATGAGATGGCCCCATCTGGAACTGGTTGGGATGCCTCATTTGTGCAAAGCCCATAGTCCAAACCCAGATGCAGCCATGTTCTGGAATGAGCACCCCACCCGTGCAATGACTGTGACTCTGTCCTCTCTTCTCTCCTTAGGTGAGGAGGAGCCTCCTGTCCTTCCTTCTAAGCTCCTTGCCTCTGGGGCTTGCAAAGCAGAACTTGGTTGCTGCAGCTACACTGATGAACTCCAGGCGGTCGCCCCTTTGTAACAAAATGGAAGAGTCTAAGCATTGCCACTTTAGCTGCCACCTCTCTGATTCCTCAGTTCCTCTCTCTGATTGCATGGCCCACGTGGAGCTGAGGTCTTCTACAAGGATACTGAAAGTGAAATCTGGCCAGTATTTGCTCCCTTTGGCCCCAACCCTCTTCCAGGCAAAGTCTTCAATTTTCTAAAATCATACAGAGCTCTGAAAGGCATGCACATAAAGTCTGGCAACAGCTTGCCATGTCAGGTCAGTCCTTGGGTCAGAGCTGGTTCTGGGAGAGCGGGAGGAAACGTGAAGAGAAACAGAAGAATTCCTGCACTGATCATTCAGACCTCACTGAGCTCCGCAAACTTTGCCTGTCTGCTGTTGGCTACTTTGATTGAAATGCTTTGTGGAAAGGCACTTTTAATGTCATTATAGCCACAGAAATCAAGCGCCAGTCTATCTGGAACCTGTATTGTATTGTAGGTGAATTTACTGTCCAGTTTTGAAGCAGAACTTAATAATGCCCGGACATTAAATAAGCTTTGAGTCAAAGATCAAGAAAGTGACTAAATGCACAGTTACCTTTTATAAAAGAAGTCTTGTGTATTACTGGGTGGCATAGCTGGCTGAAGTGGGCAGGGCCAGGCTGGCTATCTTGACCATTCCATCTGGGATAGGTTGGTCAATGTGTAGAAGGCACCAGAACCTCCTCTTGGTCTGAGGAGGTGTCCTCTTGTATCATGTAGGGGCCAGATCTGCCTGCCACTTCCCTGGGTTACATTTACTATGCTGTATCTCAGATGCTGGTTTCTGGAAGTTTATTTTTAAGAAACTGATACCCAGCTGGGCTGTATTATTGGAAGCTGCAGTTCGTGCTGTGGTTAGCCTTCTGGTCTAAAGCTGTGTCCTGAATATTAGAGATTGGAATTCACTGAAATACAGCAGTGTGTGGAGGTGGTGGCCAGTTTAATCTTCTGAACTGGTTTCAACTAATGACAGACCTCTTTTTAGGAAGGTAGAAAAGAGGAAACTACCATAAAAGTAAATGTTCTGTTTTTAATGAATGACTTCTTTACAGAATTTCTATTTCCAAAGAGAAAATAACTGTTCGTATCCTGGGCGTTGATTAGTGTGTGTGTAATGAGTGATGTCTTGGTCTAACCCGCGGAAACTCTTCTCTCTATGCCCCGGAGTGGGTGTGAATATCTTTCTCCACCTTTTCCATGGGGGATGTTGGATTTTGGTACCCTGTTTTCTTAGTGTTCAGCCTAGGGACCACCCTGGGGACCTTCATCAATAAGACCAACATCCCAAGGTGGCGGGGGTGGGGGGTGAGATAGGACAGGCTTTTCCCTCTAGGCACACACTGGGCAGGTGGTGAAGGGAAGGCTTACACCCCCACTGAAAAGAAGTTTGTATTTTTGATGCAAACGTCACTCATACTCCCTATTCTGTAAAGGCAGCTGGCAGCTTCTTGGGAGAAGAACGTGCTCGTCTGTTCTCTGGCATCAGGTTTCTTGCAGCTGCTCTGAGAGAGAGACAGGGAGCTGCAAGACTGTCTGCTCATAAAACCAGGCATTTCACAGGGGAGACGTTTCATGTTGTCAGTGTGGAATCTGGGATGAGCACAGAGCTCCTGCCCACACATGACTGCCCTGCCATTCCATCATAGGCATATGTTTTGTGAAGGAGATTGGTCAGTCCAAACTTAATAATTTAGGAAAATTCACTTAGAATGTTATCAGAGAGATTTCTTACCGAGACCAAAAAATGTTTCACCCCACAGGAACTATTAGGAGCCACTTTGAGGGTGGATATTAGCTTTGTTCATGAAATGAGCATCTCTGACAAAGTGGCCCCGGAGCAGCATGGAAGACTGGGGTGGGAAGCACTAACCAGGCTCCAAGGCTGTGGGCAGAGAGCTTGCTACATGGACGTACTGGCTTTGAAAATAGAAGGGAAGAATGTGCTAGTCCAACAATAATGTTTTAGTTTGGATTTAGGTACTTACTTTGAAATACTAATGTTTCTGATCAAGAAAATCAAACTCTAATATGCCAAGTAATGGAAATGACAGTGTGGTTGCCTAATAGAATAAGTTGAAAAGTCCAACTTCCTCGTTTGGCTTCATTAGTTTCACTTTTTTCACTCTCCCCATTGTGCTAGGAATGGGAGTAGTTGCCTTGCAGATTAAAGCAAAACATCTGTTTTAAACATAGCTGCATTTTTTTGACTTGCAGATTGTCCCAGATGGTGGAAATGTAAGATGGAATTCAGAAAAAGGTTCTGCCAAGGCATAGGCTTTTGGATATTGCAGAAGCAAAGAATAGAATATAGGGATCTTCTCAATGAAAGGCCTAGGTCCTGGGAGCAAAGGGCTTGTGTGGATAAATTAGACAACTGTCCTCTGGAAAGGAGGCCAAGGGTAAGTCCATGGTTCTAGGAAAACTAGGAAGCCTACCTGTCGTTACAAGGGAGGCTAGTTACACAGGTCCTACAGAAAGGACTTAGCATCTGATGTAGTCAACTTTACTGGGAGCATGATCAGGATGGTAAACCCCTAAAAGTGTGTTCTTAGGCCAGATGTGGTGGCTCATGCCTGTAATCCTGGCACTCTGGGTGGATTGCCTGAGCTCACAGGTTTGAGACCAGCCTGAGCCAGAGTGAGACCTTGTCTCTAAAAAAAAAAAAAAATAGCTGGGTGCTGTGGCAGGTACCTGTAGTCCCAGCTACTCGGGAGGCTGAGGTAGGAGAACTGGTTAAGCCCTAGAGGTTGTTATGAGCTGGGATGCCATGGCACTCTACCAAGGGCAACAAAGTGAGATTCTGTCTCAAAAAAACAATAAATAAAAGTGTGTTCTTCTCGCAAGAGATTGGTTACAAGCAATCTTGACAGACCTAGTCCAGGCACACAGATTGTAGAGTTCCTCTAGAGGCCGAATGTTGGGCTTTTAAGGCACATTGATCTCCTAAAGAATCAGAAGTCATTTCAGTCTAGGCCCAGGAATTCGGGTGGTGACCCAGCCAGGTAGTAGTATTTTGAGCCAAAAATGAGATCAGGCCATAAAGTCAGGAGACAAGAGTTTTTGATTGATACATAAGCAATTACTGAAGACAGTTCCAGACCAAAAGTTCAATCAAGTTATCTTTAGCCATGCTGACATCATTGGAACGTGTGATAAGGTATGGGTACATAAATTTGTGTATGTTTGTCAAAGTTTAGTCTTACAAATTCATAGCCACAAGTATCTCTCTCGTTAATACCAACCTCTAGTCTCAGGTCTCCTGAGTTAAGTACATATAGGAACACTGTCTCTAGATGTGGGGTTGCATCATTTTAAGAACCTTTTTTTTTTTTTTTCTCGCAGTTTTTGGCTGGGGCTGGGTTCGAACCCGCCACCTCCAGCATATGGGGCCAGCACCCTACTCCTCTGAGCCTTTTTTTCAGAGATAAGCTTCTTTTACTTTAAAAGAAGCAAAGGGGGTGGAACCTATTTTATTTCTAAAGAAGAAATGACACATCCTTTTCTTCAAAGAAAGAAAACACTGAGGTCCCCAACAACCTCTACACTAGTTTGGCTCCCTTAAAAAGAAATTACTTTCTGTCTTTAGTGGAAAGAGGTGGACATGCTAATATGAAGGTCTTAGCAGATCCTCCATCTTTAGGGGATGCCAGTGTTAGCAGCTCAAGCGTAAGGAAAACATCTCTGGTGATAAATGGCAATGATGTGGCTTCCCAGTGTCTGCAATTGGGAATGATGGCCACTGTGGCAAACCGAAGAGCTTCTGTTTCACTTACAGGGGGAGGTCATAGTGCCTGTGCAACAGAGTCTGTCCCATTTTTCAAGAGAAGTGGAGAATCCCGATTTTTATAGGAAAAGTTATGATTTTTATAATGTTGGCAACTAAGTTAAAAGAATTTTTAAGTGAGTCAGGCCAACAGGACACAAAGATGACTTGATTGGGTCTGCTGGCCACCAGTTTGCTAGATTTGTTAGATTTGAAATGAAAGGCCTCCACGGTAAATACAGATGTCAGGCGCTACCAAAAAATGCTATTACTAAATGCAGCCAGTAGCTGGATTGCTTTTTTCCACTATCTCTCCCCTGAAGAAAGTTAATGTAATTCTGAATGCATTTAAAATATTTTGATTGCTTCTTTATATTTCCTGGTGTCTTAAGAGAAAAGCAAGCCAGTTATTAATTTCAAAGTCAGATTTCTGTCCATTAAACAAACAAAATGCTTAGGCTCAGCTCCTGTAGCTCAGTGAGTAGGGTGCCTGCCACATGCACTGAGGCCTGAGGGTTCAAGTCTGGCCTAGGCCTGCTAAACAACAATGGTAACTGCAACCAAAAAATAGCTGGACATTATAATGGGCATCTGTAGTCCCAGCTACTTGGGAGGCTGAGGCAAGAGAATCTCTTAAGCCCAAGAGTTTGAGGTTTCTGTGAGCTGTGACACCATGGCACTCAACCTAGGGTGACATAGTGAGACTGTCTCAAAAGAAAAAAAGCTTAGAACAATTTCATTTAAACTCCACAACCTGGCTCGGCGCCTATAGCTCAACTGGCTAAGGAGCCAGCCACGTACACCTAAGGTGGCGGGTTCGAATCCCCAGCCCGGACCCGCCAAACAACAATGATCGCTGCAACCAAAAAAAAAAATAGCCGGGCGTTGTGGTGGGCGCCTGTGGTCCCAGCTACTTGGGAGGCAGAGGCAGGAGACTCGCTTGAGCCCAGGAGTTGGAGGTTGCTGTGAGCTGTAATGCCATGGCACTCTACCCAGGGGGACAGCTTGAGGCTCTGTCTCAAAAAAAAAAAAAAAAAAAAAAAAAAAAAACTCCACAACCTAAAGGACCTTATTTATAGTTCTAACTCTAGACACCATTATTTTTCTAGATGCTGTGTAATTCTGAGCTTAGGCCAAGACATAATTAGGAAAACAGGCATTTGTAGAAAATAAGGTAAGGAATCTGCTAGTGTCCAGTAAAGCCAGGTATTTACGTTATCATGTGTTTTAAGTGACCTGTGAGTTGACTATGTTTTGGAGGTGTGAAATGGTATACAGAGAAAAGCTTTTCCTGATGTTGAGATAGCAGTAGTCCAAATGGGGTGTTGGGTCATCCTTGCCATATCACCTCTGTTCAGGCTGAGGGTGAAAATAAACAAAAGGAAGTCTGACTGTAAGCCAATAGCTTTGATTCCAATTTCAGAGTTTGGGGGCCAGGAGAAAGTTTAGATTATCTGGCATGTTCTCCCCCTGGTGTCAGGCAGGGCTGGGCCTGAATTATTCCAGGCATATGGCCATAGATGGGATTCTGGATATTCAGAGAAAGATTCTGTAACGTACCCTGATGATCAGATAGTTCTTTGTATGTCTTACAGAAATTCAAACCGGCTTTCTTTTGTTTGGTGTGGAGTAGAGAAAGAACAGCTGGTCGCCTTCCATGTATTTGAAAACCACAGTGAAGTCATCCCCCTGGTGTTTTTATTTCAGTGATAAATAATTCCACTCACTTAAACGATTCTTTATAGCTCTTGTTTTCCAGGGGCTTAATAATTTTCACTGCTATTCTATTTCTTGGCTTCACACTCAGTTTAGTTGCCCAAACAGAATGTTGGTGCCTAATTCACAGTGGTGCCTTGTGAAGGCCAAGCTCAGGGTAGAAATTACAGGGAAATTCTTACACACCCAGCTCCTCTTACCACTTAAAAATATAATAGCACTTTTAAAAATGGTACATTGCCTATATTCATTTTGAGAATTATTTGACTGCCGTGTGTTTTTTTTTTTTCTTGGTGTTAGTCCTCTATCTTGTGGGTTATTTCCCTTCTGAGATGAAACACTTGGTGCTTATTCCTAATATATTTAATACTACTCTTGAGCTTCGAGATACTCTTTTAAGACCAGCAGCTACCCCTCCCTCCCAATTTTGGAGGGATTTTTACATATCTCTAGACATCACCTTTATTTCATAACAAAATATTATTAAATGGTACAGTCTTTGGTTTAACCACTAGAGAGGTGATAGCTGCAGTTGCAAAGTACTACCCCCCCCCCCCCATTGCTGTTAGAGCACTAATGAACAAATACATTTGAATGCGCCCTTGAGGACCTCTGGGGAATTTTGGCCAATCATCTTCCTGCTTTTTGCATCCTCCTTGAAATTCAGCTAGGACCACAGATGTCTCCAAGACCTCTTCTGTGTTCTGGTTGCAATTGACCAAGCACTGTATTTTATACAATGAGAATTTTTTCAACAGCAAACCATTTCAACTGCCTGTCTGATGTTTGTATCACATAAAATTCCAGCCAGGAAGATTCAAAGAGGCAATCTTCTATTTGTATGTGATGTTGACAAAATCCGCTGTTTCAATTGTTTAACCAAAAAAAAAAAAAAAAAAGTTGCCTTTGGATTATACAACTGTGTGCTTATCTGTTATTTTAAAAGTTTGGGTTGTTTTTTTTTCCTCAAGAGAAAAGCATGGGGAATCTGGACAGCAGCAAAAGCTTTTGTAAAACCTAATGTATTCATTTAGAGAGTAAGTAACTTTTATTTTCACTGTTTGTTTAAAAAAAGAAAAAAAGAATTTTTCACTGCAGAAGTTCCCTGTTGCTGTGCCCTGGCGGGAGGGGGGAGCCTGTGGAACACAGTAGTTATTGATGTTACTGTCTTTGTTTCATCTTTAAATTTGTCCTTTTTGGGATTTTGTGGATTAGTGAGCACTGACAGACTGTAGCAGTGTGCTGTATTTTTACATTGAAAATGTTAATGACTTATTTGATTTGTACATACCTGTAAATAAATAGGTGATAGTAGATCACAGCTGACATTTGCAAAATGTTTTTATACTTTAGAATTTCTGCATCAAATAAAATGTTTATAAGATTGGCGTGGTTTATTGTTTTTTGAACATCTTTGGTATTTCCTGACCAGCTGGGGTTCCTAGCATGATTTTCTGAGTGTTCTGCTTCTGGATGAGGAGGTGAAGGTAGCTAGTATTTTTTTGCCTGTTAGACACTGCTGCCCTTGACGGTTTACCTTGGCCTCCACGGGCAGTTGTCTATTACCTATGTGGTGTCAGGAGGCCTCCCTGCTATGACAGGTTTACTCATGTAAAGAAATTTGACTCTCAGAACAAATGAACTTTTTTTTTTTTTGGCAGTTTTTGGCCAGGGCTGGTTTTGAACCCATCACCTCTGGCATATGGGGCCAGTGCCCTACTCCTTTGAGCCACAGGCGTTGCCCCAAATGAACTTTTTGGAAGTTTTAAAAAAAGCCACTGAAGGCTCGGCGCCCATAGCACAGTGGTTATGGTGCCAGCCACATACACCGAGGCTGGCGGGTTCAAACCCGGCCCAGGCCAGCTAAACAATAATGACAGCTGCAACAAAAAAGTAGCCAGGCATTGTGGTAGGTGCCTGCTCTCCCAGCTACTTTGGAGGCTGAGGCAAGAGAATCGCTTAAGCCCAAGAGTTTGAGGATGATGTGAGCTATGAGGCCACAGCACTCTATTGAGGGCAACATAGACTCCGTGTCAAAAAAAAAAAAGCCTATTCATTATCTCAGACATTCTCACTGTCTGTGTCCTGTGCTCTGTGAGTTAACTTCTTGGTGCCCAATAACTTCAGAGTCCCTTCCCAGTCCTGCTACTCTCAGTGTGACCCTGTGACTATGAGACCCTGGTTCTCAGTTTGTCACCCATAGAATGGGCCAAAGGCCTTACTTCAGAGGGGGAATTAATCTGAGTGATGAAGCTGAAGTGCTGCCAGCACCATACCTGGCACACAGTGCTCAGCAGATGACAGGTGTCCATCAGAGGACGATGGGTTGTTAATAGATAGCAAGGACACAGAAAAGAAGCTTTTGATCTTTGCCTGAAAAAGATAGGGTCTAAATTTTGGGTCTTGGAAGCATGATAGATTATAAAAATTGCATTTTCCTTGTTTCCTAGTTCCATGTCATGCCTCCCTGTGATGTTAACGGTGCAGTCTTTGGTGTAACCTGCAACCTTCCCTGTTTAGGGAGCTCAAGGAAAAGGGAGAGTGGTGGTAAAAGACCTCTCTGTTGGTTCTGAGAGGAAATGCTGATGAATTCCTGCCTCCTCACCTGGTAGATGTTTCATTTTTCTTGTTCATATTCACCCAGGATACGTCTTGCCATTTTGCCTGTTGGCGTCTTCCTTCCCCTGCTCTCTGCCATTTCCCCTTATTTCTAGGAATGCTAAGAGCTCTATAGTCATCATCTTACTTATCTTCACAGCTACCCGGTACAGTGGGTAATCTCACTCTCCACTTTACAGATGCAGGAACCAGGCTTCAGTGAGGCTGTCACTGATCATGATCCCAAGGCTGGCAAGGAAGTGAAGATTGCCGGCCTCTGCACGTCAGCATGGCCAGTTCCTGCCCTAAGTGTCTTCACATCTTTTCTCACAACCCCACATGGAAGGTACTATCAGCACTTTCATTTCTGAGATTCTGAGGCCCAGAAATTGAACATCTTTGCCAAGGGCACAAACAAGGAATTGGCAGTGCTGGGACTGAAGCACCATCCCTCACTACAGTTTAGGGGGAAAGATGAATGTTGAATAGCAAGTGACGGTGATCGAGTTCCTTCCTCAATGCAAAGATTGAGAGTAAATCTGGTCCAGAGCTGAAGCAAATGGATCTCAATTTGAAGAATCTCATTAAGCAGATACTGCAATTGTGCAATAAGTGAATTCCTCTTTCTTTTACTAAAATGAAAGTTGCAGCTAGTACTTTCTATTAGTGGGGAAAACTCCTCTTTGGAAAGCATGAGAAGCCCTAATTTTTACCATAGTATTGGAAAGTGGAGTCTGTTTTTACAGCTGTTCAGGGTTCTTGCAGTCCCCAACATCTGTGGGCCTTGCCACTAGTTTTGCTTTGTTTCAGAAATGCCAACTTTTGAAAAGCAAAGAACAGCTTCCTTTTGCAGGTTTTAATAAAAAAAAAAGAACCCAGCTCAGTGTGTAGATCAAGCAACTAAGGGGCCAGCCACATAAACCTGAGCTGGACGGTTTGAATCCAGCCCGGGCCCGCCAAACAACGACGACAACTACAACGAAAACATAGCCGGGCATTGTGGCGGGTGCCTGTAGTCCCAGCTACTTGGGAGGCTGAGGCAAGAGAATCTCTTAAGCCCAAGAGTTGGAGGTTGCTGTGAGCTGTGATGCCAAGGCACTCTAACCGGGGCAATAGCTTGAGACTCTGTCTCAAAAAAAAAAAGAACTCATGTCATTTTGCTTTATTTAGTTAAATAAGAAACTACATAGAGTATAAATGTCAACACAGGAACTAAGAAATTGCGGCGAAGGCTATGCTAACCAGTTTGATTAAAATATTTCAGGCTCGGCACCTATAGCTCAACCGGCTAAGGCGCCAGCCACGTACACCTAAGGTGGTGGGTTCGAATCCCCAGCCCGGACCCGCCAAACAACAATGACAGCTACAACCAAAAAAAATAGCCGGGCGTTGTGGCGGGCGCCTGTGGTCCCAGCTACTTGGGAGGTGGAGGCAGGAGACTCGCTTGAGCCCAGGAGTTGGAGGTTGCTGTGAGCTGTAATGCCACGGCACTCTACCCAGGGGGACAGCTTGAGGCTCTGTCTCAAAAAAAAATAAATAAAATATTTCAAATGGTATATAAAACCAGCACATTGTACCTCATGATTACATTAATGTATACAGCTATGATTAATAAAAAAAAAGAAAACTACAAGTGATAAGCATCAAATGAAATATTTTAAGATTGGCGGAATGGAGAAAGGGGGAGACATAAAATACATCTTTGTGGTCGGTCCTGAGCATAGTGAGTCCCTGATAAATGTCTATTTCCCTGTCCTACCCCTGGCATAGCCTGTCCTTGCTGTCCACATGAACAAAATCAGAAGCAGCCCAATAGTGTGTGTAGAGGTAAGAATGAAGGGGAGGGATGGTCACAAACATGGCATAGACCTTTTTGCAATGAGACAAAATTCAAATGGGGGCTTGGGGATTAAGGAAAAGTAATGCAAGATCAGTGAGCTTGGTTCTTTAGCCTCTTACTGGAAGTGACCTTGCACCATCTTTCACATTTATAGATGATACAACTTACAACATTTATCCCAAAGGGCGTGCTGGGGACACAGGACAGTAATGCATAAGGTGCACACGTGATCCCTGCCCTCCTTATTCCACTTCCTTCTGTGTATGGAATTGTGGTCAAATCACCTAGATGTTCTGAGCCTCAGCTTCCTCAATTGCAAGATGGAACTCTGATCCACAACACAGGGTTAACTGTGAGGATTAAATAAGATTGGGCAAAGCCATGCTTGGCAAGTGCCAGGCACTTGGTCAATAGTAGCTTTTAATTATTCTGTGGAAAAGCAGGTCTTGGGCTCTTTGAGCATCAAATGGAGATGAGTGGAGGATGGAGATGTTTCCTACCTGGCTGGGACAGACCAGTAGGAATATGCAGCAATGAAAGGCAGGAACATGCCTGGGAGACAGATGCAAATACAGTTAGATCCTGCTTTTGGTTCCACATCACTGAAGGTAGATGTTCTTTGATACCCTGCACATGTGTGCACAATTGTGTATTATTTAAGAGATGATGATGATTAGCACTGTGATTTAATTGAAGGCTCTGGTCTCAGCCTGCCACTTTCTGTGTGCCCTGAGCAGGTTTGCCATTTAGGACTTAGTTTGCCTATCTAGTAAATGAGTAATAGTTCAGTATCTAACAGGGCTGCTGTGAGGGTTGAATGAGAGGCTAGGTGAAATTCTGGGCATAGAGCCAACCACACATTGAGCTCTGAGGGATGTGGGCACCAAATTTAGGGGTGCACAGTTACAAAGGGGAATTCCCCCAAATGTCTCTGTCAGCCCTGGCCTAGCCTGCTGATGGGGTAGCTAACTGAAGTGGCATTCCTGTCTCCTAGAGGTCTTGGTTCCACAGGGCAGCTGGTATGGCTTTCCAGGGAGATGTGTATTTGGTCAGATGTTACTCTTTTCTTGAAACTACCAGTGACCTTGGAAGTGAACTCGAAAGTTCTCATGTAGCCCCTTTGCTGACCTGTCCTCTTTGTGTCCCTTTCTTTTCTCTGACCATACCAGTCATTTTTAAGATTCCTCACTCCTATATCCCTGCCCCAGGGCCTTTGCATAGACTGTTTCTTCTGCCTGAATCACCCTCTCTGTCTCCATCCCTCCTTTGCCAGGAAACCTTCCCTTACCACTATCCACCCCCAGTCTAGATCTGACATGTGTCTTTAGGAGCACTTATCTCAGCTTGTGTAATTATAGGATGGACCCGCTTGCCCACTGCAGTGCTACTCCTTGAGGGCAGGTTATATTCCTTGCAGAGGCCTTCTGTCTGGGCTGGACTCAATTATACTGCTTTAACCAGCTTGGGACCCCAGCCTTACCACTGGACAGTCACTGGGGCAAGTCACCTCATGTACCTGGTTCTCAGTTTCCTCACTTGTCAGAGGATGGTTAAAAATATATACTTACCACATGGGGGGTTTGTGAGAGTAAAGCAGGCAGCGAGGATAGCCCACTTGGTGCCTAATACCTGGCAAGTGGTCAAAAAAATTATTTTTTGAGATAAGGTCTTACTCTGTCACCCAGGCAAGGGGGCTAGAGTGCAGTGGCAACATCACAGCTCACTGTGACCTCAAACACTTGGGCTGAAGCGATCCTTCTGCCTCAGCCTCCCAAGTAGCTAAAAAGTGTTTTTCAACCATTTTTATCTCATGGCACACTTGAACCTTAATTAAGCCATGGCACACTTAAATTATGTTGATTTAAAAAAAGGTCAAAAAAGAATATAGTTACTGTGCTTTGAATGTCTTTCTAAAATAACTTACTTAATGATCACTAAAAATTTTCGAGGCATACCTAAGATCCTCTTACAGCACATGGGTTAAAAATTACTGGGCTAGGACTATACATGTGTATTACCACACCTGGCTGATTTCTCCAAGGTTTTTTTTTGTAATTGTAGAGATGGGGTCTTGTTCTTGCTCAGGCTAGTCTGAAGTTCCTGACTTCAAGCAATTCTCCTGTCTCCGCCTCCCAGAGTGCTAGGATTACAGGAGTGAGGCACCATACCCGGCCACATTAATATTTGTCTCAGCTGTCATCAAAATAGGAAATAACAACCAGGCACAGTGGCTCACACCTGTAATCCTAGCACTATGAGAGGCTGACACGGGTGTATTGCCTGAGTTCAAGAGTTTGAGACCAACCTGAGCAAGAACAAGTCCCCATCTCTACTAAAAATGGAAAAACTATGGCCCATAGCTCAGGGGTTAGGGTACCAGCCACATAAACTTGGTCTGTTGGGTTTGAAACTGGCCTGGGCCTGCTAAACAACAATGACAACTACAACAATAACAACAAAAAAAAATAGCCAGGTGTTGTGGCAGGTGCCTGTAGTGCCTACTTGGGAGGCTGAGGCAAGAGAATCGCTTAAGCCCAAGAGTTTGAGGTTGCTGTGAGCTATGATGACACAGCACTCTACCCAGGGCAACAGAGTTAGACTCCGTCTCAAAAAAAAAAAAAAATGCAATAATAGTAACTAGCAAGTTGAGAAAGATTCCCTAAAGGAGAAAACTACATCTATTACCTTGAAAATTGGAATAAGACTCCCATCCATTTCCCAGGATCCCCAGAGTGGAGAACCGCTGAGAGGTCCCATGTAATTCCCATTGAACGGCTCATGTTGTCTCAAGGATTCACACCGTGGGTCCTGTCTCCAGACTGGGTGACAAATTCTTACAGACCAAAGTTAGGTAGTGACATTGACGTTGCAGTATTAGAATCTCCCCTGTGTGTTGGACCTCCTACCATGCCACCCACCGTGCCATTGCCCGCTCTCTCCTCACCCTCCCATCAGGGCTTTGGTGTTTAGGGTCATATCCCACCTCCAAGATGAGGCTCAGGTTGGATTTGAGCCCAGTATTTCCTACTCCACTGTGTCCTTTGTTTCCTCTCCACCATTCAGCTTTGCTCCGCAGGTTTTCCTCTAACCCAGGTTCTGAGCAGAAAGGACTTGCTTCCAAAGAAGCCTCTTATTAGCACTTTGCAGAGCATTGCTTACACCTGAACAATAAAGCCAACACCTTAAGTTAAGGGTCCTCAAACTAGGACATTTATCCCCTGTCCCGGTCTGAGGGACAGTGAACTGGCCCCCTGTTTAAAAAGCTTGAGGACCCCCTGCAGGAATCACTATCCTCTGCTTGAAGACCACACCACGTTAGTGCTGCTTCATCAACTGGAAGTTCCATACCTTGCAAATGCCAAGAAAGACGGGAGAGGAGACACTGGGACAGGCAGAGAGTTGAATGTCTCTTCTAGGAATTCCTCTGTTATGGTTTGAACTTTAGAAAATAACCGGAGGCGGTGCCTGTGGCTCAAAGGCTGACCCCATATGCTGGAAGTGGCGGGTTCAAACCCAGCCCCGGCCAAAAACTGCAAAAAAAGAAAAAAAAAATAACCAGCAATGTGTATCAAAATTTATTTGTAGGGTGGGCATGGTGGGAGGCTGAGGTGGATGGATTGCTTGAGCTCATGAGTTCAAGACCAGCCTGAGGCAAAGCAAGACCCCCCCGTCTCTAAAAAACAAATAGCCAGGGCTCGGCACCTGTGGCTAAAGTGGCTAAGGCATCAGCCACATACACCTGAGCTGGTGGGTTCAAATCCAGCCTGAGCCCGCCAAACAACAATGACGGCTGCAACCAAAAAAATAGCCAGGTGTTGTGGCAGGCACGTGTAGTCCCAGCTACTTGGGAGGCGGAGGCAGGAGAGCTGTGAGCTGTGATGCCACAGCACTCTACCCAGGGCAACAGCTTGAGGCTCTGTCTCAAATTTAAAAGAAAAATAGCCAGGCATTGTGGCAGGAGCCTTAGTTCCAGCCACTTGGGGAGGCTAAGCCAAGAGGATCCCTTGAGCCCAGAAATTTGAGGTGTACCATCAAAGCTGTGAGCTATGATGCTTCTGCACTCTACCCAGGGTGACAAGGTGAGATTTTTTTTAAAAAAAAAAAAAAAAAAGAATTCCCAAATTGCTCTGAAGGGGGGACTAGGCACTGGTGTCAGTTCACAGCTTCCTGAGGGGAATACTTTAAAGGTGAATATAGTGATATTCAGCAATGAGGTGTAGAGCACTTTTCCTAGGATGAGTTCAAGAACTAAATTGTCAGACCTTGAATGTTAAATGAAACATAGAGGACATAAATGAACAGCGGTTATCTCTGGGTGGGTGGTTATAGGTAGTTTTTATCTTATTCTTTATATCTCTTCTCTACATTGTTTGACCATGAGTGGACTTATTACGTAAGCAGAGAGTTTTAAATGTACAGTTACCCACCACACAACAGCTGATCAGCACAGAAGGGTTCAAGGTACAAAGTGGGTACTAGGTGGCTGGGGATGGCAGTCTCAGTGTTTGCCCTTGACCTTGGTGGTGTCTTCTTATGCCAGTTGCCTCCCTCGATATTCCAGTCCCTTGTCCTGGGCCCTGGCCATTGCTTTCTGGTATCAGTCACAGCTCATATGCTGTTCCACACAGGGCTCTCCTGCAGACACCCTGGCTTTCCCAACTGATAATTTTGTGAGATAACTGTCCTGACCCATCCTGCCTTGCACTTAGGGAAGGCAGAGATGAACTCAAGAGCAGGTCCTTATGAATGAACTATTTCAAGGAGAAAAGGTGGCTGATCATTGGTGATTTTTGGCCTCTTCACCAATTTCTAAACTCCAAGGATAGATCCCCACATGTCCTGCCTATACCCTCCCCTACCCCCACAAAGGACTGTCTTTGCCTGTATCCTCTCTTCCTCCAACAGACTCCCACCCTGAGTCTAGGAACCAAGTCCTCCTCCCTTCCCCAAGCCAGCCACAGGGCCAAGTATGGCAGGGGTGCAGGGTCAGGGAGGGGTGTGTGTGGTACACATAAAACCCTTGTGGGATTAAATCACTGGGTTTCTGGTTTACATATCCTACTTGCAGATGTGTTTTGGTTTCTGGAAACTCTGAATTGTAAAATAGAGGTAGTCAAGGAGTTAACCTTCAGCAATAATAAAAAGGTACATTGCTTTTGGCTGTATACAGGAGACTCAACCAGTTGTATCTGTTCCTCACTCAGCAGTCAATGTGGTATCTCCAAACCACAGTTCCCATCCCATCATGCTATGCCTGAATCTTTTGGTGGACGAGGTCTGGTATCTCACCTTGGCCATCAAGGCCCTTGCAGCCTCCTTTTCCTCCCAGCTCCCCTCTCTGTGGGCTTCCACACTTCCCACCCTTTCCCTTGCCTAGCTCTGCCTTGTCAGGGCTCAGCCCAGGCCCCCTTCCCACAGGGGAAGCACTCCCTCCTGGTGTCTGTCACCACCTCCTGCTCCCTACCTGCCTGTTTTTTTTTTGGCCAGGGCTGGGTTTGAACTCACCACCTCCAGCATATGGAGCTGGCGCCCTATTCCTTTGAGCCACAGGTGCCGCCCCCCTACCTGCCTGTTGATGGGCCTAATTGTCCCCCTCACCAGCTGATGAGCTACAAGAGATCAGTGTCTATGTCACTACTGTTCCCTAGAGCCTGGCACAGTATGTGGTATGTGGTAGATGCTCAAATAATCATTAAATTGAATCTAATGCAAAGACTTTTCTCTTTGATAAGGCTGCTTGGGTAGAATATCAGGTATCAGCTTGTGGTCTAAAGTGCCTGCTGAGCTCTGGATGAAAGAGTGGAAATCCTTTGCTTAATACTTAATAAACAGGACTGGTTGTAGTACGAGGAGGGAGAATAATAAATGGAGTTTTTGGGGAAAGGCTGAAGACTAGGGGTCTGGGCACAGGGTTTGCCCTTGGAAATGGAGTGCTGGGGAGAGTATGTTCCCTAAATGGGTCATGAGACACTTGGTCTGGGGTCAAGGAGCCCCCTGAAGCTGTAATGGAATGAAGTTGCAGCTGTTGGAATGAAAGTTGATTTGCTCAAGATGCTTGATTTCTGGCCCCAAAAGGTGGGCTGCCAGCCAGAAAGAGGCCACCCAGTACTTTGAGGACAAGCACTTGCAACAAAAGGCAGAGGTTGCTGTGAAGAAAGTCCCAGCTGGGACACAGCAAGTTCTGAATACCCCACACTGGTTGGGGGCCCAGAGGCGGCTGTCAGGGCAGGTGGCCTCCCCGGGAGCTCTCAATCCCCATGGCTTCACCTGGTGAGACCCTTAGCACCTGGGCTGATGCTCCTTCCTGTCAACAGGGGCTGGACTGTGACCCTCAGGGTCTCTCTTCTGACCTGGGGGCTGGCTTTTCTTCCCTAAGCTCCAGTTTCTTCATCTATGAAGTGGGCTGGCAGGCCAAACACCTCACAAGGTCACTGTGAGTTAATTTTGATCAAGCACCTGAAATGCACTCTGGCACATAGAAGTAACAGATGAATCTTAGAGTTTACACGTTAGGAGCCCAGTAACTACATTTTAGGGCATTTTTTTTTTTTTTTTTTTTTTTTGAGACAGAGCCTCAAGATGTCACCCTCGGTAAAGTGCCTTGGCATCACAGCTCACAGCAACCTCCAACTCCTGGGTTTAAGCGATTCTCTTGCCTCAGCCTCCCAAGTAGCTGGGACTACAGGTGCCCACCGCAAGATACGGCTAGTTTTTTTTTTGGTTGCAGCCGTCATTGTTGTTTGGCAGCTGAGCTGGATTTGAACCCGCCAGCTCTGGTGTATGTGGCTGACGCTTTAGCCGCTTGAGTTACAGGCTCTGAGCCAGGGCATTCTTTATTTCTGCTTTTAAAGGATGTCCAGAGGACAATAAGCATTAATCTGTTGAATGAATGAATGAATGCAGAATATAGTTTTATTTACATTATCATGTTTACTTCCGTGGAGATGACCCAGGCCTCTCACCTTCAGGCTCAGCGTCTACCTACAAACTGTCAATTACTGAGAACCTTCTGGACGCCAGGCTTGATGCAGCTCGTGGCTCATTCTCACCTCCACCGTCGAGGAAATTGAGGCTTGGGCAGGATCAGACACGCCCAAGATCAGCCTAGCTGGGGAGGTGGGGGGGCTCCACGCGCAGGCTCTGGGCCTCGTCCGGTAGGGCAGCCCTTACTACTCCTGGCACGAGAGTCGCCACAATCCTCTCCTGCTGAGTTACCTGTCCCTTGACTAGCCCTCGGGGTTTACGGCGCGTTCTCAGCTGGGGGGTTGGAGGGGACGGGCTACGCATCGCTTTTCCGACCCAGTGGGTTCTCTCCATCCGAATCTGGTTTAGGTGGCGGGGGATATCCTGGGGGCCCTAGTCCTCCCGTAGATCCGAGCAGAACGTGGGGAGCAGGGCTGAGGAGAAATAGCCTGGGATAGCCGCGTCTAAGTCCAGCACCACCCGGCTCGGGAGCCCGCGGGGGTCCCCGGCCCGCCTCCCGCCCACGTGGCCGGCCCGGCCTCCCTCCCTCCGCCCCGCCCCGCCCCGCCCCGCTCCAGGGAGCCGTCCCGGCAGCCGCCGCCCCCACCGCCACCCCAGCGGCTGCTGCGGTGCGCTCTCCAGCCCGGCGGGGCCGAGCCAGCGCTGCGCGCTGAGGTGAGTGCGGGCGGCTCATCGGGAACCCGGTCCCCCACCCTCACCCTCACCCCACTACATTCTCCTGGCTGAATACCCCGCTAGATCTCCCAGCAACGGAAACTTCTTCCGGGCTGGATCCTCCCTTGCCTTAACCCATCGACCCAGAGCTGGACTCACACCTCCAGCTCTGAGTTTCCCCCTCCCGGGTAGCGGTGCCTGAGGCGGGTCCTGAGCGCCCTCTTGTCCTGCGCTTACAGAGCGCATCCGGGCGCACTGAGCGCTGGGGCGCGGCGCAGGTGGGCAGTGCCACCGCCGACCCCGACCAGCCGCTGCTCCTGCTGGAGACCCTGACTTCGGTCCCCTGGAAGCCTATTGGGCGAAAATTCCCGGAGCCACTTCCGGGAAGGGCGGCCCCACCTGTCCTGGGACGCGCCCCTTTCCCCCAACTTTTTTCTCCAGCCCAGAGGAGCACCACAGGCCAGCGTCGAATCTGGCGCTGCTGGTGGTGGCTCACAGGGCCGGCGGTCACTTGGTGGTGGGGGAGCCAGGCTCTGAGTCCTTAGGGGCAGCGAGCGCAGCCCCAGCCCTCTGGGGCCCTTGTGCTAGCGGCTGCATCTTTTAAACCGAGCGGTCAGACGATCCTGAGACCGGAGGCCAGGGTGGCGGACGCCGAAGGGGTTAAGTATGCTTCCTGGCCATACACCGGTGAGCATTTTGTTGAGGGTGGAAGTTGACCGATTGAGTGGAAATCGCCTCCCTTGGGCTTTGCCGAAGTGGAGAGCTGCTCTCGTGCCATCAGCGGCCTCATCTTGGTCTTGAACGTGGCGACAGCGGCTTGTTCCTAGAGGACTGGGCTTGCTGGATTTATTGCCCGGCCCCAGGCTTGCTTCCAGCTCTGGGCACGGATGTGAGAACTGCCAAACGGTAGTTGTCCTGAATGCCGGCAGCAACTTGTTTTCAAGCATTTCGTGCACTGCCCAGGGATAACCGCTTTCTTCCTGGGGGTGTGGAAAAGGAGCACTTCCTACGTCTTTGTCTTAGCTGTGTAGTCTTGGGCAAGTTACTTCATCTAAATATGCCTCCCTTTCCTTATCTGTCAAATGGGGATGACAGTAGTACAAACCAAGGGTTGCATAAGATTGAAGTGTTTAAATAGTGATCCGTTTAAGGCAAATTCTATGCGTATTAGCAACTCTCATTGTTACTATTGCCCACGTCTAACAGTGCATCCACCTCCCTGGCTTCTTAATGAAGTGGGTGTCCTCTCCTGCTAACGATCTGTCGTTATTTACGCAGAAGCAGTGGTTGTCTACTGTAACACTGGAAAATCTGGGCTTTGCGGTAACATCTCCTGTGGTTAACCCAGCTTGTGCAAAGTATTATCTCAGAAAGTGGGACACTCCTGGGAAGTGGGTCTTGGACCTTCTCTGGAAGTTCTGCCGTGTGACTGAATGTTTGTTTCTTTGTGGTAGAGTGGGAGTGGAGTGGATAAGATTTCACTTGATTCCTTGAGGCCTCCAGCCTTGACTGGCTGACATCTTCTAATCTCTGAGTGTGGGAGTCTGTTAGGGGCAAGGGTCTGATTATGTCCCCTTTTCCCCCCGCTCATTCATCTCCAGCAGATATTGATTTTATCTGTATGGTCTCCCTGGACTACACCCATTTAATTTCTTTCTTCTTGGCTGTTTCCTTCCTTCCTTCTTTCCTTCATTTCTTTCTTCCTTCCTTTCTTTTTTTAATTTTTGAGACAGAATTTCTCTCTGTTGCCCAGGTGCTGTGCCTCAGCCAAGCTCAGAGCAACTTCAGACTCCTGGGTTCAATGATCCTCTTGCCTCAGCCTCTCAAGTACCTGGGACTACAGGTGCCCAGCACAAACTCCCAGCTAATTTTTCAATTTTTAGTAGAGATGGAGTCTTCCTGTTGTTCAGGCTGGGCTTGAACTCCTGAGCTCAAGCAATCCTCAGCCTCCCCGAGTGCTAGGATTACAGGTGTGAGCCACTGCACCTGGCCAGCAGTTGAGTTTCTTTCTTCTGTAACTCCACAGACAGGAGTTCTGAACCCGAGGCCCCGGGAACCTCCTCAAATGTGCATGAGATGGTTGGACACAGGTATATATTTTTCCAGAAGATTCCCCTTACATTGTATTCTCTAAGAGACCTGTGCCCAACAAAAATAGACTCAACCCCTGTCCAGGGAAGGCCCCAGGTTTTAGGGAGTTGACATGCTGATGCACACATATTCCTTTGTGCCCTCACTCAGAACACACTCTCCAGTGGAAAGTTCATGTCTGTATTGATTTTTTTAATCGAGGAAAAGGAAGACTATGAGTCTGAGGACCATTGGCCTTGGTGGGGACTTTAGGATGAGATGCAATTCATGAAAATTTGAGTTCAGGTTATCAGGAGACTTCTCAGGGCCTTTGTACTTCCACCACTTCTTCCCACTTTGACTCTTTCTTACTTTTCAGCTCAGATGTCTTCTCTGTAGAGATGTTTTTCCTGACTACTCTGTCCAAAGAAGCCCCTTTCTCCATCAGTTTCTCTCATTCTCTCGCTGTATTTTATTCATGGAGCTTTTACCTGAATTGTTCTTATTCATTATTTAGGGGTTTATTGTCTGCATCTACCCAGGAGAATGTGGGCTTCAAGGAGGCAGAGGTGTTACCTTGTTCACCACTGAACCCTGGCCCTGGCACACAGCACATGCTGATGTTCCAGAGTGACAGAATGAATTGACACTCATTGAGTGATGTGAGCTGGGACTGGAGAGTTTTAAGAGTGGTGAGACACAAAGAAAACTGGCTACTAGTCAGAAGCTCAAGGTTGGAAGTGATTGTTAAGGTCACGTAGTTCCACCTCCAGTTTAAATCATCTCAGCAACTTCTCTTCCTGGTCATTGCGTAACCAAAGCTTGGATCCTCTAGTGACAGGGGACTTATCACCTGAGACAGCCTGTTCCACTGGAAGAAAGATAGGGGGCAGAGAACCAGATCTAGTCTCTGTACTTGCTCTGATGAGGACAAGATGTGTGTGGCCTGCTGCATGCCATCATTCCGGTCCTCCTGGTCTGCTTTGCATACTGACCAGCCTTCATCCATTGATAGACCTTCCAGAGAGTTGTCTCTACTTCTCTGTCATCACTAAGGTTCCTGAGCCCCTGCCCCTCACTAGCTGAGTCATGTGTCACCACAGGGGGTCTGAGGCAAAGAGGCATCAAACAAAAAGGCCATTGCTAATTTAGAAAACTTCAGGGCCAAGTTCTGTGTTGTTCAGAACTGTGTTGTTCAGTTGTCTCTGTAACTACATTGGATTGGGGGTGGGGACTCTTTTTCTTTTATGCTTTTGTTTTCCTGGATTTTTCAAAATCACTCATTTATTTATTTATAGACAGAGTCTTGCTCTGTTGCCCCAGCTAGAGAACCGTGGTGTCCCCCTAGCTCTCAGAAACCTCAGACTCTTGAGCTTGAGTGATCCATCACCTGGCCCTTCCAGAGTACTGGGGTTATAGATGTAACCACTCCTGGCCCTCTTTTTTTTTTTTTTTTTTGTTAACTTGCCCTGGCTTTCCTCCTCCCTAGGGAAGAGTACACAAAATTGTGTAGACATAAGTTTTTATTTTCATTTTTCTTGACTATATACGTGGCAGTAGAATTGCTGGGTCATGAACTGCCAAACTATTTTCTGAAGTGGCTACAACATTTTACAATTCCAATAGCAGTGCACAAGAGTTTCAATTTTATCATATCCTCACTGATGCTTGTTATTATCCATTTTTTATTTATTAATATCCTAGTAGATATGAAGTGGTATCTCATTGTGATTTTGATTTGTATTTCCCTGATGGTTGATGATGTTGAGCATCTTTTCATGTACTTATTGGCCATTTGTATATATTTTTTAGAGAAATGTGTATTGGAATCTTTTGTCCATTTTTGTCATTATTATTGTTGTTGTTATTATTGAGGGGATAGAGTCTCATTCTTTCACTCTGGGCAGAGTGCTGTGGTGTCATAGCTTGCAGCAGCCTCAAACTCTTGGGTTCAAGCAATCCTCTTTTTTTTTTGAGACAGAGCCTCAAGCTGTCACCCTGGTAAGTGCCATGGCATCACAGCAACCTCTAACTCCTGGGCTCAAGCGATTCTCCTGCCTCTGCCTCCCAAGTAGCTGGGACTACAAGTGCTCGCCACAATGCCTGGCTAATTTTTGGTTGCAGCCATCATTGTTGTTTGGCGAGCCCAGGCTGGATTCGAACCCGCCATCTCAGGTGTATG
>NW_003852397.1:27256363-27260326 GCF_000181295.1 Otolemur garnettii
GGCATCACAGCTCACAGCAACCTCCAACTCCTGGGCTCAAGCGAGTCTCCTGCCTCAGCCTCCCAAGTAGCTAGGACCACAGGCACCTGCCACAACGCCCGGCTATTTTTTGGTTGCAGCCATTATTGTTCTTTGGCGGGCTCAGGCTGGATTCGAACCCGCCACCTTAGGTGTATGTGGCTTAGCCTCTTGAGCCACAGGCGCCGAGCCTGTAGTTTTAGTTTTTAGATTTAGGTCTTTGATCCATTTTGAGTTAATTTTCGTATGTGGTGTGTAGGTAGGAGTTCAACCCAACTTCATTTTTTCTTTTCTTTTTTTTTGAGACAGAGTCTTACTATGTCGCCCTTGGTAGAGTGCTATGGCATCACAGCTCACAGCAACCTCAAACTCTTGGGCTCAAAAGCAATCCTCTTGTCTCAGCCTCCCAAGTAGCTGGGACTACAGGCATCCTCCACAATGCCCAGCTATTTTTTTGTTGCAGTTGTCATTATTGTTTAGCTGATCCAGGCCGGGTTGGAACCCACCCACCTGGGTGTATGCAGCTGGCACCATAACCACTGTGTTATAGGCTCCAAGCCTCTAACTTCATTTTTTTTCCTCAATTAATTTTTTTGTTTTTAAGAGACAGGGTCTTGCTCTTTTGACTTTCTGGAGTACAGTATCCTGATCATAACTCACTGTAGCCTCAACCTCCTGAGCTCAGGGGATCCTCTTACTTCAGTACACAGTAGCTAGGACTATAAGTATACACCATCACACCTGGCTAATTTATTTTGGTTTGTTTTTCTGTAGAGACAAGGTCTTACTATGTTGCTGGGCTGGTTTCAAATTCCTGGCCTCAAGTAATCCTCCTGCTTTGGCCTCCCAAAGCACTGGGATTACAGGCATGAGCTACCTGATCCCAGTTTCATTCTTTTGTATGTGAAATCCTGTTGTCCCTTGATCATTTGTTAAAAAGACTATTATTCTAGGTGGCGCCTGTGGCTCAAGGAGTGGGGCACCAGTCCCATATGCTGGAGGTGGTGGGTTCAAACCCAGCCCCAGCCAAAAAGTATAAAAAAAAAAAAAAGACTATTATTCTTCCCCATTGAATCATCTTGACCCCCTCATCAAAAATCAGTTAACCATAAATGTGTTTACTCCTACACTCTCAATTCTATTCCATTCATCTGTTTGGCTGTCTTTAGAGCAATATGGGCATCTATGTTGTCTTGATTACTACGGCTTTGTAGTAAGTTTTGAAATCAGAAAATACAAGTCCTTTAACTTTGTCCTTTTTCAATATCGTTTGGCTATTCCAGGTCCACCTGTGAATTTTTAGGATCAGCTCCTATCAATTTTGGCAAAAAGGCAGCTGAGATTTTGATAAGAGTTGTGGCTCGGCGCCTATAGCTCAACCGGCTAAGGCGCCAGCCACGTACACCTAAGGTGGCGGGTTCGAATCCCCAGCCCGGACCCGCCAAACAACAATGACGGCTGCAACCAAAAAATAGCCGGGCGTTGTGGCGGGCGCCTGTGGTCCCAGCTACTTGGGAGGCGGAGGCAGGAGACTCGCTTGAGCCCAGGAGTTGGAGGTTGCTGTGAGCTGTAATGCCACGGCACGCTACCCAGGGGGAGAGCTTGAGGCTCTGTCTCAAAAAAAAAAAAAAAAAAAAAAAAAAAAAAGAGTTGTGTTGACTCTGTAGATCTCTTGGGGACTTTTGACATTTTAACAGTCTGGAACCGGGAGTAAATTTTACTGGGTGCATCACTCATTCAGCCCCCGCCCCTGCCCTGCCATTGAGTCTTCCCGGTAGATACTCCAAGGCCCATCCATCAAGCTCATAGACAAAAGGTCCAGGGACATGTATGCATGTCTCTTTTCCTTGTTGAAAAAAGTGACATAGTGTAGGGTCTAATTTAAGGCCAGTGGTTCTCAACCTTCTAATGCTGCGACTCTTTAATACAGTTCCTCATGTTGTGGTGACCTCCCACCTTGGATAAAACACTTAACTTCTGTATTTGTGAAATCAGAGTGTATCTGACACTGGTCACATGTGGCAGAACTGGCTTCCCTTTATACTGAAGAGGGATGGGGATCCCTCGGATACTCCCATAAAACCCTGCCTCCATGCCTCAAGAAATATGGTGGGGATGGGGACCCCACAGTCCTAGAAGCACCAGGTACTAGGGGTATTGGAGCCAGGTCCATTTTAACTTGCTTTATCGATTAGGTGAACAGATAGATTTAATTTTAGGAAAGAATTCTGCTAAAGCAATTTTTGTCCCCTTCTCCCTAATTCACTAGCATCATAGTCAGAAGAATGGAGTAAAAATAAGAAAGGAATAGTGTCACTTTTTTTTAAGACAGAGCCTTACTTTGTTGCCCTGGTA
This sequence comes from Otolemur garnettii, assembly GCF_000181295.1. Taxonomy (NCBI): domain Eukaryota; kingdom Metazoa; phylum Chordata; class Mammalia; order Primates; family Galagidae; genus Otolemur; species Otolemur garnettii. The sequence continues at coordinate 27,258,737 of NW_003852397.1, forward strand.
GAGTGCCATGTCGTTATAGCTCATAGCAATGCTAGACTCCTGCGCGCAAGCAATTCTCTTGCCTCAGCCTCCTGAGTAGCTGGGATTACAGGCACCTGCCACAGTGCCTGTATTTTTAGAGGCAGCGTCTTGCTCTAGCTCAGTGTGGTCTCGAACTCCTGAGGTCAGGCAGTCCTCTCTCCTCAGCCTCCCGGAGTGCTAGGATTACAGGTGTGAGCTACTGTGTCCAGCCAAGTATCACATATTAAAAATTTAGTTTATAGCCTTGCACATATGTGTGTGTTCCAGATGTAATGCTTTGGCACAAATCCAGGATTTTGTTCTCAAGGAAGAAGAAACAAAAAGTGAAGCACCTACATTTGTATCACTAGGAACATTGTTTTCCAAACACAAGGGCCAGCCTGGGAAACCACACTTGAAACTTAACATCCACTCGTATCTCCACTTACTCTCAGATGTGGTGAGGAGTTCTTTTTCTTTTTCTAAATTTTTTTAAATTAAAAAAAAATTTCTTTTTTGAAACAGAATCTCACTCTGTGACCTCGGTAGATTGCTGTGGCATCACAGCTCACAGAAACCTCAAACTCTTGGGTTCAAGTGATCCTCTTGCTTTAGCCGCCTGAGTAGCTGGGACCACAGGTGTGGGCCACCACACCCAGCTAGTATTTTCTATTTTTAGTAGAGATGGGGTCTTGCTCTTGCTCAGGCTGGTCACTGAACTGAGCTCAAGTAATCCACCACCCTGGGCCTCCCAGAGCACTAGAATTATAGGTGTGAGACACTGCACCCAGGCAGGAGTTTCTATTTTGAACAAAAACTGGGTATTTGTGTGTAGCATGTGTATTGGAGTATGTGTGGCATTATTTATCACTATTGTTTCAAAAAGCAGTTTAGAAAAGCTTTCATTTGGGCTGAATTGTTAGTTTGTTTCTGAGAGGAGGGGAGTTATGTGCAACAGAAATTATTTTGAAATTTCTTCAAAATCCAAGAGTCTTTGGCTTAGCAGATTCCCTTAATGTAAGCTGTTAGAATAGGCCATTCACAGGGATTTTGTCTCCATCCTTTAGTGAGGGGTGTGTGCACATGTGCGTGTGCATGGAAAGTTAGGGGAAAAACACAATGATATAATCTAACCCCAGAACAAGGAAGCGTGCTACAGAGTTGAGGTTTGGCGCTTCATTCCTTGCCCAGTCTCAGAAGGTGCAGCTTAGCTGACCTTGTGTAACCTTCCTCTGTGACACATTTCTCAAGGGAGTAGGGAGGACTTTTCCTCTCCAGTGTGGCTTTAATTGTACAAAAGCCGCGTGCAATCTTGCAAACTCAAGTGGTTTTCTGAACAAATCATGAACATTTCATGTTTTCTGGGCTAGGCAGGGCTTCATTAATCCAAGGCCAGCATTGTGAGTCAGAAAATATTTAAATGGCTGCCTGAGTCCTTTTGAGGAGAGAGCATTGGCAAGTTAATTTAGTGAGGTGCGGTAAGTCTTTTTTTTTTTCTGAGACAGAGCCTCAAGCTGTCCCCCTGGGTAGAGTGCCGTGGCTTCACTGCTCACAGCAACCTCCAACTCCTGGGCTCAAGCAAGTCTCCTG
>NW_003852397.1:27260709-27272698 GCF_000181295.1 Otolemur garnettii
GTTGTTTGGCGGGTCCGGGCTGGGGATTTGAACCCACCACCTTAGGTGTACGTGGCTGGCGCCTTAGCCGGTTGAGCTATAGGCGCTGAGCCCAGTGTGGTAAGTCTTAAATAGCACTCCAGTAAATGGCAGAATTGATAAATGTGTCAGTGGTTCTATTTTATTGTGATAAATGCTAATAAAGTATGAACATATTATCTTTAGGAGTTAACAATGATGATGCTATACAATTTTATTGAGCATTTCGTATGTGGTGGAGTTTGGTGTCTTTTCACAAACTTTTGACTATAATCTATTGTAAAAAAAAAAAGTAGACTACGGCAAGCACAGTGGCTCACACTTGTAATCCTAACACTCTGGGAGGCTGAGGTGGGTGGATCTTCTGAGCTCAGGAGTTCGAGACCAGCCTGAGACATAGCAAGACCCCATCTCTAAAAATAGCTGGGCATTGTGGTGGGCACCTATAGTTTCAGCTACTCGGGAGGCTGAGGCAAGAGAATTGCTTGAGTCTGAGAGTTTGAGGTTGCTGTGAGCTGAGCTGCCACGGTACTCTACCCAGGGTGAAAAAGTGAGACTCTGTCTCAAAAAAAATGTAGACTATAACCTATTTTTTGTAGGTTTATGTGTATGTGTGTGTTGCGGGGGGGATGTGTATGTATGTGCACACATCTGAAGTTGGTGAAAACAGTATTTACTCTATAGCGTCCTTGGATAATTATTTTTCACATTAGTGTATCTTTGCTTTCTTTTAATGATGTGAGATCCACAGAATTTATTTCACTAGTGGGTCAAAACCTACTGTTTCATAACTGCTGTGTAGACAATTTGCTGTGTAGACGTATGTGCTTTACATATGTTATTTCATTTAATCTTCCCCTAAACCTCATGGAGCAGGTATATTATCTCCATTTTATGGATGGAGAAACTGAGGCACAGAGAGGTGATTTGCCCAGGGTTAAAGTGCTGGTGAGTGATGGAGAGCCAGGATTTGAGCCCAGAAAGGCTGAATCCTGTTAAGAGTTCATGGTACGAATTCAGGTCACATACCTATCTCCTACAGCAGTTAAGGAATAGAGTATAACTGAGTATCTCAATGAGTTGTTATATAGGGTATCCATAAAGTTTATGTGCAATTTAAAATAACCGACTATTGAAAAAATCCACAAAGCGGATATAAAATTTTTTTTTTTTTTTTTGAGACAGAGCCTCAAGCTATCCCCCTGGGCAGAGTGCTGTGGCATTACAGCTCACAGCAACCTCCAACTCCTGGGCTCAAGCGAGTCTCCTGCCTCCGCCTCCCAAGCAGCTGGGACCACAGGCGCCCACCACAACACCCGGCTATTTTTTGGTTGCAGCCATCATCGTTGTTCCGCGGGTCCAGGCTGGGGATTCGAATCCGCCACCCTAGGTGTACGTGGCTGGCGCCCTAGCCGGTTGAGCTACAGGCGCCGAGCCTGGATATAAAATTAATACCAAATGTTTGACCTAAAGTTGTGCTCAAAAACAGATGTATCGGGTGGCGCCTATGGCTCAGTGAGTAGGGTACCGGCCCCATATACTGAGGGTGGTAGATTCGAACCTGGCTCCAGCCAAACTGCAACAAAAAAATAGCTGGGTATTGCGGCAGGCACCTGTAGTCCCAGCTACTCGGGAGGCTGAGCCAAGAAAATAGTCTAAGCCCAAGAGCTGGAGGTTGCTGTGAGCTGTGACGCCACGGCATTCTACTGAGGGCGACATAGTGAGACTCTGTCTCTAAAAAAATTAAAAAAAAACCCCAGATGTATCCACTATGATGAATACTATGGCCACTTTGATCAATCTGGGTGGCCATAAAGTTTGTGTGCAATGGCCATGCTGTATATAGACAGATATTATTCTTCCTGGGTTGTTGTATTTTGTAGGGTTTTGTTTTTGTTTATCTTTTTATTCATCTGATGACTTGAAATTTCTTATACGTATAGGTCTGTAGGGACAATTTCTGATGGAAAATCACTTTATTTGGGTGTATATTAGTCAGGGTTTGGAGAGAAGCAGAACTATTAGAATGCATATCAATCCATCATCTGTCTATTGAGAGGTTTATTTTAAAGAATTGGATCATGTGATTGTGGAGGCCTATTGATTCCAAAATCTGCAAGGTAGGTCCACAGGCTGGACCCAAAGACAGTGTGCTGGCAGAGCTCCTTGCTTGGAGAGCTCAGTCTTTTTCTGTTAAGGCTTTTAACACACTGACTGCCATGCACACATACAAAAGAAATTTTTTCTTTTTCTTTTTTTTTTTTGAGGCAGAGCCTCAAGCTGTCACCCTGGGTAGAGTGCTATAGCATCACAGCTCACAGCAACCTCCAACTCCTGGGCTTAAGCGAGTCTCCTGCCTCCGCTTCCCTAGTAGTTGAGATTATAGGCACCTGCCACAACGCCCGGCTAATTTTTGGTTGCAGCCATCATTGTTGTTCGGTGGGCCCGAGCTGGATTTGAACCCACCACCTCAGGTGTATGTGGCTGGTGCCTTAGACGCTTGAACCACAGGTGCCAAGCCAGAAAATTTTTTCTTTGATATCACAATGTTTTAGAGTAAAAACTGTGGGAAAAAAAACCTAAAACATATATCAATAGAAAGTAATATGAAAACTTGAAAATTAGTAATGTAAAAAGTAACGTGAAGACTTGGAAAACAGTCTTTATAACTCATGTGACAGGTATTGTGTTAACAAATTGGATGAAGCCCACCTACATTGTGGAATAATCTGCTTTACTCTGAGTCTATTGATTTAAATATTAATCTCATCTTAAACAATACCTTCTCAAAAACACCTAGAATAATGTTTGATTATATATCTGGTCATTGTGGTCTAGCCAAGTTGACACATAAAATTAATCATCACAAGGGTGGGTAAGATACTCTTTGAAGTCATTCAGAAGAAAGGAAAAGGGCAATGTTTCAAAGCAGGTGTGTGATATTGTTACAGATCAGAGGACATTTCAGAAAGAACTTTCTTCTTTGTAATTGATGATAAAATAAGCCCTCTCTGGTTTTTTTTGCTTTGTAGTCAGACAGCATGGGTTGGCAGATTGGGGTTGTGGGTGCAAATTTTCTTGCTCTGAATTGAGAGGATTTTTTTCTTATATTTCCTGAGAGTTCGTGGCCTGAAGTAAAAGGAGTCACTTCTCTGCAGTTATGAGTACATGATCAGTGGATTTGCTGTAGGGGCTGAGTGTGCAAATGCAGCATTTGTGTCTCAGCCACAATGTGGATGACCTTACCTCTCCTGTGCCACAAGCTACCATCCAGCTGAGGTCCCATAGGTCACTGGCCACAGAAACTGCCACTATCTGGGGCTGTCTGGCTGGGAACTCAGCCTTCATGAGGACATGGTATTCAAAAGACACTAAACTTTGCTTATAGTTTTTATTTTATTTTTTATTGAGATATAATTTATATAACATATAATGGACCCCTGTGCAGTCAGTAGTTTTTAGCACATTCATGAGGTGGTGCAAACATTACCAGTATCTAATTCTAGAACATTTTTGTCACCCCAAAATACAGCTTTTATTTTGCAAGTAATTTAAACATTTAAGAACATTGTTTACTGCATCAGTCTCATTGGCAAACAAGCATGCTGTTATTTCTCCCAACTTAAAACCAGAACAAGAAAACCTTCTCTTCACCCTACTTCTCCCTCCAGTTGTACATCCATTTCTCATCAGCTTAGAGCAAAACTTCTTGAAAGAATTATCTGGATTGCTGATTCTAATTTTCTCTTTTTTTGGCCTTCTGTTGCCTCTCATTAAAAAAAAATTGTGATAAAATAAATGTAAAATAGGCTCGGCGCCTGCGGCTCAAGTGGCTAAGGCACCAGCCACATATACCTAAGGTGGCGGATTCGAATCCAGCCCGGACCTGCCAAACAACAATGATGGCTGCAACCAAAAAATGGCCAGGTGTTGTGGCAGGCGCCTGTGGTCCCAGCTACTTGGGAGGCTGAGGCAGGAGACTTGCTTGAGCCCAGGAGTTGGAGGTTGCTGTGAGCTGTGAAGCCATGGCACTCTACCCAGGGGGATAGCTTGAGGCTCTGTCTCAAAAAAAAAAAAAAAAAACAAATAAATAAATGTAAACTAAAGTTTACCATCTTTATTTTTTTTTTTTTTTGGCAGTTTTTTTTTGGCCAGGGCTGGGTTTGAACCCGCCACCTCCGGCATATGGGGTCAGCGCCCTACTCCTTTGAGCCAGAGGTGCTGCCCTAATTTTTTTTTTTTTGAGACAGAGTCTCATTCTGTTGTCCAGGCTAGAATGCCATCAGCCTAGCTCACTGGGTTAGGAGATCCTCCTGCCTCAATTCAAGTCGCTGGGACTATAGGCTCCCAGCTAAGAGCTGGGGTCTCACTCTTGCTCAGGCTGGTCTTGAACTCCTAAGCTCAAGGGATCTGCCCACCTTCACATGAGTGGGATCATGTAGTGTTTGTGCTTTTGTGGCTGGCTTATTTCACTCAGCATAATGTCCTCAAGGTTCATCCATGCTGTAGCGTGTGTCAGAATTTTCTTTCTTAAGGCTGAATAATATTCCATTGTGTATATACACCACATTTTGCTTATCCAGTCATCTATCATGGACTCTGGGTTATTTCTACCTTTTGGCTATTGTAAATAACACTGCCATCCCATTTCTCTTTAGAACCCATCATTTCAACCTGGCTTGGCTTCCTCTTCCCCCTTCCCAGACATCTCTTGCTGAGGTCTCTTGTAACTGCCATGTTGTTCATCCCAATGGCCTATTCTCTGGGGCCATCCCACATGGCTCCCATCAGCATTTGATGCAATTAGTCACTTTCTCTTCCTTGAAGCCTCTTTTCTACCTGGATTCCAGGACACCTCACTCTCCTGACTCTCTTCCCACATCTTGATTAACAAGAACTCCTTTCTTGGTCAGGCGAGGTAGCTCATGCCTGTAATCCTAGCACTCTGGGAAGCTGAGGCAGGAGGATCCCTTGAGCTCAGAAGTTTGAGACCAGCTTATACAAGAGCGAAAACCCCCCATCTCTACTAAAAATCAAAAAGTTAGTCAGGCATGGTGGCATGTGCCTATAGTCCCAGCTACTTGGGAGGCTTAGGCAAGAGGATCTCTTGCACCTAAGAGTTTGATGTTGCTGTGAGCTATGACACCACAGTACTCTGTCTCAAAAAAACAAACAAACAACAACCCCCCCATCCTTCCTGTTGCTTAGATCCGAAGCCTGAGGTGTCATCTTGTCTCTTGTATCTTATCCCTACAGTTATCAGAAAGTCCCACTATAAAGTAGGGATAAGATTCAAGAGTCAAGATGTATACTTTCTTTTTTTTTTTTTTTTGAGAGGAGCCTCAAGCTATCCCCCCTGGGTAGAGTGCCATGGCATCACGCTCATAGCAACCTCCAACTCCTGGGCTCAAGCGAGTCTCCTGCCTCAGCCTCCCAAGTAGCTGGGACTACAGGCGCCCGCCACAGTGCCTGGCCATTTTTTGGTTGCAGCCATCATTGTTGTTTGGCGGGCCTGGGCTGGGGATTTGAACCCGCCACCTTAGGTGTATGTGGCTGGTGCCTTAGCCGCTTGAGCCACAGGTGCCGAGCCAAGATGTATACTTTCAAAATAAGTATATACTTTCAAAATATACCTAGAGTGACCAGCCTGGGCAATGCAGTGAGACCCCATCTCTACATAAAAATTAAAAAATTAACCAGGTGTGGTTACATGTACCTGTAGTCCTACCTACTTGGGAGGCTGAGGTGGGATGATTGCTTGGGCCCACACTGTTAAAGCGGCAGGGAGCTATGATGATGCCACTGCACTCCAGTCTGGGTGAAAGAGTAAGACCCTGTCTCTAAAATAAAGGAAAAATACATACATATATAGTCACATGCATGCACACACACACATATATATATACCTAGCAAGTCGTCACTGCTCACCATTGTTCAGGCCATTCTCCCCTTTTCCTGAGTGACTGTGGTCTCTCAGTCTTTGACCTTATTTCCTTTCAGCTTGTTCTCAACTCAGAGCCAGAGGGATCTTTTTAAAGGGTCAGGTAGATTACCACTCCTCTATGCAAAACCCTCAAATAGTTCTCACCACCAAGCCAAAGCCCTAACAGTGGCTACGAGGCGCAAGAGGTTTGGCTGTGTTTCCTCTCCGACTTCTCTCTTAGTTTGCTCTTCTCCTGACCTGACTTCAGCCACATCCCCCTCATTGGCTACCTCAAGGCCTTTGCAGGTACTCTCACTGCCTGAAATGCTGGCCTGCCAGAGTCCACATGGTTCAGTCCCTCACTTCCTTCAGCCTTCCCTGACTGTCATGTCTAAACTGTTAGCACTATACGCAAACTCTCCTCTGCCTTCCCTGTTTATTTTTTCTCCTTGGTACCATCATTTTCCGATATAAGATATATTTTGCTTATTTATCTTGTGCACCATCTGTATCCTCCAGTAGGATGTAAATTCTACAAGGGCAAGAATTTTTCTCCTGTTTTGTTCCCAGCACTTCAAGTAGCACAGACAATAAGTGTTTGTTGAGTCAAAACAATAAAGTTTAGAAAATAGAGATAAAAAAGCTATCTATGATTCTTCCATCATGATGTAACTCTCTCTCTATATATATATGTATATTTTTGAGACAGAGTCTCACTATGTTACCCTTGGTAGTAGAGTGCTGTGGCAACACAGCTCATGGCAAGCTCAAACTGTTGGGCGTGATTCTCTTGCCTCAGCCTCCCAAGTAGTTGGGACTACAGGCACCCACCACAACACAGGACTATTTTTATTGCTGTTGCAGGTTGCAGTTGTCGTTGTTTAGCTGACTGAGGCTTGGTTCGAACCCACCAGCATTGGTGTATGTGGCTGGTGCCGTAACCACTGTGCTATGGGTCTTGAGCCCATTTTGTGATTCTTGACTGTGTTTTTTTAACCTTTAAATTATTATATGTATGTATGTGTGTGTGTATATGTGTATGTGTGTGTATAGAAAGTCTTGCCTTTCCCATCAGATAATCCTGTATAAGCCTTTTTTTTTTTTGTAAATTGCTACATAGTCTTCATGATTATTGCTTTTTATTTTTATTTATTTATTTTTTTGAGACAGAGTCTCACAGCAACCTCAAAGTTAATGCCTGGCTATTTTTTTTTTTTTTTGAGACAGCCTCAAGCTGTCCCCCTGGGCAGAGTGCCGTGGCATTACAGCTCACAGCAACCTCCAACTCCTGGGCTCAAGCGAGTCTCCTGCCTCTGCCTCCCAAGTAGCTGGGACCACAGGTGCCCGCCACAACACCCGGCTATTTTTTGGTTGTAGCTGTCATTGTTGTTTGGCGGGTCCGGGCTGGGGATTCGAACCCGCCACCTTAGGTGTACGTGGCTGGTGCCCTAGCCGGTTGAGCTATAGGCGCCGAGCCATGCTTGGCTATTTTTAGAGACAATGTCTCTGTCTGGCTCAGACTGGTCTCTAACTCTTGAGCTCAGGCAATCCGCCCGCCTCAGCCTCCCAGAGTGCTAGAATTACAGGCGTGAGCCACTGTGCCCGACCTGGTTATTTTATTATTATTATTTATTTACTTTTCACATCAGAAAGGTAATTTGCCAACGTTGTAACAAGATTTGTGGGAGGCACATCTCATGCATGCACATGAAAACCGAATCATCACACTTCTGAACTACAAAAGGATCCCAGCCCAGTTATTTTAAATAGTGATCCAACCTGAGGTGACAGAGACCCCAGTTACCTGGATTTCATTAATTCATATTGTGTGCTTATATAAAAACATCATGTGTACCCTTTAAAGATATGCAACTATTATGTACCCATAAAAATTTTTTAAAAGTATATTGTTTAATTATTATACTTTTCTTTCTTTCTTTTTCTTTTTTTTAAGGCAGAGTCTCACTTTCTTGCCCCCAGTAGAGTGCTGTGGTGTCATAGCTCACAGCAACCCAAACTCCTGGGCTCAAAGTGATTCTCTTGCCTCAGCATCCCTAGTAGCTGGGGTTACAGACACCCACCATAACACCCCACTATTTTTTAGAGACAGGATCTGGTCTTGAAATCCTGAGCTCAGGCAACTCATCTACCTCGGCCTCCTAGAGTGCTAAGATTACAGGTGTGAGCCACCTTGACTGGCCTGATTATTATACTTTTCAATGTTTGTTTCACAGTTGAGATTATACTCAATGTAATTTTTTATATTAAAGTTAACAAAAAAATAGCGATATAATGTCCCACTGAATGAGTGGATATGGAGACATTATTTAACCTTGTTTTGTTCAGGACTTTATATTCTTGTAGATTATGCAGCAGTGAGCCTCTGTGCTGGGCATTTGTATCCTCTGACCCCTCAGTTGAGGGCTATGGCCCAGGCTGGGCCTAGTGTGTTCCTTTCCACACTGGCTGTGGTGACCGGTCCAGGGCTGGGTACAGGCCCAACCTTGCCAGGCCGTAGGCCTCCTCAAGGTCATTCTAACTCATTCGGAGTCATCAGAGAGTGTGCTTGGAAGCACCCAGGTCCAGAACAGTGAGGACTGTTGGCGCTGCCCATGTGATCTACCAACAACCCTCCTTTCCCCCCATCTAGGAAGAGTTGGATGTCTCCCTGCTAGGAGTGAGTCCAGACTAATCCAATCAGGTGGAGCATGCCTTTCCCACTCCCCTTTTTTAGTTCCTTCATCCAGAGCAAGGAAAGATGTTGAAGCCTTACTGAAGGCTTTGTTCAGGTCGGAAAATGCACGTGGGCAGAGCAGCACCTTTCCTTGTCACAACTGGGCAAACAATATAAAACTGTTTTCCCGCCTGGGTTCGGATGCTGGCATTGCCATCTGAGAAGGGTAACCTCTCTAAACTAGTTTCTTTGTCTGTAAAATGGGGATGAAAATGACTGTACCCCACCTCAGGGAGTTATTGTGAGGACTGAGTTAATAAACAAAAGTTCCTAGAGCAGTGGGCAACACGGAGTGAGAGCGAGTGCTCACTGAGTGCTAGCTGTGGGGGCTGCCATGGCTGTGATGTCAGAATCCGACAAGTGGTTTCATTACCATGTGATCCAACACCTGCACTTCTGGGTATATACCTGAAGAATTAAAAGCAGGGACTCAAACAGATACTGGCATGCCCATGTTCACGGCAGCATTATTCACAATAGCCAAAAGGTAGAAATAACCCAATACTGACAGCTGACCGGATGGACAAGATGTGGTCTGTGCGTACAATGGAAGATATTCAGTCTTGGAGTTTCTGACCCATGTCATAACATGGGTGAACCTTGAACATGTTATACTAAATGAAAAAAGCCAGTCATAGAAGGACAAATATTTTATGATTCCACCTATATGATGTACCTAATAGAGTTAAGTTCAGAGACAGAAAGTACAACAGAGGCTTCCAGGGGCTAGGGGAAGAGGAAGGGAGAAAGAGGAGTCACTGTGTTGTGGGTGCAGGGTTTCTGTTTAGGATGAGGACAAACGGATAGTGATGATGGTTGTGCAACATGTGAATGTGCTCCCTGCACACTGAGTTGTACACTTATAAGTGGTTAAAGTGGTTAAGTGTTTTGTGATGTATATTTTACCACAATTAAAAAAATAGTGTAAGAGGATTTAGAGGGTGGGAATGGGTGTGAATACTGTAGTGACTCTCCTGGACTTCTTTTTTATAGATTGAAGTTTGATCAAAATGGAGCAGACAATGAAAAAACAGGCACAGACTTGGTGTTGGTGGTAAACTACCCCCAAGACACTAGAGGCTCCCTCCCTTTAGGTCTGATATTGCAGGCTGGGATCTAGAACGGCCAGGAAGGGCAGGGGGAGGTGAGGGAAGCAGTGAGTTCGCAGCAGAGTTTGCTTAGTGACTCCTATGTGGGCAGGGCGGTCCAGACCCTGGGTCCAATGGGCCCAGCCCAGGACTGGAGCCCACGTGAGTCACAGCTCATTTCCCAGGGAACAAAGGGATAAAGCAGGGAGGGGCTGGGCTGTGAGTCAGAGGCCACTGCTCCAGGCACCCCACCCCCATTCTTTTTCTGGCTCTCCCTGTCGGGGTGGGGGCACGTGTACCCACTTCCTGTGTAGTTCCTTGGCGGGGCTCCCCTGCAGAACTTAGAATTTTTTTTTTTTTTTTTTGGGACAGAGTCTCACTATGTTGCCCTAGGTAGAGTGTTCTGTGGTATCACAGCTCACAGCAGCCTAAAATTCTTGGGCTTACATGATTCTCTTGCTTCAGCCTCCCAAGTAGCTGGGACTACAGGTGCACACCACAATGCCGGCTTTTTGTTGTTGTTGTTGTAATTATCATTGTTGTTTGGCAGGCCCACACTGGGTTCGAACCGGTCAGCTTCAGTGTATGTGGCTGGTGCCCTAGCTGCTGAGCTACAGGCGCCAAGCCAGAACCTAGAGTTTTTTGGCAACTCTTTTTTGAAAACCCAAATAGTAACAGCTACATTGATTGACCACTTACTGTGTACAGGCCCTGGGTTCAGTTCATCTTTTTTTTTCTGAGACAGAGCCTCAAGCTGTCCCCCTGGGTAGAGTACTGTGGCATCACAGCTCACAGCAACCTCCAACTCTTGGGCTCAAGTGAGTCTCCTGCCTCTGCCTCCCAAGGAGCTGGGACCACAGGTGCCCGTCACAACACCTGGCTACTTTTTTTTGGTTGCAGTCATCATTGTTGTTTGGCGGGCTGGGCTGGATTCGAACCTTAGGTGTATGTGGCTGGCGCCTTAGCCACTTGAGCCACAGGCGCCGAGCCCAGTTCGACTTTTTAAAGTCTTCTATTCTCACCCTATCAGGTAGTGTTATCAGTCTCACTTTACAAAGAAGAAATGGGCGGGGGTGGGTGGTGGAGGTGTGGGGGGTGTGTGTGGAGAAACTTGCCTAAGGCCACATTTAAACCTGTCTCTGAGTCTGGAGACTGGACTTGTAACCATGGTGACACACACAGACACACACACACAATACACACAAACACACATGCAGAAACATCGACTCCACAATATGATTTATCTCTGTGTCATAGGTGTAGAGACAGGACTTTAAAATTTTTTCTTTTTTTTGCAGTTTTTGCCCGGGGCTGGGTTTGAACCCACCACCTCTGGCATATGGGGCCGGCGCCCTACTCCTTTGAGCCACAGGCGCTGCCCTAAAATTTTTTCTTTATGTTTATGAAAAAAGTTAGAAAATACAGATTATAAATATATTTTACAACAAAATAGACCTTGAAAAGTGGTATGGCAGTACCCAGAGACAAGACCAGGAGAGGAGAGATTCAGGCCAGGTTTATGGAAAGGGGACAGAGGCGTGTCTGGTCTGGGCAGGGCAAAGATGGTTCTATAGGGTGGGGGGTGGGAGTGGGGAATAGTTAGAGACCCCTTTTATATGGGGCTGAAGGGCTTTTGGTATGAATTTTGGGAGTGGGGCTGACTAGGTCCTTTGTGTTGTTTTAGGAGGAGAGGATGATGAGGAGCAGCAGGGAGTATTCGTGCAGGGCCAGGGTAGGCCCCCCCAACACACATGATCAAATATGATTGCATTTTACCATTTCTAGTTGTTATTTTTACACATCCTTTGGGATCTTAAGGAGTAGGTAACATTCAACAAACCTACTGTGTGTGAGTCTCACTCCTTGTGCTGGACACTGGGAGTATCACAGCCTGTGATAGTTTTGTCCAATATGCGTGTAAAACTGTGATGGCATTTCAGAAGAATCAGGCTCATTTGGACAAGTTACCACCAAAGGTAAGATAGATAAAATAGCTGTCATGTAGATCGCCCCTTAAGGGAGCAAGCAGTAATACTCATTTCCAAGGCCTTTGTTTTTCTGTACGTAAAAGGCCACATCTTGTTTTATGGAAAGAAACTTGCTCTTTCAAGATTTTTATTTGGGCTTGGCGCCTATAGCTCAACCGGCTAAGGCGCCAGCCACGTACACCTAAGGTGGCGGGTTCGAATCCCCAGCCCGGACCGGCCAAACAACAATGACGGCTGC
>NW_003852397.1:27273395-27277569 GCF_000181295.1 Otolemur garnettii
ATTTAAAAAAGTATGCAAGAGTGTGCACAGGAGAGAGAGAAACAGTCTGGGCAAGGCCCCTAGGTGCTAGAGAGGCTCAGATTCTACTCTTCTGGAGTCAACAGATAGACTCACTCAGGAAACAGATAATAATCAAATAGTCATATGAATGCAAGTAAAATTCTAGCTGGAATAAGTACTGAGAAATCATAAGCAAAGAGTTCCAAAAGTCTGCAATGTAGACCCCCTGCTACCCAGGATTGGAGAGGGACCACGGGTCCTCAGCTTGAGGTAGTACCAAGGGGATAAATGGAGTGAGGTCTGCTTGTGTTCAGACCTAAGGGAGAAAATGGATGGGGGCAGGGTATGGGGTGCATGTGGGTGTGTGTCTGCCTGCATGGTCAAGGCCAAGAGGAATCTGTAGTTTTTTGCCTGCTTTAACTGTGGTGTGATAGGAGAATCTCAAGGTAGACTAGTGGACTGGGTGCCCTTCAACCATATAATGGTCTTTTGTGGTGCATCATCCTCACATAGTACTGTGTGATGCATGTTAAAGAAGATAACTAAGTTGTAATAGAATCCTTCAGTAGCTTCTAATTCTGCTTAGAAAAAATACAATTTTTTTCTTCCCTTCACTGACATGTCCTTCTACTTTTTGTCATGCCTTCTGGTCTCGTGGATCCCAGACCCTTTCCTTTCTCAGACTGCGACTGTACTGTTCCTCCTCTCCAGAATACTTTTACCCCTTCTCTTCTCACGGGCAACTCCCTCCCATACTTAGGTTTTGACTGACCTGTTACAAGGGAGGCTCTCTACCAGCACTTCTCCCTGCTTACTGTCTCTTCTCCCATCTTTTTTTTATTGGTCTCGTCCCCAGGCTGTGAGCATGGTGACATGCTCTGTAGGTGCTGTCTTATGTGGTCCCTGTCCATATTTCTGCTTAATTATTTTGCATTTTAATAGTATTTTGACCCATGTATAATTCTAAAACTGTAAAAATGCATTTGTCAAAAAGTTACGGAAGCTTTATATAAGATGGGAGAACTTTGTATATAGTTTGTGTCTCAAAATTCTCCCCAACAATAGAGACTTGTGCATCTGAATTCTGTTGGGCTTCACGGGGTGAGGTGGAAGCAGATGTTTTTGGACGTTCCAAGTAAAGGAGTGGGGTGTCAGGGAAGCTGCGTCTTCCTTTGGGGGTGATAGAGATTGATCCTTTTCTGTGTGTGGTTTGTGGTCACAGCTGGCAGAACTTTACCCTAAAAGTATACCTCAGCCAGCCCTACCTCACACCATACACAGAAATAATTCAAGATGGATTGAGAACTTAAATGTGAATGGAAAATCAATGGAACTTATAGAAAATAATAGAGAAGAATATCTGCATGAGATTAGGTTTGGCAGATTTCTTAGGAAAGACACAAAAATAATTGCAATGAAGGAAAACACTTATAAATCAGACTTCATTAAAAATAAGAACTTATCATTAAAAGGGACACCATTGAGAAAATGAAAAGGCAAGCTGCAGTTTGGGAAAAGATAGTTGAAATATCTGTCAGTAAAGGATTTATATCTAGAATATAAAAAACTTCGACAAACCAATAAGAAATAGCCCCAAGCTGTGAGTGTGGTCACAAAAAGGGCTTTGTCTGCTATAAAACAGGTGAAAGACTTGAGCAAGCATGTCACCAAAGAGAATTTACAAATGACCAATAAACATTTGGAAAGATACTTAACCTCAGTAGTCATGAGAGAAATGGAAATTCAGCTATCATGAGATACTACAATTTACCCATCAGAATGGCTAAGATCAAAAAGACTCGAAGTGTTGTCAGGATATGGTGCAAATGGAACTCACACACAGCTAGCAGGAGTCTGAATTGGTATAGCTACTTGGGAAAATTGTTTTGGTTGTATCTACCCAAACTAAACATATGGCTACTTGTGCTGTAACAATTCCACTTTTAGGTGTATACCCAAGAGAAATGAATGCATATGAGCACCAAAAAACTCATGCACAATGTTCATAGTCGCTTTATTTGTAATTACCAAAAAAGCAGAAACAACCCAGATGCCCATCAACAGCCAAATGGATAAGAAAATTTGGCATATTCATGTAGTAAAATACGCTCAGCAGTGAGAAGAAGGAACTACTGCTACGTGCAATAGTGTAGAGAAAACTCTTGACATAGGGATGGATCAACGAAGCCAAGGACAAAGAGACTATGTGGTGTGATTCCATTTCTGTGCAGTTCAAGCACAGGCAAACTCATCAGTGCTGCTGGAAGTCAGGGTAGTGCTTACCTTTGGGTCGGCAGGAGGAGGCCTTTTTTCTAGAGTGCTGGAAATGTTTTATATTTTGTTTTGGTTGATAATCATATGTAGGTATAAAGATCTAAAAATGTTATTGAAGGCTGAGTGCAGTGGCTGATGTCTGTAATCCTAGTACTCTGGGAGGTCGAGGCGTGTGGATTGCTTGAGCTCAGGAGACCAGGCTGAGCAAGAATCGAGATCCTGTCTCTAGTGAAAAAAGAGCTAGGCATTGTGATGGGCGTCTGTAGTCCCAGCTACCTGGGAGGCTGAGGCAAGGGGATGGCTTGAGCCCAAGAGTTTGAGGTTGCTGTGAGCTAAGATGATGCCACAGCTCTAACCAGGGCAACAGAGCGAGGCTCTGTCTCAAAAATAAATAAATAAGAATAAAAATGTTATTGAGTTGAACACTTCAAGTTTGTGCACTTTATAGATGTTGCAAGCGACTTTATTGGTGTGTATATTGGGAACAAAAACCACACAGAAGCCCTTTCTAGAGTCACTTGAGGAAGGCTGGAGAGTTGAAGCAAAGCTGCAGGCCTGGCTTCGGGGGAGGGTGAGGTGGGGCCCTGGGAGCGGCTGGTGTTCATCCTGCCCGGCAGCTCCCTCCTGCCCAATGCTGGCAGTGGCCATTGCCCCTGTGTGTTCCTCCCTGCCCTTGCCACCTTTCCCTCATGTCCTGCGGCATTTGAACACTAGCTGTCACTGGTCCTGGCATGAGCCTTACCTTGAAGAGAGGAGGTATTTGAAATGGATGATGGCTTTTCCTAATTCTGGTGCTATTTAAAGAAGGGGTGCATCTGTCTGGTGCTTCCAGAATTTTCTCTGTTTGGATTCCCTGGAGAGGAAACCTGTCTGGGGGTCAGCTTTACACGAAGCTGAGAATTAAATGGTGGTGGTTGGTTTTCCTGGATTGAATGGAGGGGACCCAGGGTGTACGGCAAACCTGCCTCTGTTTGCCTGGGCACATCACCCTGCAACCACGCCCTGGGCTGATCTTCAACCAGGAATTAAAGCTGTTATGGAGATGGCCTGGGTGGCCCTGTCAGTCTACTGGAGCACGTCTCCACGCTGAATGGACAGACGTTCCCTGGGAGTGGCTTGTGCTCTAGAAGGTCTCTGATTCCCACTTAGGTGCTCTTGCTGGGTGTCCTTCTGACAGGAGAACATGTTCCTTTCCAGACCTGTGTGCTGGCTGTCTTGCGACAGGACAAGTGCAGTGGTCTTGAATCCGAGTGCAAGCATGGCGTGGTCTGTATTTTTGTCCATGTATGCTGCCACATTCCGTAAAAGTTTTCAGTTTTCTTCTCCTTGTCTGAGAAGATGAGAAAAGTGTAGGTGTTAAGAATGTCTTCTCTGAGGACTAGAATGCCTGGATCCTCAGAAAGGGCATCATGCGAGCGGTGGGGCCGCTAATGCACATGCATAGCAGAATGAGGGTGTGAGAGGCACAGGGACAAGGAGCAGCACATGGGCTGGTGGCCTTGGGCAGGGCATGCCTCAGTTTTTTATTGGGTAATTAGGGATAAATCTGGACAACACAAGAATAGTAATGGTACTACCCTTTGGGCTGTGGTGTAGATTTAGTGGGGTGATTACCATAAAGTATTTAGAAGAGTGCCTGGCACGCAGTCAGTGCTTGAGCGCTGATGGTGGTGGTGTTAGGCGGGGGTGGGCTGGAATAATGAAGTATGTCTGTGCCCACAGTGGGCAGTGAGTCAGCATGTGCAAAGCCCCTGGGGCGGTACCAGCAAGTATAGGGTTCAGTAAATGTTCGCTGGTATTATTATTTTTATTATCCTATCATCTGACTCTTATCCACAGTTACAGATTCAAGAAAACCACTTTCTTGTGTGTTTTTTTTTTTTTTTTTTTTGAGACAGAG
>NW_003852397.1:27277815-27288166 GCF_000181295.1 Otolemur garnettii
ATAGGCGCCGAGCCTTTCTTGTGTTTTTTTAAGTTTGGTGCAAACTCATTTAATGACCAAACCTGACCTGAGTTAATACAAAGCTATTCATAGTACCCAGCAGAAATAATTACTCATGCAGCAGCAGCAGTATTTATGAAGTAAATTTTGGGGTACTGCACCTGACCCTGCTGGGGTTTTGCACAGCATACTGTACATATTCTGTATTACCTTTCTAAAATGCAATCCGATTATGAATGCTGAGACAATTCTAGCTCTAAGTGTTGGGAAAGAGCCAGTGGGCTTCTCTGCTGTAATTCGTCCTCCAAATGTCCATTTAGGCTATTTCTCACTTTTGTTAACAGGAAAGGATGCTGTAGTGAGTATCCTTAAGTAGGCTTGAAACTGCTGATCAGCGGAGAGATAGATTTAAAATTTTGGTAGTTATCGACAGATTGCCTTTCAAAGAGATGAGCGAAATTGACAATGATGTGTGAATGTGAATTTGATTGTATTATTCCTCTGCTTTTGAGAGCCTCCATGCTGCCCACAGCTGTCCACGCTTGTCCACAGCTGTCCGTGGCCCATGGGGTTATATCCTTTCTCCTTTCTGTGGTATTCACAGCCTTTCCTTCCCAGTCTGGCCCCAGCCTGTCTAACTAGGGTGGTCTTTCCATTGCCACTGTACTTGGACCTCAACAACCCAGCCAACTTTCCCTTTTCTTCCCCCTCCTTGTCCCCACTATACACACACACAGTGTGCCCTTAGGACCAGCCATGGGCAGGACAGTGCTGCTGCTGCTCTGTGGCCTTGCCTTTTGGGGAAAGCAGGGGACCCCAATTCTTCCTGCAGTCCTGCTGGGTCCCTGAAGGGCTCTTAGCTGAGAACAGTTCAGAGTGAGAGGAAATAGTGTTCAGGCACAGGGGGCAACCTGTGGGGAGGCCCTGAGGCAAACTTAGGAGGAAGATTTATATTTTTAGAACTGTGGGAAGCCTTTACAGAGATTTAAGCCAGGGAGGGACTCTGCTGACTTGGCTTGTATTTCAGTACCACAGGTGGTCATGGAGAGGTGGCAGCAGCGGAGCTGGAGAGAAGGAAGGGAGTGGAGCGAGCAGGGCAGGCCTTAGTTGTTGATAGGAGCTTGGGGTGGGATAAAAGAAGGGTTGAGGATACTGCGCAGGTCTCTGGCCTCAGAATCTGATGGAGAGAGGCATCCTGGAGCTGAGGACTCAGGCACAGAGGGGGGTGAGAATGGAAAAAGCAAGTGCTCCAGCTACTGTGGCTCGCACACCCATGCTCCAGCCCCTCTGTCCTCATCTGTAAGGTGGGATTAGAGTAGTGCCCTGGCAGGCTGGTGGCAAACATGACCATTGCTGGCAATAGTCAGGGGCTGCATGGTGGGTTCTGGGCAGGCGCACATCCTTCCCTCCTTGTGCCCTGGCCTAGTTTCTCTGTGTGAATTCTCTCCTTAGCCATCGGTTTCTGGTTTCTCTTCTAGTTAGGATTTGCTTTTGTCTTCCCCACTGGATTCTGAGCCCCTCAGGACTCCAATCCCAGGCACTAGAGCGGAGACATTTGCATTTCCGAGAAGCTCCTCAGGTGATCCCAGATGCCTACAGCATTCTCCATCCCCATAGGGCAGGACTGTCTTGGCAGAGCCAGACACGTGGTGACACTGGAATGGTAACCTCAGTAGGCTGGCCTGAGCCGGATTGCAAAGCAGCCAGTGCTGGGC
Organism: Otolemur garnettii; assembly: GCF_000181295.1. Taxonomy (NCBI): domain Eukaryota; kingdom Metazoa; phylum Chordata; class Mammalia; order Primates; family Galagidae; genus Otolemur; species Otolemur garnettii. Next base: position 27,279,531 of record NW_003852397.1, read on the forward strand.
TGGCTGCCTCAGTCAGCTTGGGAAGGAGTCTTGAAAGTGCAGATTCCCAGGCCCAGCCTTGGCCATTCTGATTTAGAAGGCCTGAGCTGGGATGAACGTGATTTTGGGCTTGGCTCATTCTGCCCTGCTGTGTCAGGACACCTGTAGGCTCTGAACGCTGTGGGGCCTCCTGGCTCTGACATTCTCATCCTCAGCCACAGGCCCTGGCACGTCCTGCCATGCTGGGTGAGGTCGGTTTTCTTGGTGCCAGGTCACCAGGCAGGGTTTCTGGGTAGTGACAGCAGCTGCTCCCCTCCTGCAGTCAGCAGGTGTTAAAAATGCCTGGGTGGTTCTGAACGAGAGTGTCTCTCCGCTCCCATCAGTGATTATATAAGGGCAAGTCTCTTTATCACTGCTGATCTTCCAACAACTTGGGAGCCTCTGCCCCCAAATCAGCTTGGGATTGTGGTCTGGTTCTCCCTGCCAGCCTCTTGGGAGGGAGCAGTGGGGAACAGCTGCTCCCACCCCAGCAGAGCAAGGGCTCAAGTGCCAGGCTTTGCCTCCGGAAGCATCTGCCTATTTCCATTGTCCGCCCCTCCTTGGATACAGAGGAATGATTATAACCAAACAGAAAGGTCCTTCCTTCACCCTATCTCCCTGCCTCCTGCACTTTTCCAGATGGGCTTTGTAGAAATTGTACTCTGGTTCTTGACATGCACAAATCTGCTGAGTGATAGAGGTCCCATCGTGGTTAGTCCTTCTCCACCCAAGCAGTCAGTGAAAGTTCAGTAGGTGGCGGAACAGAGGCTGATGCTAGATGTGTGGCCTGTCTGGTTGAGTCCTCATTGTTATTTCTTGTGTGTGTTATGGGCATGCGTCACTTGGGCAAGAGGGTAGGGATTTAGAATCCTGGAGTCAGTGGGAGTAGGGGTGCTGGGAAGATGGAGGGGTGGCCTGGGGGTGCTGAAGGCCTGTGCATGTCTTGACCAGCAGGAAGGGGCAGAAGTGTACAAAGACTCATTTAGGGTTGGGTGGCACCTGTGGCTCAGCCTCAAATACCCAGGCTGGCGGATTCGAACCTAGCTTGGGCCAGCTAAACAACAATGACAACTGCAACAAAAAAATAGCCAGGGCTCAGTGCCTGTGGCTCGAGTGGCTAAGGCACCAGCCACATACACCTAAGGTGGCGGGTTTGAATCCAGCCCGGGCCCACCAAACAGTGATGGCTGCAACCAAAAAAAAAATAGCTCGGTGTTGTGGCGGGTGCCTGTGGTCCCACCTACTTGGGAGGTTGAGGCAGGAGACTCGCTTGAGCCCGGGAGTTGGAGGTTGCTGTGAACTGTGGTGCCATAGCACTCTACCCAGGGGGATAGCTTGAGGCTCTGTCTCAAAAAAAATAGCCAGGTGTTGTGGTGGGCACCTGTAGTCCCAGCTACACGGGAGGCTGAGGCAAGAGAATCGCTTAAGCCCAAGAGTTTGAGGTTGCTGTGAGCTGTGATGCCACAGCACTCTATCGAGGGCAACTTAGTGAGACTCTCTCTCTCAAAAAAAAAAAAAAGACTCAGCTAAGGTTACTGTCACTCAAGTCACTTTCTTTATGACTGTGGCTGGGATGGCTGGCTTCCTGCCTCCTGAGATCTCCAGGCCTGTACAGTCTTGCCCTCTGGGTGGGTCTGTAGTCATTCCTCATGGGTATTTTTATATTCTCTGGAAGTGTCTTTTCCCCACCCCCCTTGTTCCCATCCTTCTGTATGCTCAGCATCCCAGCCCCTGAAGGGTTCAGATTCTATCTGCAGATCCTTTAACTCAGCTGCCCTGGGCTGGCTTCATTCCAGCAGAGCTCCTCTGTCTCAGATCCAGCTCCCAGGACCTGCTGCACTGAGTCCAGCATTGACTCTGCAACATGCCCTCCAAGGGACCTCCAATAAGCCGTTTAACCTTTCTGAGAGGCCCTCTGCTTTCTTATCTTTCTAGTTTGTTTTTATAGAGGACAAAGGGACACTAACTCTTGCAAGGCACTGCACAGGGCTCTTTGCTTGCACTATTTCGTTAGATACCTACGTTAGCTCCATGAAGTATGCACCATTATGACCCCCATTTCACAGATGGGGAAACTGAGGCACAGAGATGTCCTTTCTATGGTTTCTTAGCTGCCAAGTGGCAGAGGTCAAATTAGAGTCCTAAAAGTTTATCTTTGGAACCCAAGGCATCCACTGGTTATCTATGTTGTTAATGTTTTTACAACATAAATGTTTTAGTAGTTTATGTCAAAACATGTCCTTGTGCAATTATGGTGTCTAGGAATTACATTCTTTTTTTTTTTTTATTTTTTGAGATGGAGCCTCAAGCTGTCTCCCTGGGTAAAGTGCCATGGCATCACGCTCACAGCAACCTCCAACTCCTGGGCTCAAGCAAGTCTCCTGCTTCAGCCTCCCAAGTAGCTGGGACTACAGGCGCCCGCCACAGCGCCTGGCCATTTTTTGGTTGCAGCCATCATTGTTGTTTGGCGGGCCCGGGCTGGGGATTCAAACCCGCCACCTTAGGTGTATGTGGCTGGCGCCTTAGCAGCTTGAGCTACAGGCGCCAAGCCTAGGAATTACATTCTTCTTGCATTTAATTTATGTGAACACAACTAGAATCTTTGAGAAAGTAGAGAGACAACCATTTAATCCCAGTATTCTGCTTAATGAGCTCATGTTCTAGAGAACTTGGAGGGTTGGAGGTAATGAACTCACAGATCCTCCAAACTGGCCTCACATCTTGAGTCCTTCAACTAGCATGGGGTGGCCATGCATGTGAGTCTGGGGGTTACAGGTCTGTGTTTTCCTTTGGTTCTAGCAACCGACTTCACTTGCATTGCAGCTGAACACACGGCTGGCCACCTGCTCCGGTGCTGGGGGAGTAGGAGTGGGCTCCTCCAGGGAGGGTGAGTGACTGTCCAAGATGCACTTTCCTGAGGGGTTTTCCAGGGGAATTTTGAACTCTCTAGGATTTCCCCACTAAATTTAGAATTTGCTTCTAGTGTCAGCAGCCTGATATTGGTCCTCCCCCTTGCAGGGTCTTTCTCAACTGACACTTGGGGTCATAGCACAGAAGTGGAACCGACAGTGAGCCAGAGTTTTATTTTGCAGAGCTGTCAGGCTGCATATGTGCTCAGGTGCCAGAACCAAGGCGAAATTGGAAATTCAGGAAGTCTGGACCCAGTAGTCAAACAGAACCAGCTTTTCAATCCCCATTGTCCAGTTCTAGCTGCTGAATCTTGACTGCTTAAGCTAGAAGTGATTTCCTTCCTAACATGTGGGTAACAGTGTGTGTATCTCAGGGATCTTGTATAACTTGCAGAGAGAGAAAGCAAAGTCCTTAGTATATTTTGATCATGCATTCTTCGTAACTAGAGCCCCATAGATTTCAGTGAATTTTAAATTGTCTCCAAGTGGCTAGGTGGGTATAATTTCATGAAACATTATTTATAGTTGGACTTCCAAGAGAGTTCACTCTTTTCTTTTTTGCTATATTTTTGAAGCACTCTTTGGGCATGAGGTATGCTGTGCTTAAGCATTTGTCCTCATACGTAGTGAATGACAGCAAGGCAAACCAGGCTGCTGTCCTGGAGCAGAGCTAGAGACTGAATTCTGTGAAGCTCATTTAAACAAATGCCCTGGTTGGTGAGGGATTTGGTCAGAAAATCTTTGTCTGCCCAGGGGATCCAGTTTTAACCCCAGTGAGAATAATTAGTATGAAACTGTTTCTGGGCCATTTGCCTTTTGGGCCTTTGTTTGGGGGGACAAGTGTCCTTGGATTTTATACTTATGCCCTGGTTCTTTCTTCCACTGACTAGCTCTGTAGGCAAGTCTGTGCTCTGTGCCTCAGTTTCCTCCTCTGTAAGGAGAAAAGAGTCCCTGACCCTGTTGCTAAGAGAGTTAGCATTTGAAGCCCTCAGCAGGGTACCTAGCAAATGAAAAGGCCATTGTCACATTGCCTGTGGGAGGAGGACAGCAGTGATGACAGATAATGACTTGTTGCTGGGTCCACGTCCATCTTACAGCAGACAGCACAGAATGGGGGACCTGCGGCCTGCTCTGACCACTGTGTCTTGTTCCCTCCTGTCTTTGGGTCCTCCGTGTCCTCTGTGAATCTATAAGTGTGCTCTCTGTCCAATAAAAATCTACTGATGACATTATTGGAGAGATCTAGAAAAAGGCAGGAAGGTGGTAGTGGTTTTAGATAAAAAAAGGTATTTTTTTAAAAACATTTTTTTTCATTGCATTGGAACAATCTCAAGACCTTACCTCCAAAACCTAGCATATATATCACTTATTAGGTCAGACAATTGAGTTCGTGACCTCATCCTAGAAAAAGTGCTCCATTGCTGAATATCACTGCAGTCGTCTTCTATTCCCCTTGGCCATCTGGTGACCGTAGTGATATTCAGCAATGGAGTGTGTATCACTTTTTTTAGGATGAAACTTAATTGTCTGACCTCCTGCAATGACAGCTATAATGGCCATTCCAGAAAAAAAGAATTCCAAAATTGCTTTGAAGGGTGGACTAGGTGCAGGCATCAGTACATAGCTTCCCAAAGAGAGTACCTCACAGGTGACTGTGTGATATTCAGCAATGAGGTATCTAGCACTTTTTCTAGAATGAGTTCATGAACTTAATTGTCTGACCTCGTAGGAGATGAGATTGAAATTGGTTGAAATTGGAACGCTTTTGGCCTAAGGACAGGCCTCTTGGAGCTAGCAGGACTTGATTGCCGGTGGTGTCCCCACCAAGCCCCCTATTCTAGGATCTGGGATCTGATCTTCTACTGGGAAGGCTAGAGACGGTGATGTGACCCTGAGGACTGACCCAACCTCCTTAATACTCCCCATCTCACCATGCAATGGCAGCTGTCACGTATGCAGTGAGAGCTGGAACTAGTACTCAGCCTCTCTGTGTAATTAAGCCACAAGGAGAGGCAAACGCTGAACCCAAAGGCTGTGTGGCAGGAGTGAGTTGGCTGCAGCCAGTAATGGCATTAGCTTGTAGCATCCATTTCACCACTGGGACAAATTGACATTGTGTTTAGAAATGTAATACCTCAAGTCCTTGTGTCCCCAGCATACGTCTTCTTTTAGGGGATAGTGACTTATAGGCTGGAGATAGGGGTTACTGTGTGATTTTTCTTCTTGGAGCTTCTTTTTTCTGTGGTTCTGGGATGACCACGGCCCCATGAGAGCAACTGTATTTCTTCAGCTGTGGTAATGCCACCACAGTGGCAGCAGATTTCTGTTATCTTTCCTTAGAATGGAGAAGTGGGTAGTTTGCTGAATTTGTTCGTTCATTCAACAAGGGTTGCACTTGTGGGTGTGCTCAGAGTTGGGGGCCACAAGCCCAGTGTGGGGGAGACACACAGGCATGCGTAGTGACACTGGGTGAAGGAGCTGTGCAGCAGCTGCACTAGGGACATGCCACACTTAGGGAAAAACCCAAGGGGGGACAAGAGTGACTGAGTTTACACAATGACCCTCTGAGGGTGGTTGTGGCCCCTCATTTCCAAATTCTTGCCAAACAATCCCACATGACCTCTGCAGTTTTTGGTGTCTAGGAAGAATGGAGTAGAAATACAAACCGAAGTAGATAGCTCTAACTGCTGAGTATGTCCTCTTGGCTAAATGTTGACATATGTGATCTCATTAAATCCAGAGGGGCCCAACTGAGATGATCTCACAGTGCTCCAGCCCTCCTTATCCTTCTTTTCTCCCTCTACTTCACTCTTGTGATTTATCTGTCTTCCTTGTGGTTACTTATATGGTGCCCTTTGTTCATAGCAGCTCAGGCTTGTTGGCTTGGCAGGCTCTTATTCACCCTTCAAAACTCAGCCTGGGCATCACCTCCTCCAGGAAGCCCTCCAAGCTTCCTTTGGTCTGACTTGGTGCTCCTCCCTTTATTAGCTGTACATCTCTCCACTACTGCTTTATCACATTGTACTGTAATCAGCAATGTTTTTTTTTTTTTTAACTTTGGAACAATTTTAGTAAGCTCAATATAGGTAAACACTTGTTTTTTGTTTGTTGGTCTTGTAAAAATGCTGGTGGTACAGATATAACTGCAGCCTGTTTTAACCTCTGCATGTTCCATTACAGAAGCAGCCATTTAAAAATAACATTAGAGTTGTGTCTTCTAAACTTTCAAAAATATATTTACATGTATGTAGTGTGGCGCTGGGAAATGTTTAACAACTAGCTCTCACAGATAGGTTGGGAAGGGGGAACCATGATTTGCAGCATTTTCTGATATGGTATAAAACTCCTACCAATGGCCAATTTCAAGGCATCAACCTGACATGACTGAACACAGAGTTGGAGGGAGTCACACTGTCGCCTCTCTCAAGCTGGTATGGGCTGACTTTAGTACAGCACTAGAAGTCTAGGAATATGTGTGTTTTGTGTTTTGGGGGAAACACATGTTAGATGCTGTTCTTGCTTTTGCCCCCATAATGTTAAGTCGAGCTGCGTTTCCCACGATGGTGTGTGTAGATTTGTCTTGTTTTAGCTGTTGTGTAGTATTCTACCCTAGGTAGTCATTTATTTCCCCAAGTCCTATTGGTGGACATTTTGGTGGTTTTTCCCAGGGTATGTCTCCTCTGTAGTCTGAGTGTTCCTGGGGCACAGGAACTTTTCATCTATATCCACGTAGATACTTTGAGACCATCCATGGGAGGACAAAGGGTGACAAGTGCATGCTTGGAGACAATGCCACACTGGCACAGACACACGCTGTGCCCACACCGGTGAGAGCAGTGTTTGCTAACTGACCTGATGGCTTGGCTGCCAAAGTCATTTTCTCTGGTTCAGCTTAGTGGCCATAGCTGCCCTTGGGGGTGGTGGCCTTGTTTTTAGCCAAAGGCTCTAGGTCATGTTTATTGGCCATAAGGGAGGTGAGGTCATCTGGGGCAGGTGGCTTGGGACCTTGTGGTTCCAGCCCGAGTTGTCCAATCAGTCTTTAGTTCTGATGTGCACTTTGGCCCTGAGATTGGCAGACAATGAGAAAAAATGTATCCAGCTCTCCCCCTGCTCTGATAAAAGCCTGGAGGACAAACCCCGACTGTTATTTGCTGATAAATGTTTATAAAGCCCCCAACTGCCAAGCATGAGGTAGAGCCAGAAGCACGTAGAGCTTTTGCAAACCTCCTTGGAGGGCGTTTTGTGACCTGAAGATGAAAAGGTCTCATTTGGTGAAGAATCTTGATTTGTTATTTATGTATTTATGAAGAGTTTTTTTTCTTCATATATATTTTTTGGTGATAAAACATGTGAAAGTGTTTATTAAGCACCAACTATATACCTCATCCCCCCTGTGAGGATGGGGTTTTTATGGAAGCAGAGTAGGGTCTGGCTTAAGAGCATGGACTCTGGAATCAGATCTGGATTCAGATCCTTCCCTTCCTGTGAAGAAGTCTGGGACCTTGAGCAAGATAATTAGCCACTCTGTGCCTAATGTTCAAAAGAGGGGTCATGATAGCACTACTTCACAGGGTGGGAGAAGAGGGTATGAGATAACACAGGAGGAGCACTGATCTGATGCCTACCAGGTGCTCAGGAAAGGCTGTTGTTAGTGGTAATTATTAATTATCACTAGAAGTTCATGTGCAGTTAGAACTAGAACGGGATATGCAAGACCTGGAGACATTCTGCTTTTGAGATGTTTGCGGTCTGTTCGGGGAGATGAGACCAGGTGTTTGGAACTATTAGCATCAATATATGACAGTCGTAGTTAAATCCAAATGATGTGGTTTGTTTTTCAAGTCCTACAGAAGTTTGGTGGGAAGGAGGAGCTCCTGGGAGGAAATGAGGCTCACAGATGGGGCTCACAGCCAGTGAGCAGTGGGTGAAGGTCTGAGGGACAGCCCGAGGAGGGCACTGTGTGGTGGGTGTCAGTCCCTGGTCAGCTCCAGATCAGTCTGGTGGGCAGCAGTTGGCCGGGAAAAGTGTGTTGAGGAGATCAGCAGGGGTCTGCTTCATCCAGAGGTGAAATGACACCGGCCTGTGGAGAGGAAAGGGGATGAGAGAGGTGGAGCCGTTCCTTAAAGGTTCTTATTGAAGCACAGCATACTTTCAGAGGAAGGCCCAGTTGTAACTGTACAGCTTGATGGAGTTTTACAAACACACCCCTGTGAAGAAACAGAGCCTTGCCAGTACCCCAGAAGTTCTCTCGTGCCCCCTTCCAGCCATCACTCCCAACTACAACCACCATCCTGACCGCTAACAGCCCAAGACAGTTTTGCCTGTTGGTGTATTTTCAGAGGACAGACTGGTACAGCACAAACTCTTGAGTTCAGTTTGTTGGACTCAGCATTGTTTGGTGTAGTTGTGGGTCATCCATTCCTATTGCTGTGAATCACCTCCTTTGATTTCACTCATTCTACTCTTTTTTCTTTTTGAAGACAGAATCTTGCTCTGTCACCTGGACTAGCTGCTGTGGCATCAGCCTAGCTCACAGCAACCTCGAACTCCTGGGTTCAAGTGATCCTCCTGCCTCGGCCTCTGACGGCAGTGTTTTTCTTTTTCTTTTTTTTTTTTTTTTGAGACAGAGCCTCAAGCTGAGCCCCTGGGTAGAGTGCCATGGCTTCACTGCTCACAGTAACCTCCAACTCCTGGGCTCAAGCGAGTCTC
>NW_003852397.1:27289908-27304549 GCF_000181295.1 Otolemur garnettii
TCTAAGTGTTCTCTAAACATCTTTCCAAAAGGAATGTATAATTTGCATTCCCACCAGCAATATAGAAGTGTTCCCTTTTCTCCACATCCACGCCAGCATCTCTGGTTTTGGGATTTTGTGATGTGGACTAATCTTACTGGAGTTAGATGATATCTCAAAGTCATTTTGATTTGCATTTCTCTGATGATTAAGGATGATGAGCATTTTTTCATATGCCTGTATCATTCTACTCTTGATGAACATTTAGGTAGCTTCCAGTTTGGGGCTTGTGGTAGTTCACATAATGGCCCCCGAAAGATGTCCATGACATAATTTCTAATAATACCTGGGGTGATGTTACTTTACATGGCAAAAGGGATTTGGCAGAGGTGGTGAAGTTAGGATCTTAACAAGGGGAGATTATTTTGGTTTATCCAGGAGATACCAATGTAGTCACAGGGATCCTTATAAGAGGGTAGAAAAGGGTCAGGTTCAGAGAACCAGATGTGATGACTAAAGCAGAGGTGAGAAAGGAGAGAGGTTTAGAAATGTCATGTTGCTGGCTCTGAATTTGGAGGAAGGACCCACAAGCTGGGAAATACAAAGTAGCTTCTAGAACAGCGGTTCTTACCCTGTGGGTCGTGACCCCTTTGGGGGTCTCCTGCATATCAGATATTTACATTATGATTCATAACAGTAGCAAAATTACAGTTATAAAGTAGCAACAAAAATAATTTTATAGTTGGGGGGTCACCACAACATGAGGAACTGCATTAAAAGGACGCGGCATTAGAAAGGTTGAGAGCCACAGCTCTAGAAGCTGGAAAAGGCTGGGACAGTTTCTCCCCTAAATCCTTCCGAAGGAATGCAGCCCTGACAACTCATTTTAGAGCCATTTCTGATCTCCAGAACTGAGAGGAGAAATTTGTGTTGTTTTAAGTCATTAAGTTTGTAACGTGTTACAGAAGCAACAGCAAACTAATACAGGGCCATCTGTCAGCAAAGGTTTTTTTTTTTGCAGTTTTTGGCCGGGGCTGGGTTTGAACCCACCACCTCTGGCATATGGGGCCGGCGTCCTACTCCTTTGAACCACAGGTGCTGGCCCACACATGCTTTTATGTAGGAGCAAATACAGGTTAGAGATTGCCAGTCTGCCAAGGTGATTCCTCCCAGCAGCAGCAGTATATGAGAGTTGTGGTTGCTTCATATCCTTACCAATATTCGGTGCTTCCTGGAAGAGATATTTTTTAAATGAAAAATTAACAGGACTTGCTGTCTGATGCAGATAGTTGTGCCTTACAGGAGGTTGCCACTTAGCAAATGCTGGTCAGTGCTGCTCCAGCGAGCTGAGGAGAAGAATGAGGGATTGGTGGTGCCACAGTTTCCGGCTGGGGAGACCCAGAATTCCTCTTACATGCCAGTGACTGGGGTGGAAGTGCTGATGAACTTTAGATTAACACAGAACTTTCCACTTGAAGAGTTAGAACAGCACTTATCTCATCTTTGTAACTTTCTGATTAACCAAGGCAAGTGTTGGGTACTGTGTGGCAGGGAAAAAGCCCAGGCTCTTCGGTCAGCTGCTCGGAGTTAAGTGCTGTGGCCATAAGCAAGTTCCCAACTCTTGAAGCTCTGGTTTTGCTGTCCTGAAAATGGGTATGATGCTGCTTCATTTGGGGGCTGTGGGTGCATAAGAGGAGCCTCAATGTGAGAGCCCCAGGTTACTCCCTAGAAATAGGGGGCAGTGAGTCATCAGTGCCTGTGGTCGTTACCAACAACTCTATTAAGTGCATAAGTCCTTTTACAGAAGTTGGCAACCCTGAGTGTGCAGGGGACTGAGCAGCTGGCTTGAGAGGGGTCTGAGAATATCACCTGCTTGGTTGGCTTCCATGGGGGTGATGTCAGGTTCATGATCAGCCTCTCCAGGTCCTCACTGAGACACTGTTCCCCACCACCCCATTCCTGAAATTACTTTGAAATTATTTGTTCATTCATTCATTCAACCATTACTGAGCTTTACTATGTACATTCTAATACAGTCGTGAGCAACACAGACTCCAGGTCAGATGCTTGGTTCAAGTCTCAGCTTTTGCTGTGTGGGTAGCCTCTGCCAAGTCTTAACTTCTTGTATCTAGGTTTCTGATTTTTATTTTTTTTAAATTTTTTGAGACAGAATCTAACTCTGTCGCCACAGGCTAGAATGCCATGGTGTCAGGCTAGCTCACAGCAACCTTAAACTCCTGGGTTCAAGCAATCGTCCTGCTTCAGCCTCCCAAATAGCTGGGACCATAGGTGTCCACCACAATGCCTAACTAGTTTTCCTATTTTTAGTAGAGATGGGGCGTCTTGCTCTTGCTCAGGTTGGTCTTGAACCGCTGAGCTCAAGAGATGCTCTTGCCTGGGCCTTCCAGAGTGCTAGGATTGCAGGTATGAGTCCCCATGTCCTGCCACTTTCTTCTTTTTTCTTTCTTCTTCTCCTTTTCCTCCTCCTCCTCCCACTTTGTTGCCCTTTCTTGTTAGAGTGCTATAACAGTCACAGCTCACAGTAACCTCAAACTCTTTGGCTCAAGCAATCCTCTTGCCTCAGTCTTTCATTTTTAGTAGAGATGGGGTCTCACTCTTATTCAGGCTAGTCTTGAACTCCTGAGCACAAAGTGATTTACCCACCTTGGCCTTCAAGGATTACAGGCGTGAGCCACCGCGCCTGGCCAGTTTCTTGATTTTTCTTCTCCTTCTTCTTCTTTTTTCAAAGTGAAGCAGCAATGATCCCTGCCTTCTAGGGCTGGTGCAAGAATTCAGTGAGATAATCCATGTCAGTGCCTAGCCCTTGGGCATGTCGCAGTCCTGGGGTATAGAGATGGCCACCCCCAACCCCTGCCCCTAACCATAGGCTGAAGGAAGGTGGCTTATCTGCAACTAAGTACAGAATGCCTTTTCTTTTCTTTCTTTTTTTTTTTTGCAGTTTTTGGCTGGGGCCGGGCTTGAACCCACCACCCCTGGTATATGGGGCCAGTGCCCTACTCCTTGAGCCACAGTACTAAAGAGATGAACTCAAAGCCCTGACCTAGAACTAGCCAGTGGCCCCTCCAGTACAGGCTGACCTTTCACAGCTCCTTAAAAAGAGCTTCTGCAGTGGCTCATGCCTGTAATCCTAGCACTCTGGGAGGCCAAAGTGGGAGGATTTCTTGAGCTTGAGAGTTTTAGACCAGCCTAAGCAAGAGTGAGACCTCATCTGTACTAAAATTAGAAAAATTAGGTGGGTGATGGTACATGCCTGTAGTCCCAGATACTTGGGAGGCTAAGGCAAGAGGATCACTTGAGGTCAGGAGTCTGAAGTTGCCATGGGCTGTCATGACACCATGGCACTCTACCCACGGTGACAGAGTAAGAGTCTGTCTCAAAAAAAAAAAACAAACCAAAAAACCACAGTAGCTTCCAGCAGAGTTCTGTTGTTGGCATAATTTTGAGATGTAGGTATAAGGTCTTTCTGTAGCAATTAGCGTGGTACAGAAGAGTTCTCAACACTGATCAATTTTGGCTTCTAGGCCTCAATGAGGTAGGCGGTGTTTACCATTTGTAGCAGTGATATAGAGTCCCACGCCATTCCGTCTCTCCTTCTTCCAGGATCCACATCTTCTGTTTCGCCTTTTTCCAGGCCCTTCCACAATGCACATGCCTCTGCTGATGAAGTTAGCTCTGACAGAAGCCAGAGCTGTGGCCTCAGACAGGGATCTAGATACTAAAAATATCTCGTGGTCGTCTCTTTACAACTTAAAGAGCAGTGTTAGAGGCAGTGGCTGGGGAGTCTTCCCAACGCTGACTCTGTCCAGTGCTTTGGGTTGTGGAGTCCCCGAGTGTCTGGTCTTGCTCACCTGAATCTGAGAATTTCTCCAAATGGTGTTAATCTGGTAGAAGGCCAGACCCTTGGTGGGGCAGATGGAGGAGGATGGGCTGGAGATGTGGCCAAGCAACCTGTGATGCTTAGCAGACAGAGCAGCTGATGCAGCGGGGCTGGGCCATAAAGACAGCACTGGCTGGGAAGGGCTGGGAAGAACTGGGTGGTCAAGATTACCCTGAACTCTCCCTCCCTGGGGGAAGCTAGGTTGGAGACCAACACAAATATGATCTGCATAGCCAGTTCTTCTAGAGTTGAAAAAGATGACTGTTTCTTTGGATGATACCAAAGAAGTAGCTGGTTTGTGTTTAGGGCCATGTTGTACAACAATAATCGATCTTTTTGTTCTTTTTTTTTTTTTTTAGAGACAGGGTCTCTGTTTGTCACCCAGGCTGGAGTGCAGTGGTGCAATCACATCTCACTGCAGCCTCTAACTTCTGGGCTCAAACAGTCCTCCTGGCTCAGGCTCCTGTGTAGCTGGGACTACAGCCACATGTCATCATACCTGGCCAGTTTTAACATTCTTTTTGTAGAGATGGTTTGTCCAGCTTCTGGCCTCAAGCAATCTTCCTACCTCACCTTATGAATAGCTGGGACTATGGGCACGTGCCACCACGCCTGGCTAGTTTTTAAATTTTCTTATAGACATGAAGTCTCACCACATTGTTGCCCAGGGCTGGTCTCAAACTCCTGGCCTCAAGGGTCTGCCTCAGTATCCCAGAGTGCTGGGATTTAAAGGCATGAGGCACTGTACCCAGATGAATTTGATATGAATGGTGAGGAGTACAGTATCCAAGAATGAGGAAGGAACCTCGGAGTAGTGGCTTGGACTCACCCTGGGACAAATGCTCAGGAAATGGAATCGCAGGAGGAATCCTCCATGCCACTGCAATATTCTCTCCCTGGGGCTTAGTGCCTGTAGCTCAAGTGGCTAAGGCACTAGCCACATACACCCAGAGTTGCTGGGTTTGAATCCAGCCCAGGCCCACCAAACAACAATAACAACTACAACCAAAAAATAGCTGGGTGTTGTGGTGGGTGCCTGTAGTCCCAGCTACTTGGTTAGGCTGAGGCAAGAGAATTGCTTAAGCCCAGGAGTTGGAGGTTACTGTGAGCTGTGATGCCATGGCACTCTACCCAGGGTGACAGCTTGGGGCTCTGTCTCAGAAAAAAAAAAAAAATTCTCTCTTGGACTTTGCCTCTCCCTAATCTTTTTCAGCCTCTGTTGCTACTAGGCATATTAACTTGAATCCTTAAATGTGGGTATCAGGTACATTTGGGTGGTGTTTTACCATTCCAGGTAGACATTTGCTGTGTGAAACTCATACCTTATATTTGTAGATGCCCTCTGTGCTCCGTAGTCTGTGCCAAGGGCCCTGCTCCTGAGAGGCTCCACACTAGAAAACAGTACATGCTTATTAATGCCTCCTCATTCATTAAATACTGAGTACTTACTATGTGCCAAGGCCTCATGAAGTTGCATGTAGTTTTATTGAGATTGTGACCAAAAATAACGTGACCTTGCCAGTCTCTATAGACATGGCTTACCTCTAAATGACCAAAGCCATCCTCAGAAGGGCCTCACCTAGTATATTTAATCATAGTCCCAATTAGGATAATGGTTAATAAGCTATGAAACACAGCCCAATAAAATGATCACTTAAAGAACAAAGACGTTTTTCTGTAAGGTAGTAGTTTCAAGGCCAGAGGAGTTCCTGGGCTCTATGCTGTCAATCACAGATCCAGGTACTTCCATCTTGTTGCTCTGTCTGTTATTCCTCAGACCTGGATGATCACAGCTGGGTTCCAGACAGTGGAAAGGGAGGACAAGGTATGCCCATGTCCTGAGACCTAGATTGGAAGTGACATCACTTCTTCTCACATTCCATTGAGAACTCTGACATCCAGCTACACCTAGCTGCCAGGATACTTGGGAAATGTAGTCCCTAATAAAACTTGAATAATTATGGAAGAAGAGGAGAATGGATTTTGGTAGACACTGGGTAATCTTTTTTGTTAACTTGTATCTAATGCAGCTCTTTGTGACTTCATAATATAAATGTATCCAGATTATAAATGTTGGTTGTTTTGCATTTTAAGAAAGAAGACTTGAACTTGCCACACTGAGTCTATAGACAGTTCCACAGTAATGAATCAGCGCATCTGTAAAGGAATGGAAGAAAACAAGGAAAGGTAAAAATGTCTTTAAAAATTAAAATTTAAAAAATTCTTGTATTCAACAATTAAATGCACAGTTGCACAGTAGGGCTGCCATTAAGCCCCTATATGTCAGTAGAAGCCATCAAGAATTTGGAGATAGTAAAATTTCACAAATTTCCTTTTCATCTCTGCTTTCTGATACAGGAGGGATGCCATTGTTAAGTGTGAGGGATTTCTTCTAAGACTTAGAGGGAAGAGTTGGTATAAATAGAACCGACTATTCTATGGTATAGAATAAAATATTTTATCCTGAAACTATGGACGTTTAAGGAACATTCTAAGAAACGTTTATGTTCCCAGATTGTGTCTCTATTTGCAAGTGGCCATTCCCCCAGAGGACAAAGGCAGACCCTGAGCTCTTGGCAACTACATCTTTTGGAATTACCATTTCTTCTGCTTTTCTGTTTTTGTCCTTTGCTAGGTGTTCAAGGTTGCAGTGTATTATGGTTGTTCCTATGAATAGCCACTGTATTGCAGCCTAGGCAACACAGTCAGACCCCATTTTTATAAAAAATAAATATATAAAAATAATTTTCAAAGTCTGGGCGTGGTGGCTCATGCCTGTAATCCCAGCACTCTGGGGGGCTGAGTCGGATGGATTTACCTGAGCTCCCAGGTTTGAGACCAGCCTGAGCCAGAGTAAGACCCCATTTCTAAACATAGCCGGGAGTTGTGGTGGGCGCCTGTAGTCCCAGCTACTTAGAAGGCTGAGGCAGGAGGCTTGCTTGAGCCCAAGAGTTTGAGGTTGCTGTGAGCTATGATGCCATAGCACTCTACCGAGGTTGACAAAGTAAGACTCTGTCTCTAAAAAAGAAAAAAAGAACTTTTTAAAAATTTAATTTAATTTTAATATCCAAGAAATGCATAGATATACTTTCCTTGGTAATAATAAGTGATGCCATGGCCTTTTCATTTCCAGCTCCACCCCACTCCTGCCCTTCCCGAAAGTAACCATGTTACTTTGTACCTTTCCTTCCAGACTTCTTTTAGGTTTTCTAGATACAAAGAAAAAATCAGTCTTTCTTTCCTCCTTTCTTTTTAAAAATACACTTGCTGTTATACTATGTTTGTTGGCATATTTTGTTACCCTTTTTTATAAATTCTGTAATGTGCCATAGAATATTTCCAAGATGGAATATGTGAATCTGTTTTTATGCTGCAGCAAATAAGGTAGTATAGCCATAGTATGAAATTCCAACTGTTTGTTGAGCTATTTCCCTGATGGTGGTGGTTGGTTCTGGGTTTTGCCCTTAAGGTAGTGTTGTGATGTACCTTCTCGTACATATTCCCCTTGAGTGCACGGCAGATAGTTCTCTAAGGTGGTAACCAAGGAGTAGAGTTGCTGGGCCATCATGTGTGTGCCTTTGAGACCTTAATAAACATTACTGACACATTCTCAAAAGGGTGCTGCTTGTCAGCTGGCCTCCAGATCTCCTGTCTGCCCACTGTCCTGCCATACCTCAGGTCCTCTGCCTTTAATTCTGCTGGTCTGTAGGGGGAACAATGGTATCTCTCCGCGTAATACCTCCCTCTTCTCTTTACTCTGGGGATATCATCTCTTTAGGACTCTCTGTTGCTTGGTTTCCTCTCCCATAGGAGCTGCTAAGCCTCTGCCCTCATGGGGACCCAGCGACCTATCCCAAGACCCAGGTTTCTAGGCAGCTGGGCAGCCCTGGCCCTTCCCTGGAGTAGTTGCTGCATGATTTTCTCTTCTGCTCTGGGAGAGACCATCCCAGGATTAGCTGCTTCTCTTTTGACCCCTGATGGGGCTTAGGGGTTAGACTCTCTGGGTTAGACGTCCCTACTTCAGGTGGTTTCATCTGCCTTCAACACCACCAGCCACCACCATCATCGGCAACAATTTGAGTATTTACTGTGTGTCAGCCGCTGTGTGGCTTGCCAGGCCTACTTAGCTCTTTTCATTCTCACAATGGGTTCCATAAAATAGAGACTTGTGTTGTTATCTCCATTTTTGTGGCCACTGGGGGAAAATGAAAATTTATTCAAAACCAACCAAATGGCAAAAGGAACATCAAAAGCCCTGTATTGCCATGGAGCTCCAGGTCCTATCCAGTGTTCTTGCTTGGAGTGATGAACAGACCCCCATTGGCCGAGTGCTGAGTTCTCCTTGGGGACATAGCTTTGGAGCCATCGTGCCATGTTTGGAGTTGCTTTGCCTGTGCTCAGTTGTTAATTCAGCATCCGTGGTATTCCCAGTGGAGAGTGGGGCTCCTTGTCTAGCATATGAGCACATATTCTTGCATATCTTCAGCACCTCTGGTCTTGGGTACAGTTGTGGGTGGTAGCCTTACTCACGTCTATCTAAATATGTCTCTGGAAAGGGGTCTTCTATGTCGAGGGTATTTGTCATGGGGGCAAATATACTTCATTAAAGTCAGTACACCCCCTGAGCTGTGAGGGAGAGGAAGTGCTTTACTTGCCCTTGTTAGACCTAATCAATCATTCTACTCCCTCAAATGCAGGCAGAGTGCAATTTCAAATGCGTTCCTCAGTGCCCCCCCCCCCCATGATATATTTCAGAGACATAAAAATTTAGAGCTGGAAGAAATTCTAGGCTCATTGTGTTTAACTCCTCATTACAGTTGTAAGCAGAGAGGCCTAGAGTGATGAAAGGAATGTCCAAGTTCATGCAGTGGAAACAAGCCTTGCTGTGGGGTTCCTGGGGTTTGGCCAGTCTCTTTCCATAATACCACAACTTCCTCTTGTGCGATTATCAGGATCCCTTGAAGGAAGCCAGCCCATTATTGATTAATTGACTATTCATTCAGGGGGCATTTACTGACTACTACTGTGTGCCTCAGTGATAAAGAGATGGGTATGGTATGAATTCTTAGGGAATTCAGAGTCTGGCCGTAGGGAGGCAGTTGAACACGCTATGAGTAGTGGTTAAGTGGAAAACCTCAAATCTCTGCCACTCAGTGGTGGTAATAATAGTATTGCCCACAATAGGTTGTTGGGGGATGTTCTGAGTTAATTGTTCTAAAGCACCGAGCGTATAATTAGCACCCGATAAAGGCAGCAGTTTTCAAATTTGTTTTTTTACTTATTTTTAGTCCTATAGAGGGTAAAGAAGCTAGGAAGATTTTTCTGTTGGGAGACTGATCTGGATTTATGCTTCAGAAATGGTAGTCAGTCAACACAATTTCTCATCTTGTGTGTATTAATCCTTTTAGTGTCTCTCTCACTTACTGGACTGTGAACCTCATAGGGCCAAATCTTACCTCCGATGTTCACTATAATTTACCAAGTATTTGGCACACAGTAGGTGCTTACTAATATTTCTAGACTGATGAGTGTAGGAGGTAGAGTGAAGGGGGGGGCGGGCCCTTGAGGTGAGGTGCTGGGATAAAACTGGTCAGCTAGAAAGACCAGTTTGTCCTGGGCCAACCCCACTTCCTGAGGACAGGGGCTCCCTGGCAGCCCTGCATACAGACCACACCTCCTTCTGTGGCACACATGTGTATTTGTAATTGTTTTGCATCTGCAGTTTATGAACATTTTTACTTATTTGGATACAGAGTCTCACTTTGTTGCTCTGGATACAGTGCTGTGGCATCATCATAGCCCACAGCAACCCTAAACTCTTGGGCTTGAGCAATCCTCTTGCCTCAGCCTCCCTAGTAGCTGAGACTACCAGCACCTGCCACAATGCCCAGCTAATTTTTTTATCTTTAGTAGAGATGAAGTTTTGCTCTTGCTCAAGCTGGTCTTGAACTCGTGAGCTCAAGCAATCCTCCTGCCTCAGCCTTCCAGAGTGCTAGATTTACAGGTGGGAGCCACTGCGCCTGGCCCACATTTTGTCTTTTAATCAAGCAAATTTATTGTGAGGAGGCCTATTTGCATATCATTTATTGATTAATTATTTCTTGTCACTTCTACTTCTGGAAGCTAACTGACATGTTAGGGGCCTAAGAATACAGGATTTTTAGAAGTTGAAGCCTCTGAGGAATGCAGTTTTCTTCTGCCATCAGTGACTGTGGACAGATAATGCCACTTCTCTGTGCCTCCTCTGTGATTCCTCAGCTGTGCAGCAGTGGAGTCAGGCAAGCAGAATTTCTGAACAGGTCCATCAGGTGCAAAGGAGAAAACTTTGAGGGGAGAAGTCCTTGCCTTTCTTGTGAGTCCTTCCTGTGAACAGACCTATGGTGAAATACTTGGATAGGCGCCTGTGGCTCAAGCAGCTAAGGCACCAGCCACATACACCTGAGCTGGCGGGTTCGAATCCAGCCTGGGCCCTCCAACAACAATGATGGCTGCAACAAAAAATAGTAGGGCATTGTGGCGGGCACCTGTGGTCCCAGCTACTTGGGAGGCAGAGGCAGGAGAATTGCTTGAGCCCAGGAGTTGGAGGTTGCTGTGAGCTGTGATGTCACGGCACTCTACCCAGGGCAACAGCTTGAGGCTCTGTCTCAAAAAAAAGAAAAGAAAAGAAAAGAAATACTTGGATAGTCAGGGCTTCTCTCATGCTGGAGAAATGGAAAGGTTTAAGTTAGTTCATTCATTCAGTCATTCATTTATTTGGCCAGTTGGTCAATATCCCATTGCTCAGCTGCCCTCAGCACTTTAGGAAAATGCTTTCCTTGTGGAGCCTTCCACTCAGATTGTGCCTCTTTTTCCTGAAATGTAAGTCCTCTGTGGCTCACTCACCTGTTGTGGTGTGTTTTGAGCACCTCCTCTGTGCTGGTTCCACTAGAGTTGACTCTGCTAGAAGGAAGGGCCTTGTGTGGTGCAGAATACCTGACATCTGGCCCAGGGCCAGGCTGTGCCTCTTTGGAGGGCTGAATTAGCTAGAAAACTGGGTGATTTGTAGATGTCCTCACCAAGGACTTGATCCACAATCAAGTTTCTGCAGCATCTGATGTGGTTTTCATGCTCCTGGGCTAGGCTGATTTGCTCGGTGTTGAGCGCCTTTTCCTGTGGACAGGTTGCTTTCTCTGCTGGCTGTTAGTTGCTCTCTTCTCCTGGATCCACTTATCAGCTTCCATCTTGTTGTTAGGCCAGGGCTGTTTGGGTCACTGATTTTTATTAGCTCTTTGTTCACTACCCAAAAGATCATGTAAGACTTGCCCCCTTCCCCTATCCTTCTAAGGTTTAGCTGGTGACCTTGAGAAGCTGGAAATCTGATAGAGGGAGAGTGAGAGCCAGCATTTTGCAAAGCCTCCCCTCCCCTGCCCCAACCTGCGGCTTTATGGCAAGGCGTTTCCCCTCACCAAGGTATCCCATCAGCATTCCCAGAGTCTGTTCCTTAGAGCATAGTCTTCTCCTTGAACTAATGGGTATTTCAGGAAAAAAAAATAGGGTCTGTTGCCCAACTTGTTTGGCCAGTGTTGCTTAAGCCCACTGAATGGGGCCCTTCTTGCTGGCCTTGTCAAAGCCTATAAAATGTTGGTCTGTGTGCAGAAGGTGCTTAAGAGAGGGCAGACCCCACCTCTGCACAGATCATCCCTGGGACATGCTGGATTGGGAGATCTTTGAGCTGCCACCCAGTCCTTCAGTTATGTGACCAGGACATGAGGCAGGATATGTTATTTTACAGATGAGGAACCAAGGCTTTTGGGAGGTGGTAGAAAGGCCAAGACCCAGACCTGGTCTCTTGAACCTCAAGTTATGTTTTGTTGTGTCTTTTCACCAAACCAAAGTCTTTATCTGTCCTTGACCAGACCAAACGCATAAAAATAGGAGCAGCATCTTAGAAGATTGCTGTGAAGTCACTGCTAAAGCCCTTCAGTCCTCTGGTGAGCCTGGCTAATCCCCCACACAGCCAATTACAATACCTGCCAATTTGGAGCCCTTACCAAGGGGCTTTTTCTATACATTGACTCCAAACATCATAGCAACCCCGTAAAATACCTATTGTCCAGCTCCATTTTACAGATGAGGAAATGGAGTTTTTCTTTTTTTGTTGCAGTTTGGCTGGGGCCAGGGTCGAACCTGCCACCCTCAGTATATGAGGCAGGTGCCCTACTCACTGGGCCACAGGTGCCACCCAAGGAAGTGCAGTTTTTACCTCCAGCACTGTCACTGGTAATTCTCCAACTTATACCTGTATGCGGCCTTTGATGCTCCTGAGGGAGAAAGCCTAGGCCTTCACCCATTTGCCCCTCATCTGATTTGGCCCTCCTTTTTTTGTGTGTAGAGATAGTCTCACTTTATCGCCCTCAGAGTGCCATGGCGTCACAGCTGACAGCAACCTCTAACTCCTGGGCTTAGGTGATTCTCTTGCCTCAGCCTCCTGAGTAGCTGGGACTACAGGCACCCACCACAATGCCTGGCTATTTTTTTTTGGTTGCAGTTTGGCCGGGGTTGGGTTTGAACCCGCCACCCTCGGTATATGGGACCGGAGTCCTACTCACTAAGCCACAGGCACCGTCTTTGGCCCTCTTTTTTTTCTCTCTGCAGGTGGGATTGCAGAGCCCCCTAAAGAATGGGGGGACATTAGGGCTTCCCCAGCGGGGAGTGGGCTTCAGTTGAGGTCAGAAGGGTGGCCATTCTGATCTCACTGGGAGCCTGTCATCAAGTTCCTAATACCAGGCAGTCACCTTCTCATAGGGTGGCCCTACTGATAACAGGAATTGCCT
This sequence comes from Otolemur garnettii, assembly GCF_000181295.1. Taxonomy (NCBI): domain Eukaryota; kingdom Metazoa; phylum Chordata; class Mammalia; order Primates; family Galagidae; genus Otolemur; species Otolemur garnettii. The sequence continues at coordinate 27,302,599 of NW_003852397.1, forward strand.
GGTCACAGGAGATGTTGAATATCTTTGCCCAGTTTTCCGAAGCTCAGTTTGTCCATGTATGAAAGGTGTATAATAGGGGAGCTTTGTTCATAAAGTTGACATGAGGATTCAGCGTGGCGAGAAGGGCTTCACTCTGTGGCTGGGCAGCTGGCCAATCTAGCACATGGCATTAGTTTGTTGTCAGTTTATTAATCATTCTCCCACCAACCACAGAGCTAAGGAGGAACTCTCAGAACACATGTCCTCTGCTTTTCTATGACAACACTTAACATAGGTGATCTTTTAAAAAAAATTCATTCAGTAGGTATTTGGGAATCTGCCATATACTAAGAACTCTCAGGCATGCTGGGGGCTACAGTTAGACTTGGACCTTACCAAGCAGCTTGCAGTGTGGAAGGGGAGGTAACTGTATGTAATAGGAGACAGGAAGGGCTTAAGGCAGGGCCTGGCAGTGTCTGGCACATGGTGTGTACTTGAGAAATTTTTGGAAACACACAAACTACAGGGAGCTCTAATGGACATAGCACTTTGAGGTGGCACCAAGAAATACAACTCAGGTAGCACAACAGGTAGGAAGAGAATGTCTTTAAGGGGTGTTTGTCTCTGGCCCACACTCATTTGGCAAAGAGGAAGCTCCCCCAGCCCCTGCCCAGGCCAGTGGATAGTGACACCCAAAGCAGCACCTGCCTCACACTGGGAGGAGACCGTGAGTATCATGTAAAGAGCTGATAGAAAATTCCCACTAGGCAAGAGGGTGCCACTTTCTGTGCAGGTTAACCAACTTTTTCAACTCCAAAGGTTAAGTATGGGGCTTAGCTGTGCAAGGGTGTCTGAGCCCTTGATGGTTGATGTGCTTATTGGGCCCACAAGAGGGACAGAATTATTGAGATGCATTTATCAAGTGCTAACTTTGTCTGGAGTGTTCTGCTAGGTTGTGGCACTTGGGTTTTCCTACAGGAACCCTTTGGGGCTTGAGGTGAAGGTGGCTTTTGTGTCACATGTACGGAGTGCTGTTGTGCTGTGCAGAGTCAGGTAGGAGGAATTGAGGCTGGGCATGGTGGCTCACTGCTGTAATGCTAGCACTCAGGGAGGGTGAGGCAGGTGGATCACTTGCACTCAGGAGCTCCAAACCATTCTGAGCAAGAGTGAAACCCTGTCTCTACTAAAAATGGAAAAACTAGCTGGGCATTGTGGTGGGTGCCTATAGTCCCAGCTACTTGGGAGGATGAGGTAAGAGGCTTGCCTGAGCCCAAGAGTTTGAGGTTGCTGTGAGCTGTGACACAGTGCCACTTGACCCAGGGTGACAGAGTAAGACTCTGTCTCAAAGAAAAAAAAAGTTTTGCAAGTTAGTTGTGGAGACCTAAATTGAAGGAATAAAATAGAGACTGCTTTGTGTCCTTTGAGTAGAATCTGGATATAATCTATGGCTCCGTGTTAGACCCGCTGCTCATTTTACCAGTGAGGAAGTGGCCCAGACAGGGGATGTGCCTTGAGGTCATACAGTGAGTTGGTAGCACAGGTGGAATTAGAACCTGGATGCCCCACAGTCTTGAGTGAATTAAATAGGCGGAGTCAACACCCAGTTGTCTTTTGGCCAGGTTGTCCTCATGTTTAGGATTGAAGTTTTTTTCCCCCACCTGTAAATTTCACAAAATGGGAGAAGTTTGCACCATTTCTCTGTCTTCCTTCCTTGTTTTACTTACTGTCCTCTTATCCCCAAGTCATTGTGGTCCATATTCCTCTGGTATCTGCCATGCTCTTAGGATTTTTCCATAGCAACTCATTTGCTCACCCCTTCCCCCAATGATATACCCACTGTTTTTAGTTTGAGACAGAGTCTCACTATGTTGCCCTCAGTAGAGTGCTGTGGTGTTACAGCTCACAGCAACCTCTAACTCTTGGGCTTAAGCAATTCTCTTGCCTCAGCCTCCCAAGTAGCTGGGACTGCAGG
>NW_003852397.1:27305104-27332552 GCF_000181295.1 Otolemur garnettii
TCTCCTGCCTCCGCCTCCCAAGTAGCTGGGACCACAGGCGCCCGCCACAACACCCAGCTATTTTTTGGTTGCAGCCATCATTGTTGTTTGGCGGGTCTGGGCTGGATTCGAACCCGCCACCTTGGGTGTACATGGCTGGCGCCCTAGCCACCTGAGCCACAGGCTCCGAGCCACGGGTGAGTTTTAATAACCTGCTGTCTACTTCCCCAGGCACATAAAGATTTCACCTCTCCAGTGAAATCTGGGAATGCTTCCCTGGGGGAGGGATAAGCATTCCAGGCAGATGACACATGGTCTCTGTTGTGGAAAGTGAAGAAAAAAAAACCTCAAAAAACTACTGGTATTATAAATAAATATTGTGCTCGTGGGTAGTAGGTGTATTTAAAGTTCCGAAACAGATCAAACTGTAAACACCTGTTAAAGACTTAACAGCCCCTTAACTTTGTGTCCTTTGCCTTTTTTTTTTGAGACAGAGCCTCAAGCTGTCACCCTGGGTAGAGTGCTGTGGCATCACAGCTCACAACAACCTCCAACTACTGGGCTCAAGCGATTCTCTTGCCTCTGTCTCCCAAGTAGCTGGGACCACAGGCGCCCACCACAATGCCCAGCTATTTTTTAGTTGCAGCTGTCATGGTTGTTTGGCGGCCCGGGCTGGATTCAAACCCGCCAGCTCAGGTGTATGTGGCTGGTGCCTTAGCCACTTGAGCCACAGGCGCCAAGCCATTCTTTGCCTTTTCATTATAATAAGCTTTTGCCTTTTTTTCCCTACCCAATTATATTTGGAAAACTTGCAAATGTACAGAAAAGTTGAGAGAACACTACAGATGTCTGTATTTCCTTCCACTAGGTTTTGTGATGGACAGTTTGCCTCCCCTTTCTCTGTCTCTCTTCTTCCCGCTCTGTTTATGTGTGTGCACATTTACACCTTTGTCCACCTGAACCATTTGGAAGCAAGTCGCAGACATCTTGACACTTTACCCCTAAATACTTCAGCCTGTATCTCCCAATAATAGGACATTTTTCTGCATAATCACCTACTATTGTTCACCTCTGGAAATTAACAATAATTTTAATATACCATCTCAGATCCAGTTGATGTTCAAATATCTTTGCTTATTCCAAGACCCCTTTGCCAGCTCTCTCCCTTTCCCCAACCTACCCAGGGCCTGGCTCTGGTTGAAGGGCTGCGATTGATAGTTCTGTCTCCTTCATCTCCTTTAATCCAGGACAGAGTCATCCCTTATTTTTGCCCCCCATGATATTGACTTTTTGAGGAGTGAGGTCCACGCTGTGCATTGTGTGAGTGTGTCTTGGTGGTGCCACCTCCCTTGGTCCTCCTGTCCATGAACTTCAAGTGAAGCCCTGAGGATGGCGTCCAGGGGCAGTGTTTGCAGTGAGGCCTTCAGGGGTGGTGCTGCCTCCTCCAAGGTCAGGGTGACCCCCACTAGTGATGCTGAGTTGATACCCTGGGGAAAGGATCAGCCTCCATTGTGTTTGGTTTAGATTTGATAGAGATATTTTCCTATCCAATAGAGATATTAGATATCATCTCAATCCTATTCTAGAGATATTATTCTATGCTAATTATTTATTGGGAAGGAAAAACATTTGTAATGAAAATGTACTCTCTCACTCCTAACACAGGGCAAATTTTTTAAGATTATGGAAACAAGTCATAGACAAGTGTAGTTCTGATTTATGTTTGCTTTTTAAAGACTTTCAAGTAAGAGTGAATCTGTTTGCTGAGCCCTACAGGCATAGTGGCTAAGGGAGACGTTTCAGAGAAAGCCCCCTACTTTTTTTTTTCATTTCAGATTAATGTGAGGGTACAAACAACTAGGTTATACTGTTTGCATTTGTTAGGTGGAGTCCCTGTTGTAGTTGTGCCCTGCACCCAGGAGGTGGCTATATACCCTTACATTGTGCCCAGTAGGTGGGGGCACATTAATCCCCTGACATTTTTTTGACATCTTTCTTTTTTGATAAATCCAGGTCAAATGTGAGTCAAATGTTCTTGACATAGGAGGTTTCTGTACTGTCCCTAACATCCAGGCGAGAAACAGGCTCTTCTTCAGGTGAGAATGTTGTGGTAGAAGGGGGCTTGGGAGAGTGATAGATTCCCCAGTGTGTGTGCACAAGTGTGAGCTCGTACGTCTGTGTTGCTGCTGCCTCAAGGGAGTAGGAATGGTGAAGTCAAGGTGCCAAAAGCAGCATCAGATGTGACAAAAGAAACAAACCCTGTGCCAATTTGGAGAAGGCGTGATTTCAGTTAAAGTCAAGGAAGTCTATCTCCAGTGCCTGCTTGGTGCCAGCACAACGCTGCATGCTGCGGATGGCACAGACCAGCTCTTGTGAATCTCATTGTCTAGGAGGGCACAGACCTAAACAAGCCATTCCCAGGGCTCTGAGTGTATGATGGGGAAATGTGAGGAGCTGTGCAGACTTCAGGGTGTACTTGACATTTCCCAGGGGAGGTAATAGACAGAAAAATGGAAGCGCATGTGAGGGGTAGCAGGTAAGGAGTGAGCCATGTGGAAGGAGTGGTGTGTGCAAAGGTCCTGAGGACAGAGATATGTTAGGTGCTGGGCAACAGCAGTTTGGTGTGGCTGGATCATGGAATGACGGAGAGGCCTCTAGGCTGTGGTAGTCAAGAGCTTAGACTCTTAAATGCAGCCACTGTGTTTTAATTAGAGGAGCGACATGATCAAACCTGCATTCTGAGAAAAGATCTTTAGTTGGAGTGGGAAAAAGATGTGGAGTGAGGCCAAGCTCAGGGCTGAGAAACCAGCTAGCTGGAGGGATTGTAGCCATCCAGGAGATGATAGAGGCCATAAATATCTGTTGAAAATGAGCTTGGATATCAATGGAGAGAGGTGGAACTAATGAAAATATTCAGTTGTGGAACTGAGATTGTATCTGAGTACTAAAGATATCCATCCATTTGTCCATCTGTCCTCCCATCCATCCACAACACCATCCTCTATTGAACACCTCCTGTGTGTCTGGAGACTGTGTTTGGGGTGAGGGATACAGAAGTATATAAAACAGATGTACTGGTCCCTGCCCTGATGGAGCATACCTTCTGATGGGAGACACAGACTGTAAACAGAGAAATGTACAAAGTGGCATCAGCTAGAGATGAGTGCTATGAGGAAAACAGATTGAAGAGGCAGAGAGGAAGAGGGTGGAATGAAGAAGGGGATACAGGGAGGGCTTTTTTTTTTTTTTTTGAGAGAATAGGATTGGCACAGATCTGAATGTTGAGAGAGAAAGCCCTCCAGTCTTCTTGAGGAGCATGGTGGCAGACAGAAGGGACAGCATGTGCAAAGGCCCAGGGGCAAGGAGGGGCTTAGCTTGGGGAAGGAGCAGTCTACAGGCTGATGATGAGACTGTTATATGTGTATAGATCCGTGTCTGGTCAGCCCTGTTACTGAAGGTCGTGTCTTGAATGATGGGTTTCCTCTTTTTCTGCTGGCAAAAAGAGAGGCCTGCTGGGCTTCTCAGGTCTCTGGGCAGTGAGCAGTCTCAGGAGTTGGGTTCCCAGTCACCAGAGATGGCTGAGCCAAGACAAGATAAACCCCTAGTTGGTGGCATCTGTGTTCAGTTATAGCTAGGTATTTCAAGCAAAGCTATTCCACCAAAACTCAGAGTGGTGAAAATCAGAGGATGTGGCAGAGCACAGAAGGAATATATTTTTAGAATAATCATTTATGTTGGCTGGATCATCATCATGGTATTCAGGGTGTTTTTTAGTTTTGTATATAAGAAAGCTATTGATTAATAACTTCTGTTATTAATGTTGATAAATATTATCAAATTGTCCTATTTGTTCCGAGGCAGATCTTATTACCTTTTTGTAAGGAGGGATTTTTTTCCAGGCATATAATTATATCATCTATCTGCACAGTAATAAAATTTTGCTTCCTCTTCCTTTCTGTTTGGTGAAATGTTTATTCTTTTGTATAATCGAATTGGCAAATGCTTCCTGAGTGATGCTAACCAATGATGGTATCTAAGGTCATTCTTGCCCCGTACTGACTTCAGTGGGGGGTGCGCTAATGTTTCCCCATGAAATGTGGTGCTGGCTTTTAGTTTGAGCTATAGATCTCTTAAGAAAGTTTCCTTCTGTTCCTATTTTGTTAAGAGATTTATTTTTTAACAGGAGGAATAAATGTTGGAATTTAACAAGATTGACATCTAAGGAGTCATCTGTTTTTGTTTTTTCTTTTGACTGTGTTAATAACTTGAATTATATTGATAGCTTTCCTAATTTTGAAGTATTGTTTCATTACTGGGATGAACCACATTTGGTTATGATCTCTCTCTCTCTCTCTCTCATTTGTTTGTTTTTGAGACAGAGTCTCAAAAGAGACTCTGCCCTGGGTAGAATACTGTGGCATCACAGCTCACAGCAACCTCAAACTCTTGGGCTTAAGTGATTTTTTTGCCTCAGCCTCCCAAGTAGCTGGGACTACAGGTGCCCACCACAACTCCTGGCTTTTTTTTTTTTATTGTAGTTGTCATTGTTGTTTGGCAGGCCTGGGCTGCATTTGAACCCGCCAGCCCTGGTGTATGTGGCCGGAGTCCTAGCCGCTGAGCTACAGGCGCCTAGCCTGATTTATTTATTTATTTTTTAATAAAAAAGTATTTTAAGCTGCTTTCTGTTATTATTATTTTTTTTGAGACAGTTTCACTTTGTTGCTTTCAGTAGAGTGCTGTGGAGTCATAGCTCACAGCAACCTCAATCTCTTGGGCTCAAGAGATCCTCTTGTCTCAGCCTCCCTAGTAGCTGAGACTATAGGCACCCACCAGGACACCCAGCTATTTTTTTAGAGACAGGGTCTCACTCTTATACAGGCTGGTCTTGAGGCCCTGTACTAAAGCACCCACCTTAGCCTCCTAGAATGCTAGGATTACAGGTGTGAGCCACTGCACCTGCTTTCTGTCATTTAAGTTAATACTTCATGAAGATGCTGTTGGCTTAGAGTAATCCTGACAGGATAGATTCCTTCAGTTTGAGAAGTTGAAGCTAGAGGGATGAATACATTATTCATTCATTAAGCCAACATACATTTATTGAGCACTTAGTACATGCAGAAGGCTGCTGCATGGATAGATCCCACTGTCCCTTGTAACTTAGAGATCTTGTGATTCTATTGGTTAGGATTGGATGGTGTCAGACATGGCTGGGTCCAGGAGCCCAGTGGTGTGAGGCCTTGCTTTCATTCTGTCCTTCTCTTGGCTGTACTTTCTTCTGTGTTGGCATCATTCCCAGGAGAGTTTCCTCCCTACGATGATGCCTAGAAGCTGCAGGCTGACATTTGACTCCAGCTGTTGAGTAGAAGCTCATTGTTCCCACTTGTCGAGTGAACGCACATTTATTCAGCGGGGCCTCATGCTCTCTCTTAGAACTTTAGAACATGGGGGTTAAGGATGAGGGCCAGATTCATCTGGACTCAAGGATGGAGAGTAGGGGAGAAGTGGTCCTCCAAAAGGAAGGGCAGGTCCTGTGACCCACACACAGGGAACTGGATGGTGGGTGGCAGAAACCCTAGGTATTCATGACATCTGGACCAGCAGTCCCTTTTCTTTTGTGGTCTTCACTGTCCTTTTTTGTAGGTGAGATGGGAGGTGGCAAAGGGCTGTGATTCCTGACTTAGAACAAGGACCCTGAAAGTCAAGGACAGAATTAGGATTTTAAGTCCCTACCTGAAGTTCTAGGCTTTACTTGCTTCTCTGAATTAGGCATAGAAATAGAAGTGTAGTGTTAAAGCATTAGCTGGATATCTTGAGGTCTGATTGTTAAATAAGGCTAACCCTCACCCCTGACCTCTTAATCAAACATAATAATTTACTTTGAGCCAGGTATGGTGGATTATACCTCCCCAAACTTTGGAAGGCCAAGAGGGGTGGATCATTTGAGCCCAGGAGTTCCAGACCAATCTGGCCAACATAGTGACACCCCATCTCTACAGAAAATTAGCTGAGTATAGTGGTGCACTCCTGTACCACCAGCTACGCAGGAGGCTAAGGTGGGAGGATTGCTTGAGTACAGGGAGTTCAAGGCTGCAGTGAGCTGTGATTGTGCTATTGTATGCCAGCCTGATGCTTTCTAGGAAAAAAAAATGTATCTTGGCAATTTTGTATTATTCCCTTTTTATAATGAACTTAGAAGGTAGATACTTTTAAAAGGGTATCTTTGATGGGATGTTAAATATTTTACGCAAAGCATTTATAGTAGCAAAGTTTCAATTTGGGAAAATCTTGCCTGATATGATCTATCATCTCTTCAAATACTTTTTTCTCGGCTCGGCGCCTATAGCTCAACCGGCTAAGGCGCCAGCCACGTACACCTAAGGTGGCGGGTTCGAATCCCCAGCCCGGACCCGCCAAACAACAATGACGGCTGCAACCAAAAAATAGCCGGGCGTTGTGGCGGGCGCCTGTGGTCCCAGCTACTTGGGAGGCGGAGGCAGGAGACTCGCTTGAGCCCAGGAGTTAGAGGTTGCTGTGAGCTGTAATGCCACGGCACTCTACCCAGGGGGACAGCTTGAGGCTCTGTCTCAAAAAAAAAAAAAAAAAAAAAAACAAATACTTTTTTCTCTTTTAACCTTTATCAAGGTGTAAGTCTATCTGGTGCACGTGCCAACTGAAGGGGCAAGCTGGGTGAGTTTCTCTGTGTGTTTACACCCCAGATTAAAGTGTAGCATTTGTTCAAAGACTCCAGCTGCCCCCAATCCTGCTTCTTTTATACCCTCTCTTCTCTCCTTCCATTGCCCATCTCCTCCCTAGGAGCACACCAAGGCTGAGGAGGATTGCAACTTCCTTGCTATTGCCTGGCCTCAAGTTGTACCTAAAAACTCTCTCGTGGGTGCACAACCCTGGGGGTTGGGACAAAGTCAGAAACCCTTGTGCAGGAAGGGGGAGGAGAAACTATGCTGGGAGCTCCCCTGGTCTGACCCAGGCACAGGAAGGCCCCCTTGCTCCCTTGTTCTTCTTTTACAAACAGGGAAACTGAGGTCCAGAGAGAGAAAGGATTTGCTAAAGGTCCTCTCTGTCTGGCTGGAGGCTAGGTGGATGGTCCCTGGCTGTAGGTCAGCCACTGGGTGAATCCAGGTGGCTTGATTATGGGACACAGCCAATCCTCACCTTTTCACCCTGCCTTTCATGATACTCTTAATCTTTTTTCCTGGAAAAATCCTGAAATTCTGTGAGAGATGGTATGTATAACAGAAAGAATATAGATGCTGGAATCTGACTGTTCTGTTTTCTGATCTTGGGCGAGGACATTAACTTCTCTGGAGCTTGGTGTTTTCATCTGTAAATGGGATAATATTAATCCTGATTTCCTAAGGATTAATAGGATGATATATGTCACATGGTTAGCACACTGCTTGGCAGATGCCTCCTGCATACTTGAAAAGCTAAGTTATAGCATTTTTGGTGGAGAGGTGGTAAGACGTGACATAAAAGTAACATATCACAACCTCCCCCAAATAGCAACGTTTTAGCATGGTTTTAATTTTGTCATTATCAATTAGTTTGCTAACTAATGATAGCATGGTATTTGAGAGCGAAGGGTTTGGAGTCAGACTGCTTTGATTCAATCTCGATTGTACCACTAACCTGCTGTGTGACTTTGTGTAGGTTATTTAATCTCTCTGTGCTATACTTTCCTGGTCTGTAAAATGAGGCTGATGATAGGACCTACCTTATACATGGTAGTTCTGAGGATGAAATGAGATAATGCACTTAACACACTTCCTTAGCTCAGTGCCTTATTGGGTGTGCAATAAATGTGACATTATTATTACCAAGAAATTGATCTTTATTTCTGTTTTGCCTTTGAACACCTTGAATGAAATTTTGCCTTGGTGTCCATAGTTCTAACTGCTGTGTGTATTCTCTCTCTCTGTAGTCTTCACTGAGAGTTTCCCCCCAAGCCTGTTTCTCCTCTTGTTCATATTACTAGTGAGAGCTGGGATGAGAAGACTCACCATTCCCCCAGCCTCGGGTAGCATCCTCTGGAAGTTGCAGAAAGAGGAGAAAGAGGGCAGCTCTTGGAGAAGCGTGAATGGGCTACTCTCCTGGGTCCAGCCTTTTGTCCGCTAGGGACAATATGTGGCTTTCACGGGTGACTCATCCTTTGGCAACAGTGACCACACCATGGGAAAGGAGGAATGGAGTTCAAGCTGACGTATGCCAAGAGCGTATCTCTGTCCTTGCAGACGTGGAGCAGGTGGGGGCGGGGAAGGGTATTTTCCTCCAAGGACCAAGAAGTCAACCCAATGAGCAGTGGGTCAAGTTGAGCAACAGAAAGGATGTGAGAAAATAAAAGGCACTATGTTGGCGGGCTCTGCCTTTTTATTTTGAAAAGCACTCCTTTCAGCTGTAAGTTGGCCCTTGGAGCTGTAGGGAACAATGCCAGTTAACCCACATTTAATTAGAAACTGGGTTAGTGGACATTCTCATTCTTCCCAGAGCATGTCCTGGGTGTTGGACCCCTTCCAGGGGGTGGTACAGTAACGGCCATTTACATAGCCCTCGATTTCTGGGCACTGGGATCAGCTTTCGGTGAATATACATCCCTCCCTGTTCCCCACCTCCACCAATTTTCTCCTAGTGGAATTTGCCAACTGCATACATAGGATGCAGGGTTTTTCTAAGGGTCAGTCTTCTTTGCCTATGTCTGCTGTTTAGGAAACACTTCAATACATCCTTACTGTTAGGTTTTATTTTACTCATTGGTGGCAGTTTTATTCTTCTGGGTGACATTATATGGATTTCCTTTTGTGTTGGGGGGTGACTCCCTCGTGTGTGTGTGTGTGTGTGTGTGTGTGTGTGTGTATGTGTGTGTGTGAAAGCTTTCCTCTCTCTCCCTCAGGCCTCACTGTGCCTTGTTTCAGGGGCTGGGACCCAGCAGACAGTGATACAGTGACTTCCTTGTCTGAGCGGTTCCCATCAGCTGAGGAGCAAGGTCATTTTCAAACTCCTGGCACCTGCTTATCATAACTGGCAGCTGGGCTCCATGGAGATGGCCCCTCCCCCACACCAGGGGAAGGGGAGATAAGAATAGACCCGGGAGGGACCAAGAGCAAGAGAATGAAGGACACTGTCCACCGACTTTAAGGCGTGGGTGGGCATTTGACTTGACAACTGAACTCAGGGTGCTCTTTAATGATGTAAATGCTCCACCATTGGAGAGGTGTTTAAAATAATAAATGTTTGCATGTACATTATGTGATTTGATCTCGCTTTTGTTGTTCTTGCAAGCAACGTTACCATTTAGGAAACACTTTTAGACCAGGCATCTGCCTGCCTCTTATCATTTGGAAGTGCTGTGATTTCAGACTCTGTAACATGAAATATATGAATTAATTTGGACAGTGGATCTCAGTGGAGCTAATGAATGGTGGAAGGACAGCAGATATGAAAGGTATAGGTGAGAAGCACATCCACTGGCATGGGGAACTTCCTGGTGGATCCTGAGGTCTGACCTGGGTGGGTCCCCTGCCCCGTGGTCTCCAACTACAGATCTGAGGATTGGAAGTCAAAGAGTGCATCATGGCCAGTGCTGCTTGGGGGTTGGTGAGGCAAGACCTTTCTTTCTGCTGAATGGAACAAAGGTAGTAAAATGTCCAGGCAGATCTATTTTGAGGAGTCTGCAACTTATATAATTTGAAGGGGATGGAAATCTTTGAGAAAAAGAATTTAAAAAAATCCTTGGGTACTTTTCTAAGAAGGGTCTATGAAATGAGGGCCCCCAAATCTTCAGCTTCTTTTGTTTCCCTGTATATTCATTTTGGGCTCTAGCAGAACAAGTAGAGAGACATTATGAGTTTAGAGACAGGAAAGTAAGAGGTTCATCTCCAGATCAGACTAGATGTAGTGTTATCCTGTATCTACAGGCAGCTACTCAAGTTAGTTGCAGCAAAAAGCATTCATAGTCATTTATGTAAGTGAATGAGTATATCTGTGTTCCAATAAAACTTTATTTATATAAAACCAGCAAAGGGCTAGATTTGGCCCTCAGTTCATAGTTTGATAACTTCTGGGCTAGACAATTGATAATTTTGGGTTGTTTGTTAGACTTTTGCTAAAAAGTAATATATCTAAAAACTAAAACCATGTTTTATCAGTATTTATTTTTATAAGTTTAATTTTATTATGTTACTATTAATTTATATTTATTGTAAAACTCTTCAAGAAGTTTAGAAAAATATATAAAAAAGAAATAAAAAATCTCTTATAATGTTACTGCTCATTAATAAACACTATTAGTAAATATTGCAAGAAATTTCCTTCTTGTGTTGGTATGCATTTGCATGTTAATTTTTTTTGGAGAAGAGTCTCACTCTGTCACCCATGTTCATTAAGCATTTTAATTGAAATTATACTATATAGGCAGCTTGGTTTCCTGCTTCCTTCTAGAATATGGGGGGCCTCGGAAGGGATGAAGGGGGAGGAGATGGAAGTGGTGTGGTTTGGGAGGAGGGTGGCCTAGGTGTTAAGGCTGTGCACTGTGGTGTCAGAATCCTGAGTATGAAATCTAGTTTTGTCTGAGCTGTGAGACCTTGGGCTAGTCACTTTAGTTCACATGGAAAATGGAGATAATCATTCTATCCATCTTCCATGGCAGTTGTGAGGATTAATCGAGAAACTTACGAAGATGGCTTAGGTCATGGCACGGATTTAAGTGCTCCAGGAATGTCAGTCACTGTTGCTGTGGTTACTGTATTGTGGTTGTGTGGTTGTAGCAATGGTAGCGGATTTTGAGGGAGGGCACGGAGGTGATGCCCTGCTGGGTGGACCCCAGCTTTTACTCAACCCCACCCATCCTGGCCTGACTTGAGGGGGAATAGCCCATCAGGTTCTCTCAGGATGCTCATGTCCCCCTTGGTACCCTCTGAGGGCATCTGCATCCTTGATGGGGACCAGTCTGGCTGACCACTCTTCAGCATTGTCCTCCACTGTACCAGAGCCCACTGCTTCCCCTCACACAAGTCAGGCTCTGCAGGCACTGGAGGAGCCGCAAAGTTGGAGTGAGCCCTGCACTTTTCAACACTCAGCATAGCCATAAGTGAATGGGAGTGATTGTCCCCTTGTACAGGTGAGGAGACCAGAGTTTTAGGTCCACAGCAGGTATGTAAATGATAGCATTGGGACTCCTTTCTTTTTGATGTCAAATGCACACCTGCTGCCTTTTCTCTGGTTTAACGTCAGGATTCCTCTCAACCTTGACACCGTTGATACTTTGGGTTGGAGAATTCTTAGCTATTCAGGGGATTGTCCTGTGCCTTGGAAAACGTTTAGCAGCATCCCTGGCCTCTACCCACTAGATACCAGTAAACTCCTCCATCTTATAACAAACAAAAATGTCTCCAGACATTGCCTAAAGAGCAAAAGAGGAGGCATATATTTGCATGCAGGTGAGAGTGGGGTGTTCAGAGACTCAATATCAGACTTGGATTACTGTCATCAGTGTGTCCAAGTGGGAAATCTTTAGAGAGTTCACCAAAGGGCAGAAAAAAGTGAGATTCTTGCTCCAGATCATGTGCTCAGCACCATCATGGTCACATAAGTTCCAGGTGGTTTAACTCTACCTCTTTGTATTAAAAACATCTTTGTTTTCACCAGCTCTGCCTGTGGTTCTTCATTAGGCTGCCTGCTGATCCTAGCTTCACCTTCCCTCTGATTTTCCCCGTGCCAATTGCCCCATCATCATAGCACCTGCACCCAGAGGTGTACCCATCTAATGGGAGGGGGACGGGAACATTTCCCCTGATTTAAAATCCTACTTCAGGTCTGCGTTGAAATTTTCTTTTGCTGTCCTTCTTGGAGATTCCAATGCCATCTGTTAGCATACTTTTATATTTTTCTCATTTCTTTCTTCAAATTTTGCTGCTTCTAATCTATTCTTCCCAAGTGTAATGAACTGTGTCTACATTAAGAGTAAGCAGAGCATGATCAAGGGCCCAAATATTTCTTCCTTGGAGTAAAGGATGTTTGGTCTCACTTTCTTGCTCTTGATAGAATGCCATGGCGTCATAGCTTACAGCAACCTCAAACTTGTGGGCTCAAGTAAGTCTCTTGCCTCAGCCTCTCAAGTAGCTGGGACTACAGGCTTCTGCCATAACACCCGGCTATTTTTTTTTTTTTTTTTAAAAGACTAGGTCTTGCTGTTGCTCAGGCTGGTTTTGAACTCCTGAGCTCAGGCAATCCACCTGCCTCGACTTCCTGGGAGGTCGCTCTGGGATTACCACCGCGCCTGGCCATTTCACCATCTTCAAAATGGGAATGATGATAATAATACCTGTGCCTGGCCCAAAGTAAGAGCACACTAAACATTAGCTGTGGGGCTGTGCTGCCGCTCACCGTCACCATTATTATTACTGCCAATATTGAGATGGGCCTGGCTTGAGAGCTGTTTCCATCTCGTGCCTCTTGGCTTGCATAGTTCCTTTGAAGAGATGTGGAACAAGTTCCATCTTCACATCCCAGCGTTACCCTGATGCACACCCAGCGTGTACTGGGCCTTCTCTCTGCACACTTTCGTTGCCTCCCGCTGCGGGACAGCTCACTGCTTGTGTAATCTCCTCCAGGGACTTGGCAGGCCCACAGCGGCTGCACACCCTGGCCTGCAGGGCAGGCTGACAAAATGCAGATGTGGTCCCCACCTCCTCAGAACCCGCCCTTCTCTAGTCGCACTGTCCTGGCTCTCAAACTTGTGTTCTTGGCCGAAGTGGAGGCTGAGATGCAGGGTGGGAGGTGGTGTGAGACAGCTCACAGAGGCCAGAGGGCCTGGGGAACTTTTAAATTGGCTTTGGGTTCCTGGGACAGCCAGTGTTAGAACTGCTAGCAGCCTAGGGCATGGCCCCCTACTTGGTGGATCCCCACTGAATGTATTTTTTTGGTGCTGTCTTTTTGTGAAATATTTTGACTTCAGAGTTTGCTTTTGAGTATTCCAGCTGAAGTGAAAAGTGCAAAAGTTAGCAACATGTTAAAGAGCAAGGGGTGGGGGACTTGTGAATAGGAGTCTCAGACGTGGCCAACCCAGGATGAAAAGTGTGCGATGGCTCTGGCTGTTCATTCTCTTTCCCAGGAACTCATTCTTCTTCTCAGTTCCTGCCGCCTGTTGGGAATGCAGTGTGGCCAGCTCTGCTGATTTTCCAAGAGAATTTAGAATTAGGATCTTGATGTAAAACCTCCCAATTCTCCTGAGATCCATCTGGAGTTTTAAGTGTTGGCAACTCACTGGAAAAATTTCTTTTAAACATATTCTTTGGGCTGGAATTGAAAAGACACCAGCTTGCAAGAGACTTGAAAGATGCTAGCTTGTGCCCTTGGGGTTTACAGATGTAGAAACTGAAACTCACTTGTCTGTGTTCCCAGAACTGAATTTGAATCCAGATCTCTGGGGCTCCCGATTGCAGGTCTTTTTCTTCTCATTCTATCCAGACGCTGTTTCTGTCTGGCTTCTAAGAAAGCCCTTAAGTAGAGTTTTGCTGCAGGAGTTGGGGTCATCCATACTCCTCTTTGGAGCTAGGTAGCTGAGCAACCACAGGAGAAAAGTGCCCCAGGGAACGGGAGTGTGGTCTTCATTCTCAGTTGTCCTAAGGTAGCTCACATGTTCTCAGAAGAGGTTGTTTTTGGCAGGGCCACCTCCTAGGATTAATCATACTGAAAAAGTGCACGGATTTAATTTTGTTGCAGTTTCATCTGTTTTAGGAAAGTACATCCAGTGTGGCTCGACAGAGAAATTTCTGCCCAAGAATCTATACACTTAAAATATGTCAGAGATTTTTGTGGGGCACAAAGCAGGCTAGGAAAATTCCAATGGCATCAAGCCCATTCAGCTTTGTCCTTTGCCTCGCTGCCCCTGGACCGTGGCATCAAACTCAGTTGCCCAGGGAAGCAGCCCTGCTGGGAGAAAGTGATGAGAAATTTGTCTTTGCTAAATAGTTTGGCCAAATTATGGTTTGTCTTAGGGGCTTAGAAATGAATGTTTCCTGTTATGCAGGAGGGGGAGGGCGGGGTTTGATTTGTGTGGTCTCACGTGCTTGCTCAGTCTGCTCACTAAAAGAGAGAAGTTTTATTTTTGCAAGTTATTGCAGCATGAACCCTAAACACCGAAGCCAGTCTCTTGAAAACTGATCAGGATCCAGGAGCAGCTGTCAGGCCCCGGGAGGGTGAGTCATGAGTAGCATAGTTCCTGGAACTCACCCGTCCCTGGGCCTGCTTGGAGGAGGCCAAGTGAGGAGGTGAAAGTGGAGAGGCTGGGCGGGATGCTGCAGGCACGGTCTCTATTTTTGAAAAACATTGTGTGTTACAGTCAAAGCATCCATCCCTGGTGAGTACACAGGCAATTTTAAAAATAGGAGGTTCTGCAGAAACCATGCTGGCTGCCTGTTTCCATCTGGAGGACTACGCTGTTGTTTTCTGAGCCCAATCTTGGAATAAACACAATCAATTCTAGCTGCACCTCAGCAGAAGACACGTGCTGGGGCGGCTCTTTTGTGGCTGCCTTTCCTTCAGGGCCCTTGGAAGTGTTTCTGAAACCAGTGCTATCAATAGCAGGAACAACTGGTTTTTCAGGCTGTAGAGAAAGACCGTCTGTGAGTTATGTGGCTGAAGCACGACACTATTCA
Organism: Otolemur garnettii; assembly: GCF_000181295.1. Taxonomy (NCBI): domain Eukaryota; kingdom Metazoa; phylum Chordata; class Mammalia; order Primates; family Galagidae; genus Otolemur; species Otolemur garnettii. Next base: position 27,319,753 of record NW_003852397.1, read on the forward strand.
CCCTCCACCTCCAAGCCCTAAAGTTCCTGAAGAAACTGAATTCATGGGAGTCTGCACTTTATTAACTTTTTATAGACAAATAACATGCACACAGAAAAGCAAATAACTGTACAGCTCCCTGGGTTTCACACACTTGAACACACCTTTACAATGAGAACCCAGATTGAAAAACACAGCTTGACCATTGCTGTGGTCAGAGGTTTTGAGGTTAAAGAGTCCTCAACCCGGTCATACCGTAAAGCTGAGGGAAAACTCATCCAGGGAGGGTTGTTCTCTCTATTTCAGGAATGAGATTTTTGTGGCACTCAGGGTCTGTGGGAGATGCTGGTTCATTGGCTCAGACAGAGACAAATTTCTGGGCTTGTCTCCAAGAGTAGGTGGACATGACAGAGTGTGACCCTGTTTGGGGGGCTGTCAAGGGCAGATAGTATGCTGAAACCAGTGACTGTGTTGGTGATGTGTGTGTCACTGATCCACGAGCATTTTCTTAAAGGCCTGATTGTCCAGGAAGTTTTCAAAACTGAGATCTGCCTGTTGGGGGCGGGTGGGATGGGGTCCTGAACTGCAGCCAGGGAGAAATGCCATGTGTTGTTACTGATAGAAATCTGATCGTCCCGGATGCCGCCTGTCAGCATGTGGGCTCCTGGGAGCTGTTTTCCTGATGGCCTGGGCGATGCGCGGATAGTGGAGATTGGAGGAGGCAGCTCCGCCTCATGAGGGCCTTGTCTCGTGGCCCAAGGTGTGGGGTTTCTTTGAGGGAAGCTGTTAGCCACTTTGCTGCCTTGTTTAAAAACAACTAAAATCTGTCTTGTTGGTGTGGAGGGTCCGCAGATACCTTACACTGGTCCTTGACATCAACAGCTGGGTGCTCCCCCGGCAGGGCAGGTGTTGGCATAACTTGGCTGCTCAATGATTTCTTCTCACATTACTTTAATGTGTGGCTGGGATGGTTTCTATAAATACACTTGCTCAAGGGAACAAGGAAAGTGGTAGGTTCTATTAAAAGTGGTTCCTGAGTATTCCGTATTCATTCAACATTTATGCAGCACCAACTGTGTGCCAGGTACCAGGGCAGGCTTTGTTTATGGGGGAATCAGCCTTCGTGTATGAGCAGTGTTACAGGTAAGTTAATTATGGGTTTGAAGGCTGGTATGTTGTATGCATTTGTCTCTCCTGCTGTGTGCTTTTTTGTATCCTAACAAGAAATATTACTGATTTTCCCCAAACAAGATCATGTTGTAAAAAACTTGGTACACTAGAAGGTATTTGGCAAATCCGAAGGGTATCTTTGCTATAGGGCCTGCAGCCTTCTGTTTGATGCTGTTATTGTACAATAAGAGGCCCCATTAGTCTCTGCTCTTTACATGTTAGAGAACAGAGCTTCGTGGAGGTGATGCCCTTGCTCTTCGGTTTACAGTTCCAGCTCTTTCCCCTCAGCTGCCAGACAAGGCAAGTGAGGTCCATAGACAGAGCAGACAGGAGCAGGAGGGCTGCCCAGCAGTTGGAGTGCCGGACTTAATTAGAGGACTTCTCCGTCAGTCTGTGATGCACGTTGAGACTTCCCTGTTGCACAATGAATGCAATTCTCATTGGTAACACCCTTTTGCCCTTGTCATTTTGTTTGACTGCATGGGGGTGGGGACAGGTGGCACTGAGTAGCAGGTGGGTTGCTGCAGACACGTCCACTGTTCACATTGCCTTGGCTCTGCTGCTCACTGTATCGTTGTGGGCGAGCTACTCAGTGTTCTGGTGCTCAATTCCTTACCTGTAAGAGTGGGTTAATATTAGTACCTATGACACAGGATTATGATAATTATGATTAAATACGTGGCTGGGTGTGGTGTCTCACAGTTGTAATCCTAGCGCTCTGGGAGGCTGCGGTGGGTGAATTGCCAGAGCTCAGGAGTTCGAGACCAGCCTGAGCAAGAGTGAGACCCAGTCTTCAAAAAAAATAGCCAAGTGTTACGGTGGGAGCCTGCAGTTCCAGCTACTCAGGAGCCTGAGGCAAGAGAATCATTTGAGCCTGAGAGTTTAAGGTTGCTTTGGGCTATGATGCCACAGCATTCTGCCAAGGGTGACAGAGTGAGATGCTCTTTCAAAAAAAAAAAAAATTAAGTACTCATTGAATTCTCACTGTCATTTCTCTCTAGTTATTCCTGGATGGTCCCATCTCTCCAATTCCAAAGCCATGTATGTTTCCCATACGAGGTGCCCAGCAGAAGCGGGGCTCTTTTGCTCATCATTGTAGCTTAAAATGTTGGCCTTATATAGTCTATATTTTAGGAAGAGCCGGGATCTCTTGTGCATTCTAAGAAAACACCTGTGAAGAGGGAGATCCATTCCTTTTTGTATACCCCCATTTATTTCAGGGATTGCGTGAACTGTACCATTTCCTAGCTGTGGAGTGACATCTCCCTTTGCTTGGACAGGCTGGGTTAATACTCCGTAACATGTTGTCTGGGATTGGCACATGCCGGAACCAGTTCACTTAAAAGGGGATCTGTAGGAGATGCTCTGTCCCTCTTAATGTCCCTATCAACGTTGCTGTGCCTGACGTTGGCCACATGAAAAAGAAATGTCAGGCATCAGCTGTCTGAGGGTGCAGGGAACTGAAGGGAGCCGGAGGAAAACCTAACCGGTCAATCCAGACATGCCACTGAAGGGTTCCAGGAAGGAAGCACTGAGGGTGTTGCCATTTTCCTTGCCAAGTTTTTGTCCCTTACAAACGTGGAAACATTATCAGGGCGGATCCATGAGAAAATGAATTCACTGAAAAATCCGTTAAAAAGTGGCTCCAGACTGTCATTATCTCCCTGAGGTTTGTAACCAGTTGTGATTGACAAGGATGTGCTGCCCGGATGGTCAGGGGCCTGGACGCCTTCCCCAGTTCCCACAGCACATTGTTGGGGGACTTCTGTGGCCCTTACTCCACCCAGCCTTTAGCCACAGGTGAGGGCTTGTCTGCCTCCCTCTCTGGGTGAATGAGCTCCTTGAGGGCAAGGACTGGGGCCAGGGTTCTGGACTGCGTTAGTTTCTGAGGACTGCTGTAACAAATTACCACAAACACAGGGATTTCAAACAACATGTATTTATTATTTTGCAGTTCTGGAGGTTAGACGTCTACACTCAGGCTCCCTGGGATACAGTGCAAGGTGTTAGCAGACCTGCCCCCAGGAGGCTCGAGGGGAGGCTGCCTGCATTCCTGGGCACAGGACCCTTCCTGGCATCCTCCCTCTGCTTCCATGAGTATGTGTCCTACTGCTGCTCTGACCGTCAGACCTCCTCTTCGAGGGTCCCTTTTGGGCGCATTGCACTTTCCTGAATTACTCAGGATACTCTCTCCAACCCAAGATCATTAACTTAATCACATCTGCAAAGTTCCTTTTGCTAAGTCAGGTAACAGAATCAAAGGTTCTGGGAATGAGGATGTGACCATCTTTGGGGGGCATTATTCAGCCTGCCACATGGATGCCTTCCCTGTAGCGCTAAGGTCACAGCCTTGGGTGCCCAGCTGTCTAGGGTCACATCCTGGCTCAGTCACTCACCCCCTTTGTGATATTGGTGAGCTATTTAACTTCTTTTGAAGGTGTTTCACCTAATGTGATGATAAAAATAGAACTTCCCCTTCTTTGGAGGCTTAATTGAAGTATTTTATGTGAAGTGACTAGAACAGTGCCTGGTACACAGGAAATACATTTTGAGTGTTATCTTATCCTCAGTAAGTGCTTAGAAAATATTCTGGTGCATAGTCTATTTTCCAGTTTGGTTCTTCTGACTACGGATAGGAAAGAAAGCCTTTGTCATTATAATCTTTTTTTTTTTTTTTTTTGAGACAGAGCCTCAAGCTGTCCCCCTGGGTAGAGTGCCGTGGCATTACAGCTCACAGCAACCTCCAACTCCTGGGCTCAAGCGAGTCTCCTGCCTCTGCCTCCCAAGTAGCTAGGACCACAGGCGCCAGCCACAACGCCCGGCTATTTTTTGGTTGCAGACATCATTGTTGTTTGCCGGGGCCGGGCTGGGGATTCGAACCCGCCACCTTAGGTGTACGTGGCTGGCGCCCTAGCCGGTTGAGCTATAGGCGCCGAGCCATAATCATTTTTTTTAAAAAGAATGTCACTTTGGGTTTTAGGATTTAAGACAAGACTATAAGACCAACTTACTTTTTGTAGGGAAATGTTTTCTATTCCTTTGTAGAATAATACACAAATTGTGCTAAAGGGTAGCAGAGGTTAATTTAGTACCTAAACAATTCAAGCCTTTTTTTCACTCTGCCATCCTCTTGGAGAGGCTTATGTTTGCACCAGGGCTGCTCATCTCCTACTCTCATGTCCCTGTTCCAGCAGGAAGAAGGATGTAGGAGAAGAGAAGACCAGCACTATTTCAGGAAAACAGGCCTGGCAGATTTCTGCTTTCATGTTTGGTCAAAACTGAAGAATTTGTTGCTACAGGGGTGCCAGGGAAGGCACCTCCTGTTGCCATAGGGGTGCCAGGGAAGGTGAGTGTCTAATTGCAGCCCAAGAACATGTTGAGTTCTGTTAGAGAGGACACAGGGATGCATCGGCATCCTCTGAGATTCCCTAGAACAAGAATGACTGCTTGCCTAGTGCAGGGCTGCTTACCCCCCAAATGTCCACCAGAGGGCGAAAGCACAAATAAACTGCTATTAAATTCTTATGATGGAGTACTGTATAGCCGTGGTGACCTGCGTGTATCGATGTGAATAAATCTATAAAATATAAAATTTCCAGTGTGAAATTGCAGAAGGTTAGATATCATGTAATATATGATTCCACTTATATTAACGTGCAGAAACACTCTCTGCTGCTCATAGTTGCATAATAAGGTATTAAAAGTATAAAAATACAAACGAGAGTGATGGACACCACGTCAAAAGGGAGGACCTGGGGAGGGATGAGGCCAGGGTGGGATGTAATCTATTAGAGAAGGATCCAGGTTTTGTGGGGCCTGATGAATGGATGATGTGTATGTGTGTTTTGGGGAGATCTTTAAGAAAAAAGAACTTTATGGTAACTTTGCTTCTAACTGGTTGTTGTAAGAGTATACGTAATGCATTGAGAAGTCATTTCTGAAGATATGTGGGGTGTTTTGTGATAAATAATTAACATCCACAATCACAATAGCTAACATTTATAAAACCCTTACCTTATCCTAGGCACTGGGGTTAGCATTTGGTAGGCTTTTCTTATTGACTACTCATAGTCAGCTTCTGCTATAGATGCTACTAGTAGCATCATTTTATGGTTGAGAGAGCAGAAGCTCAGAGAGGTTAAGTCATTTCCCCAAGGCCACACAGCTAATGGCAGAATAGAGGTTCAAGCCCCTGAAGCAAAACAGGACTTGTTTAACTATGGAATAAGCATTCCGTACACAGTGATCTCTTCACTGTTAGAATTACATGCCTGTTTTGTTCTCTTCCATAGAGATTTGTTATTTTTACTTAACTACAGAAAGGGCATTGTGACCAGAAAATATTTTTTTAAATACTTAAAAATATAGTTGTATTTTTCTCCATCATGTGGAAGTGATATTTAGAATTAGTGTGTTCTTTAGCAATATTTGAAGAGTAATTGATTTGATGAATAGGCAAGAATGATTTGTGATAAGTTACATGTTTTGTTGGCTGAGCTAATACAAAGCTCCAGTCATAAATAATCAAGAATTTAGTCCTGCTGATGTGGTAATAAAGATCAATGGGCTTCTTCCCCTACGTGGTGCACATAAGGCATTGTGGGGGCCCAGAACGATGTGCTTAAAGGTGGACATGGATCTGATTTGTGGTATCTGCTGAGGTTAAGACTCGGTGTGCCTGTGGTGTAAACTCATGGATATAACTTCCTCTGGATGCTGAAAAGGACAGTTTCACAGGGGAGGGAAAGGATAAAGGCTAGCCATGTTTGAAATGGCTATTTCCTTTTTTAAAAATTTATTTTTTATTATTTTTTGAGATAGAGTCTCACTCTGTCCCCCTTAATAGAGTGCTGTGGCATCATAGCTCATAGCAACCTCAAACAATTGGGCTTAAGTGATCCTCTTGTCTCAGCCTCCCAAGTAGCTGGGACTACAGGTGCCCACCAAAATGCCTGTGTTTTTCTTTTTAGTAGCGACATGGTTTTGCTTTTGCTTAGGCTGGTCTTGAACTCCTGAGCGCAGGCTGTCCACCTGCTTCAGCCTCCCAAAGTGCTAGGATTACAGGCATGAGCTACTGAGACTGACCTGAAATGGCTTATTCTTTCTTCCTCCCTTCCTCCCTCTCTTCCTTCCTTCTTTCCTTTCTTCCTTTCTTTTCTTTTATTCCTTTTTTCTGAGACAGAGTATCACTTTGTCACCCTCAGTAGCGTGCTATGGCATCATAGTTCACAGCAACCTCAAACTCTTGGGATCAAGCCATCCTCCTGCCTGAGCTTTCTGAATAGCTAGGAGACCACAGGCACCTGCCACAATCCCCAGTTATTTTTAGAGATAGGGGTCTCACTGTTGCTTAGGCTGGTCTCAAACTCGTAAGCTCAAGAGATCCACCTGTCTCGGCCTCCCAAGTGCTAGGATTATAGGCATGAGCCACTGCACCTGGCCTGAAATGGCCACTTCTTGAGTTAAAAATCAAACCAAGAAAATCTGAACAGCTGCCTGCCTTTCTACAGGTGTTTGGGAAGGTGGTTTGAGGAGTGGTCTGCAATGACCCTGTGAGGTAGGCTTTGGCCGAGGGCTTAATTGGGGCACCCCCCAAATGGACTCCCAAGGCCTTGAAGGCACCAGCGGTGCCCTTGAACTCAGTTGCTGCTCTTGGGAGCCCCACAGCAAGAAAGCAGGGAAGTGAACCAAGCTCAAACCAGTGTTGCTCTTGGCCGCTGGGAAGGAAGGAGAAAAAAGAAGTCAGGATGACTGGGCAGAGAAGGAGCCAGGCCACCTTCCTGGTCATATTTAATGAGTGTTAACATTTGTAAATATTGTGCAGTATCTGATAGCAAGTAATGGCCTTGCCCAGCGATTGAGTGGAGGGCCTCTTTCTGTTTGATTTCCCTAGTTAGTTGCTTTTGTGTGTGCAGAGAGTGTGGGGACCCTGTTCATTTGTGTGGCTCTGTGGGTTGAATAAAGGGGTGGTTGTTTTTCTATTGTCTCCATGCAGGAAGCCTCGGCTGACTGTAAACATTTGGCCCTGGAGAGTGAGCAGCAGTGTGTGATGTTACTGATTTGGCGTTTGCATGAATCACTTGAGAGCCTTTAACAGCTCAACTGTGCACCACACTCTGTAGATTCAGGACTTTAAGGTTAATCGAGTCTCATGCGCCTCATTTTGCAAATGAAGAAACAGGGGCCAGAAAAGCCTTCATGGGATGCACTGCAGACAACCGTGTACAAGTTCATAAGAGGCATGACTTTTTGAATTGTGAAAGTTTTACGAGTTCTGGCTGAAGCATCCCCCGGGAATTCTAAAGTTGGAATGCAGAGCTCCTGGAGGAGCGAAAATACAAAACCCCTTGTTTTTCCGTGGTTGGGGGGGATGACAGGGTGATGGGGTAAGGGGTGCAAGCACTTAGATCATTTACCCTTCGTCATCTCCTGCCGGGGCCTCTCACTTTCCTGCCAGGGTGCCTCTTGCTGTTGAGGGGCAAGGGCAAAGGCAGATGTAGATGTGGAAAAAGCCCCCACAAACGGGTCCTGTGACAACCTGCCCGGGTAGCTAGTGTGGAGTCAGCCCTGTTTATGGAGAGGCTGCCAGACCCCACGCTTGCCCGCTCTTTCTTGCTCAGACAAGCCTGCTGCTAAGCAGTCAAGGGGGAGAGTTTGTTTCTGGCATCTCTTCCTGTCCACCCTTAGCTGTCTTCCTCTTGATAGCAGCCACTTCTAAGACCGAAAGCCTTCAGTCTGATCCCTGAGGCCAGTTGTCTTCCAGGCCATGGGCTGGGCAGAAGTGACCAAATGTGGAGCCTGCCCTGCAGGACGTGTGGGCAGACAGGCTATAAGTCTGCACTGAGAATTGGGGGGCTACAGGGGCTGTGGTCCTCCTAAGGAGGGTCAGGCAGGTCAGGAAGTCTTGTCAGAGGGGGTGACCCAGGCTGGGTCTTGAGAGGCTGAGCTGCTCAGAGGGAGCCATGCATCTGTTGCTGCTTGGTGGCAGGGCCCTTCTGCAAGGCTGAGGCCCCGTGTGGGGACTCTGGGGGGGAAATCCCAGGAAACCGGCTGAGAGGCAGGTGGGTTGGGGAGGCTGTAGTGGCTAGAGAGTCTACTTAGCTGTGCTCTTTAAAATCTTGTATTTTGTTCTGTAACCTTGCTGTTTTAGGTCATTTGGGCTGCTATAACAAACACAACAAATATCACACACACGGTATCTTGTAAACAACAGAAATTCATTTCTCACAGTTCTGGAGGCTGAGAATTCAAGGTGCCAGCAGATTTGGTATCTGGCAAGGCCCATTTCCCAGTTCATAGGTAGCATCTTCTTGCTGTGTCCTCATATGGTGGCCTCTTTTAGAAGGGCACTGATCCCATTCACCTAATTACCTCCCAAAGGCCCCACCTCTTAATACCATCACATTAGGGACTACATTCAGAACCCATAATACTTTCAAAGATTTGAAATGGGAAGTAGGGATGAGGAAGGAGTGATAGTATCTGAGATCTGAAAGCTTCTTGTTGGTTGTGTGTAGGACGAGCTAAGACAGGGAGTGGGTGCAGAAATGAGGGAGGCGATCTTGGGAGACCCCCTGGGTTCCAGACTGGGGATTGGGGAAGATGGTGATGCCATTGTACTCTCATTTGTAGTTGGCAAGCCTCAGTTAATAGATCTCAGAAACAGGGATTAAAGGCATGTCCTGGCTGGTACATAAGGAATTGCTACCTATGGTCCTTTCCTTTTTTTGGTAGAAAGCACCCAGCCTTGGGCTTCAGCTCCCTCCCCAGGGCCTTCCCTTTGCTAACTCAGCTAAGTAATTACTTCTCATCACATGTGGGAGTTAATGGTTGATGGGAATTAATATATTATCCGTTTTAAACAGAGGTCCTCAGTTCCTGGACTCAGAGTCCAAAGAGCTCTTAGATCAGCCCCCAAATTTTCATTGAAATATTATAAGAAAGGCTTTACACATTCTATTTTAGCTTCAACTTACATTTTTTAAAGTTTCTCTCTATTGGGGTCTCAACCTGAGAGCAGTTTAAAAAAACAAAACTAAACTAAAAACAGGTGCTGAGAAATTTTACTCTCTTTTGCCCCCTAGTGGCAGACCATTGAACACCTCTTTGGGTTCAATCTGGCAGTTCATTGATTCAAAAAATACTGCCTTGTTGCCTATGTGCTAGGTGCCCCAAAGATTCTCACTGCTTGATCTTAGGTGGCCATTCGGTCATTTTCTTTTTTTTTTTTTTTTTTTGAGACAGAGCCTCAAGCTGTCCCCCTGGGCAGAGTGCCGTGGCATCACAGCTCACAGCAACCTCCAACTCCTGGGCTCAAGCGAGTCTCTTGCCTCCACCTCCCAAGTAGCTGGGACCACAGGCGCCCGCCACAACGCCAGGCTATTTTTTGGTTGCAGCCGTCATTGTTGTTTGGCGGGTCCGGGCTGGGGATTCGAACCCGCCACCTTAGGTGTACGTGGCTGGCGCCTTAGCCGGTTGAGCTATAGGTGCCGAGCCATTCGGTCAGTTTCTAAAGGCTCAGCAAGGCAAATAAAGCAAGTTAAAATGAATTCTGTCTGGAATACTTTGTTTTTATTCTTTTGCATTTCACACTGCTCTTTGATGTAACAAATATCCAGAGGTATTTCAAATCCCAGGCTGAGAAATCAATGCTACATGAACTGACTACGTGTCTTATTTTCTTCTGTTTTCCTGGATTCAGGGGAATGTTGGAATTATTTAGTACTCTGTGTTGTTACAGGTTTAATGAGAAAAGTATGAAAAGATTACCCATTCTGGGCGGCACCCATAGCTCAGTGGGTAGGGCGCCGGCCACATATACCAGGGCTGGCGGGTTTGAACCCAGCCCGGGCCTGCCAAACAACAATAACAACTGCAACAACAACAACAACAAAATAGCGGGGCATTGTGTTGGGTACCTGTAGTCTCAGCTACTAGGGAGGCCGAGGCAAGAGAATCGCTTAAGCCCTAGAGTTTGAGGTTGCTGTGAGCTGATGCCATGACACTCTACGGAGGGTGACAAAGTGAGACTTTATCTCAAAAAAGAAAAAAAAAGATTACCCATTCATATTAGTGCTAGTACCTTGATACAGTTTCCATTCCATATGGTAATGGAAAAATGTGAATTCTTCAGTGAGTGTGGTAGTGAAATGAACTGGGTTGTTGAAGCTCTTTTTCCTTTCTGGAAAATTTTGAGAATCATTCATATTCTTCACAAAGTAAGCTCTTTGGAAAAAAAAAAGATCAAAAAGCTCTTAAATACTTGTAAGGTATTAATGCTCAGAATGATTCTGGCTGGTGCCCAGCACAGGGCCAGACATATATGTGTGTGAGCCCTCCAGAAACAGTGGCTGGCAGCCCTCTGTCATCAGAACTTCTGTAGTTACACTTTGCTTTCTTGTGGTGCTTTTTGGTTGTTTATTGTTTTGGAGTTTACTTTTTTTTTTTGAGACAGAGTCTCACTATGTCAACCTTGGTAGAGTGCTGTGACATCACAGCTCACAGCAACCTCAAACTCTTGGGCTTAAGTGATTCTCTTGCCTCAGCCTCCCAAGTAGCTGGGACTACAGGCGCCCACCGTAATGCTTGGCTATTTTTTTTTTGTTGCAGTTGTCATTGTTGTTTGGCAAGCCCAGGCTGGGTTCAAACCCACCAGCCCCTGTGTATGTGGCCAGTACCCTAGCCACTGAGCTACAGGCACCGCCTGGGTTTACATTTTTGTATGGAAAATGTAACTGTTAATCATAACTATAGAAATCATAAGTTTCGATTGTGTTTTTTAACCTATCATGTGATTTTACCTAAGATCTCTGAGACTTTTAATGAGATATAAGTATTTCCCTTCCCACATGAGGAAATGGAAACTCAGAAAGGTTAAGCAGCTTGTCCAGAGTCACACAGTGAAGCATCAAGCTCTGGCTGAGGTTTTATTCTCACCGCCATGGCTGCTGTCCCTTATGCTGTGAGAGAGAACTAATACCCCTGTTCAAGTCTTGAACTGAGGGTTAGGTAGAGAGAATCGGAAAGCTAATGTCAGAATTGAGTGTAGAGTGATGTTTTCAGTGGACATTATCATCAACTTTAAAAAGCTTCCTTGAACAACTACAGCATTGACTTGGTGTCAGCTGTTGACTGGGAGCAGGGATTGTGTTAAGTTGGTGATCAGGCTTCACAGATGTGAGGGTGGACCAAGCCACCGGGGATGACGAGAGCCTGGCACTGAGCTGTTGATGCCCAGGGATTGATTATAATTCTCTGTGCTACACGCTGAGCCTGGTATGTGGGGGTGTAGTCCACTGAGGAGTTTTCTTGTTTCTTTTAGGAATTAAGACTTTGCCAACTGTCTTTTACCTGGCGCCTGCCCCTGTGACTAAAGAAGGTGACATAGAGTAACAGCCTCGTGGTCCAGGGCACACAGTTCTCACCCTGTGAGATCATTTGTGTGTTCTTAGGACACAACCATTGCATGTGGTTGGGGCAGACAGGAGGGACTCAATTTGACAAGCAAGTTATAGTGTGGAAAGGCTGCAGCCATAAAGACTGGAGGTCACATCACCTTCTTTCTGTTACTCCAGCCACGCTTCCTATCACAGGACCTTTGCACATGCTGTCACCTCTGCCCAGATTGCTTTCCCCTTATCATTCTTCAGATTTCAGATCTCATATAAAGTTTCATTTTTCTTTGACTCCATAACAAATATATACTTAGATTGGGTAGAATACCATGTATTTATTTAATTCATTAATGAGAGTTCTCATTTACAGGGTAAGGATGAGAAAGCTGGTTCGAAGGAGCATCTGGGAAGACACACACACACACATGCGTATGCTCTCTGTATCTATGTGTGTATATACACAGACACGCACACACACACACACACATACAAGGGCTATCTGGAAAGTAGCCACGTATGTCTCTATTTTTCCTATTACATGGCTGGGTACTTTCTGGATAGCCCTTATATATCTACATCTTTATAGTCATGGAAAAATATTATGGAGAAAAGAATATGGAATAAGATTGAAAACTTAGATATAAAAATGTCATATAAGAAATCCTACAACCTTTGAGATAATGGCAGATGATATTTTTGCAATTTGTCAATATTTTTATTATTATTTTTTATTGTTTGGGATTCATTGAGGGTACAAAGAATTAGGTTACACTGATTACATTTGTCAGATAAAGTTCTCTTATAATTGTGTCCTGCACCAACGAGGTGCGCCATACACCGTGACCTCCTTGTCAATCTTTTATAAGCTAACTTCCTAACTTTACAAAGTCTGGGCCCTAATCAAAAGCAAATAGTAAGACTGGTTATGGAGGCACATGCCTGTAGTCCTAGCACTCTGGGAGGCCAAGGTGGGTGAATCACTTGAGCTTATGAGTTCAATACCAGCCTGAGCAAGAGTGAGACCCAGTCTCTACTAAAAATAGAAAAAATTAGCCAGGTGTTGTGGCATGTTCCTGTAGTCTCAGCTACTTGGGAGGCTGTGATAGGAGGATGGTTTGAACCTAGGAGTTTGAGGTTGCCATGAGCTAGGCTGAGGCCACAGCACTCTAGCCTGGGCAACAGATTCTGTTTCAAAAACAAACAAACAAATAAAAAAACCCCAGTAAATCAAACATAGTTACCTTTTTTTTTTTTTTT
>NW_003852397.1:27333766-27335933 GCF_000181295.1 Otolemur garnettii
GGGCTGGGGATTCGAACCCGCCACCTTAGGTGTACGTGGCTGGCGCCTTAGCCGGTTGAGCTATAGGCGCCGAGCCTGGATAGTTGTTTTTTAAAGAGCATTATATCCTGAGTGGCTAGTATAGTCACTGGTACAAAAGAGAAACTGGTGACTACTTCTTGAATGAATGAACAAATTAATACCGGGAAAACCTTCCATTAGGAAGTTGAACCTCAACCATTGTGCTGGTAGAATTTGAGATCAAAAGGCCAGCAGTGTGCAGCCTAAGAGAGACAGGGCTTGCAGCAGTGAGAACTAGGTTATCAAGCAGGAGCAGGGTCTCAGGAACAAGGGAGAACTCAGTTCTCAAGGGAGGGGAAGGAAAGGAACTGTTATTTCTGACATCATTCACAATGTACAATTTATTGTGCAGGACTTAGTGCCCGTGGCCCATCTCACATTACCCCTCAAGTGTCCTGTTAGGGAGCGTTCCTACTCCTTTCATACAGAGGCGGAGAGCATCACAGAATGGGCATGGGCTGTAGAGTTAGATGTGCTTGGGACTGAATTTAGGCTCTGCCACTCAGAAGCTGTATGACCTTTTTAGTAAGTTATTGAGGCTTTCATAACCTTGGTTTCCTTTAAGTATTTATTTTTTTGAGGCAGAGTGTCACTTTGTCACCCTCTATAGAGTGCTGCGGTGTCATAGCAACCTCAAACTCTTAGATTTAAGAGATCCTCCTGCCTCAGCCTTTTAAATAGCTGGGACTACAGGCACCTGCCTCAGCCCCCAGCTATTTTTAGATACGAGGTCTCACTCTTGCTCAGGCCGGTCTTGAACTCCTGACCTTAAGTAATCCACCTGCCTTAACTTCCCAAGGTGCTAGGATTACAGACGTGAGCCACCACGCCTGGCCTATAACCTCAGTTCTTATCATTAAAATTGGAATGTAATAGAAATAAGTATCAAACCCCAGTGCTCCAGACTTAGGGTTTTGTTTGTGGTTAGGCAAAGTCTTCCTTTAGGCAGTGGACAAGAAGCTGGGTAACCTCATGTTTTAAATCATTTCTGCTCTTCATTCAGGGAGCAGGTCAGCTCACTCGTATCTCATAGCAAGTAAAGTATTTTGAGGTTTCTGGCAGTTAGTGGACTTTCAATAAATGACACCTCCCGTGATTGTTCCAGCAAAGGAAAGTCAAGTTCACAGTAGGGATATCCAGTCAGCTGTGATGTGATGAACAGGGTTTGAAGTCTATCTGGGTTGGCTCTGGTGTTGAAGTTTGAGTGAGTACAGAGCCAGAAGGGTTTAGAACTCACCAATGAGGTCAGGGTTGTTCCTAGAGAGTGCAGTGGGGGATGGCACTGGGGCTGGAGACTAAGGTCCTTTACAGCCCAGCTGTAGGGAGCATGTAGCAGGAAGCCAGATGGATGTTGCTTTGGGCTTGAAGTGGGGTTGTGACATAGGCTGTATGATTCCAGGGCAGCCATCCAGGTTCATGTGGACTTGATCCAGAATAGACCTGTCCTCTGAGGCACGGGGATCTCTCAGTCTCCAGGATCCTGCTGCCCCAGGGCACAGACCTGATGGGGTAATCTGGAAGGAAGCAGCAACTTTGACTCAGAGTATTTGTCTGTGAACTTTGGAGTCTGGCAAGAGAACAGCCTCTTAAAATGGAAATGGACCCTGCTGTGGGCCACCTGTGGATACTTGGTTGAGTTCCCCAAGTTTCTTGGATTCTCTGTGGCAGATCTTACACTGCACTGCCCACATAGTCATTTTTAGGGGACCTGCAAGTGTATTAGCAAAACATCATTCTTGAGGATGGGGATGAAGTACTCTTTGTCCCTTTAAGATCTTCTTCTTTTAGGAAAGGAAGGATTTGTATTTTCAGTTTAGATCAAAAAAACAAAAAAGCTAAAGAGAGTATTTAAGATTTGGCTCAATCAGGTCGTCCACTGCAGTTTTCCATGCTGACCGGCAGAGGGCACTCTTCCCTCATAGTTGGTGCTGCCTTTGTCCCTGGAGCTGTTCTCTGTGGCTGAAGGAGCCCTGCTCTCTCCTGCCCTCAGCCCTGGAAAAGATTTACTTCCAGCTATTTCTAATTTAACTATGAGTCCTCAAGGAGGTCACCTTCCCCTTTTAAAGATGAAACATCGTGCTGTTATTTTAATATCCTCTTCTGCTGT
>NW_003852397.1:27337138-27351565 GCF_000181295.1 Otolemur garnettii
AAAAAAAAAAAAAAAAAAAAAAGCTTGAAAACTGAGAAAGTAAAAAAGAAAGAACCCCCTGGGAGCATACATTGAGAGCTTGAGAGCGGCACTCAAAGGAATTGAAAGTTCCTGAGGTCTCTTGGTAGCTGCCAGAAGGAGGCGTGGGGAGTGGGTGGGTCTGCCTCCTTCCCTTCAATTATAGCAGCTTTTCAAATACCTGGTTTATGTCTTTTGCATAAGATTGGGTTTGACACATGGGCAAATCTTAGCAAAACCCCCAGTGTAGTGCCTCTTAGTTAAGGGCACGCCCAGGAGCATTAACCTCCTCACCGCCCCTCAGTCCCTTCTTCATCTCTTTTCTGAGGCTCCTTCCCTCCTGCCTGCAGGTACGGCCAGGTGCCTCCTGTGTCAAACTTCCTCCCCAGGCTCCTGCTCAGCCTTTGCACTGCTAGGGCTGGTACGGTTGGGAGACCATAAAGGGACTGTGGAATCTCAGCTCAGATCTGCCCCTTGCTAGCACAGTATTTATTATCTTTGTGCTCTTGGTTCCTCGTCTGTGAGACGGGGTGTTAACAGAATCTTCCCATCAAGTTGTGTAGATTACAGGAAGTGATGGTGCACCCAATGTGTTTTAAACATCACCTGGCCTACAATAAGGGTTCAATATTTGTGGGTCATTATTATTGTTCAGATTATGACTTTCATCCCTGTCCTATTTTTCTTTTTCATTTTCTTATATAATTTGTATGATGAAAGTTCATCTTCTCTTCTGCCTCCCCTTCCCACCCATCCACTCTCTCCTCCCCAGCCGATTACCGCCCCTACTGCTGCCCTGAAACTGCCCTCTCAGGATATAAGCCATCTCCTGAAAGCCAAAGCTGTCGGGTAGGCTTTGCACAGCCTCCATCAGGAGCTCCCCTCTCCTAGCATCGGATTCTGGCCCCGTCTTCTTTTGGAACACTCTATTTCTGCTGGATTTTCCCCAAGACTGTGGCTCCTGGCCTTCTCTATCACTGTGCATCCGACCTTTGGTTAGCCCAGCCATGCCAGGAGGTTGGCTTTGACCTCAGCCACAAATCCCAGTTCCCCACTGTTTGCTGGACCTTTTTGTCTGCACCTCCCAGTGACCCCAGACTTTTTGTGTTAAACTAAACCCCAAACCCTCACCCACAGCCAGTCCTGCCTCCTGATTCCAGAATGGTGCTCCACTTTCTAACCCAGCACTGCTGTCTTCTTTGAGAACGTTTGGGTATGGTTGGCCACTTTGTAAGTGAGCGACTTCAGAGAGGGTCTGAGTGGAGGTTTCAGTGTTCCTGGTTACAGACGCAGCCAGGAAGCTGGAAAAGGACTCTAAATTGTCGGGGAATGTAGAAGGCAGTAGGTCCACTGGTATTTTCTGTGGCCTTGTCACTGAGGGATTAGATTTCCTTCAGGGAGAAGACAATAAAAAGTAATGACCCACCGATACACATGATACACATTCGACATGGATGAATTTCAGTGGATTATGCTGAGTGACAGAAGTCAGGTGTGTCAAAGACCACATGCTATCTGACGCCTCTCACATGGCATTCTGGAAAAGGCGAGTGTATATGAACAAAAAACAGGTCAATGATTGCCAGGAACAGGGCTGGGGAGTAGAGCTTGAGTCCAAAGGGGCAGCGTGGGGGATGTCCTGGGTGGAATAGTTCTGTGTCTTGATCGTGTGCTGGGTATATACCGTTAAGCATTAATCAAAACTCCGGATCTGTATACCAAAAGGGAATTTTCCTGTAGGTAAAAGTGTATTTTAAAAAGCAAATTAATGAAATAAAATACAATACAGGCTGTCGGGATGGAAGAACATTCTGTCGTTCCCTACCAGCAGGTTAGTCTTACACCCAGTTTTGCAGATGTGGAAGCTGAAGCTTGGTAGCTGGATGGTGGTGGAGAGATTTCATTCTCTCTTCTTCCATTTCTCCACCTCCCAGGTCCTGGGTGTGGGCCTCAGAGCTGAGGATAGAGTTCTCAAGTGGGCGGATGGTGTCTGCTCTGCAGAGCTCACCTTCAGGAAGACAGGTGGACTCAGCAGCCCAAGGGTAGTGTGGAAGGATGGGCCAGGGGTCTTAGGAAGGGAGGTTGAGCTGAGGCCCTGGGGTACGTGAGGGCACTGGGGGACGAGGGGTGCCCTGGGCAGAGGGGGGCCCATGGTGGTAGGTGGGGGCAGGGGCTGGGATGGAGGAGCGACAGGTATTTTTAAGCAGTTGAGACTCCTGTGTGAGGGCACTGGGAAGCCTTTGTAGGGCGTGCAAGCGGGGCAAGCCCCGAAGTGTCCACCCCAGAAACCAAGCATAGTCCACAGCCCACACTTCCTGACTGCTGCTTGGACCTTTAGTGTGTAGGAGAGGCCTCTGTATGTGTGTGTTCTTTGTATGTTGAATCCCTCTGCTGGTGATTCATGCATCTCCCTAGACTCCAGTGCCCAAATGCAATCTGTTAATAAGGGCTGTTTGTAACTGCACAGTACGTGATGACTGATGCTCTCTGAGCATGCCTTGTGAAAACAGAAACAACTCTCCACAGCCTGTCTTGCTCTGGGCCTTTGACCAACCCTGTGTGGCGGCACCTCTGCCCTCACCCTTTGCTGTCCATTCCCCTCAGCTGACTTCAGGGAAGACACCATGTGGGGTTCCCTGGAGCCAGCGCCTGGTGAAATGCCCATGTGAGGGGACGGAGCCAGGGGACAACGCTGCAGGCTGCTCCTCTCAGCCCCTCAGCTTCCCATCTGTCTTTACAGAACAGCTGGCTCTGAGCTCTGCCGCCCACCTGTGTGTCTGTGGGGTGCCCAGAAGACCAAGTGAGGCGGCAGAGATGTTGCTTGGGGGCAGGAAGTGGGGAACGGCTGTCACATCATTGTCCTGTGGCCAGGCACGTGCTGTTCTGGCCACCCACGAGCCAGGATGGCAGAGCGGTGGGGCTTTATGAAGTGTATGTCTACTCTAATTTACAACTGTTTATTCCTACTGAAGATTTCCTTGTGTTTCTTGGTCTTTCTTTGGGAGCATTCAGAAACCAGGGCTGAAAAAATTGCCATCCTTTGCTCCAAAAGAAATACAACTTCCCTGAACATTTTGGATTTCCGGGCTCAGGAAGGCGAGCCAGTGTTGCTTTTGCTGATAGCAGGTAGCGGGCAGCCGTCCACCTGGGGCTGCCAGGAGCCTGGGAGGACCCTTTTGTGCTGCCCAAGCCCAGGCTCACCTCCCCTGTTTTCTTTTCCTCCCCCTGTAGTCCACTCTAAGAGCCCAACTAATTCAAAATATTATCCTTTCCTCTGTGGGCGCTTGGTGTTTCAAAATTTGTGACAGTCTGGGGAGGAGGGGATAATATGTACTTGGTTGTAGTTTCATGTTCACGGTTAAAAATGAACTTTATAAAACAGACTTGTAGTCTGTGTGGAAAATGCACAAAGGAATTAAAAAGAATTCTATCCCAATTAGGTTATAGAATTTTCCTTATCTTTTGATTAACTTATGAGTTTATTTACCATTCAGCTTTATGTTCTTTTTTTTTTGAGACAGAGTCTCAAGCTGTTGCCCCAGGTAGAGTGCTGTGGCATCACAGCTCAAGCAACCTCAACTCGTGGGCTAAAGCAATTCTCTTACCTCAGCCTCCCAAATAGCTGAGACTACAGGCGCCCACCACAAAGCCTAGCTATTTGTTGTGGTTGTTGTTATTTAGCTGGCCCCAGCTGGGTTTGAACCCCATGTATGTGGCTGGTACCCTACCACTGAGCTACAGGTGCCACCTATTTTTAATTCAATATTTTAGTATGATTATTTCTTCATGATGTTAGCAAATTAGACATCACAGTTTAAGGGGCTCGTCCATCCCCCTCCCTGCCCTGGCCTACATCATACATTCCACCCACTCCTCATCATGGAGTCATTATCAATGAGACAGGCAGGACCCCTGCCCTCAGGGAGGTCCTGTCACATAGAGGCAGCGTGTACACACACAGAGGAAAGCAGCAGACTGTGGGCTCTCCCGGTGATGCACGTGGGGCCGCAGGGCACAGTGCAGATTTGACTTGACCTCTTAGCTTGGGCGGCGGGTGCAGTGGTGGTCCAGGCTCTGTGGCTGTCATGCTTCTGTAAAGCCTATCCATGTTAGGAGGCTGGATTTAAACAGTAGGTTTGGTGTTTCCTTATGAAAAGGTGCCCTAGTGTATGCCCAGGACCGTGGGGCTGTGTGTTAAAGTGTGTACAGGGTCCATTGTTGTTGCACTGGGATAGTCCCAGCTTGCTGGCCCTACAGGAGGGGGCTGTGCGGCAAATGCAGTGTTCTCTGACGTCAGTAATCGGCCAGTTATTTATAGCATGCTGGGCCCTATTAGAGGTAGAAGGGATTTTCAGAGAGGTTTCTTAGAAAACTTTATGACTACAGCAGAGTCTGAAAGGATGCATACCAGGCCAGCAGTCACCCACTCTGAGTGCGACAGGAGCGGCGGAGGTACCTAGAATAAAGGGCCAGCACAGTACAGGGATCACAGTGGGGAGGCACAGAGACGCCAGAGCCTGCCACACCTGAAGGGGCAGCTGCCACTTATCCCCAGCTGGCCACAATTATACGTGGGAAGGTGAGGCCTAGGTGACTAGATTTTCCAAACATTTACTGAAAGCTGCATATCATATCTGATTTCTAAATGAAATCTTCTAGCTATTTATTTATTTTTTATTTTTTTTCAGAGTCTCACTATGTTGCCTTCAGTAGAGTGCTGTGGTGTCACAACTCATAGCAATTTCAAAGTCTTGGGCTTAAGTGATTCTCTTGCCTCATCCTCCCAAGTAGCTGGGACTACAGGCGCCTGCCACAATGTCTGGTTATTTTTTTGGTTGTGGTTGTCGTTGTTTGGCAGGCCCAGGCTGGGTTTGAACTTGCCAGCTCTGGTGTATGTAGCTGGTGCCATAGCTGCTGAACTACAGGTGCCGAGCCGAAATCTTCTAGCTTTTTAAATGTTGGAAGCTAACCCCCAAATAAACCAATAAAACAAATAAACAAACAAAGATACCCCCTTGGTCCTATAAAATATACTACCAGTCTTCCTATTTCTGACTTGCACCCAAAATTTAACTCAAGGGCTAAATTATTATGATTTTTCATTGCTTGTTACATATTAATCTTCTGTATTTGTCTTTGTAATGAGCAAACAATATTTATCTATAAACAGAAAACAAAGCAGGAAGGCATCTTTATAATCTGAAGGGCTCCTTGCCTTTTAATTCTCGTTGCTGTTACCTGAACAGGTGGGTGATGAGCAGGTTGCTGGATTGTGGGGCTGGATTTTGGAGCATCAGCTATGGGAAGTGGGAAGAGGACCCATATATAGGAATAGGAGGAAGGATAGCCAGAGAGTTCCATAGGCCAGGTCCCAGGAGCAGCACTAATTCCACTATTCATTCATTCTTTCATTCACCAGATATATACTGAGCACCGGTAGGTCCTGAGATGTGATCTGGGCCCTGGGGATACAGAAGTGAACAAAGTAGAGAAAAACCAACAAGAAACTCTAATTCATAGGGTGGGTTGGTTGGTAATAAACACCATGGCAAACATCCAGGGTGGCAAATAGGAAGGCTGGGGAGGGTCATGGTTTCCAATGAGGTGGTCTGGGGGAGTCCCCTGAGAAGAGACCAGGAGAGGTTGTACTCTCTTACACACATATGCAGTGCTTATTGTATAACAGGCACTGTGCTAGGTAGGCACTGTGGAGAGTCTCCTGGGAATATTCCCATGTTGTCACTTGTTTCTTTTAACAGACCTGCACAAAGAAACAAAACAGTTTTTTTTGTTGCATAGGACAGAAATAAATTGTACATTTTCTTAATTTTTTAAAAGAGGTCTCACCTTTTGTCACAGGCAAATCTGGTGATGGTTCTGCCTTCAGGTATGGCTGGATCCAGGTGGCTAATCCATGTCACCAGAACCTGACCGTCTCTTGGTC
The DNA here is from genome assembly GCF_000181295.1 of Otolemur garnettii. Taxonomy (NCBI): domain Eukaryota; kingdom Metazoa; phylum Chordata; class Mammalia; order Primates; family Galagidae; genus Otolemur; species Otolemur garnettii. Next base: position 27,343,101 of record NW_003852397.1, read on the forward strand.
TCTTACTCTACTTCTGCAGATTAGCTTCCTTCTCAAGTAGGGTTTCTGTATAAAATGCCCTGTACAGCTCCAAGTTTGCATCCCATCAGCCTGGCTAGTGCACCGGTAAGTCTTGGGTTTTATTCTTAGCAGCCAGGTTTGGTCACACACACATCTCTGGAGCTACAGAGTCTGATAGCAGGGGAGGGGGCATCCCCCCAAAGAAAATCAGGGTGCTGTTGGCAGAAGAAAGGGGAATAGATGTTGGGCAGTGAGAAGAGTGATGTCCACTCTGGCAACGCTGTATAAAGGGAACCAGAAGGACTGAAAAGAATCTGCAAACGGGGAGCTTCAGGGGTCCCAACCTGTCACCAACAAGCCACGTGAGCATGACCAGCTCTCAGTGTTCCAGTCTCTGAGTGAGGGTGGTAGACTTGCTGGTTCCCTGGGGATCTTCTAGCTCTTTCTTGATCTGTTTGAGTTTGAGGCACATTATCTGAAAACAGACATGATTTAATTCAGTTACCAGGTTTGAAACAATACAGAATTATGGATCCTGATGAAACACATAAGGCAGTAGTTTGTTTTTTCTTCAACGACTAGCTCTTTTGGTGGATTGCTGAGGAAGTTGTGAGGAACATAAGACCTGCCTCTGTTTAAGTTGTGCTGCTGTCGGTGGCATCGTCCATATGGGACGGTGCAAAGGGGATGCAAAGCTTTGCAAAGTCTTTGGTCCGGTAACAGGAAGTGAACTTCACTGTCACGGATTTCGTGCCCCAACACCAGAATGGTGTGTTAAGGAAGGTATTCCCCGGCTTCACCTCCCAGCATGAATCCGTGAACAGGCTGGAGTTTAAACAGTACATGTACGTGACTATCAGCAGCTGTAGGAAAAACCAGCTGTGTGGACGTCAGCATGTGTTTCTAAGACACTGATTAGATGTCACAGTCTAGAATTTTATTTAAATGGTTACATCTCATCTGGACAGTTAGACACACAACAATATTTTTCACCAGGAGTATGTGGAGGGATGACAGGAGCTGCTCCTTGGTGACTGCTGCTGTGGCTTACTCACCCTTTCTGTTATCCTATTACTCAGATGTCTACAGGGGCCAGCATTTGTGCTGCATGGTCAAGGGCTTGGGAGCAAGTCATCTCAGAGCCAGAAAACCACGCACCCCCTAAGGAAGTGCTGGTCATCATGGGCCGTGTGAGTGTTGGGCTGAATAGTGCAGTGCAGTGGACAAGAACCCTGGAGCCCCATGGACTTGACTCTACTGGTGTTTCCTGGCTGTGTGACCTTGGAAAAGTTACTTGAGCACTCTGTGCCTCAGTTTCCCCATCCATAAATCTGAGCAATAACTTTTTTTTTTTTTTGGAGATAGTCTTACTCTGCCACCAGGCAGTGCCAGGGCAGCATAGCTCACAACCTCAAACTTTTGGGCTCAGGCAATCCTGTTGCCTCAGCATCCTGAGTAGCTGGAACCACAGGTACCTGCCATGATGCCGGACTAGGTTTTTCTATTTTTTTTTTTTTTTAGTAGAGATGGGGTTTTTTTCTTGCTAGACTGGTCTTGAACTCCTGAGGTCAAGCAACCCACCTGCCTTGGCCTCCCAAAGTGCTAGGATTACAGGCATGAGCCATGGTGCTCAGCTCTAAGCAATATTAATACTTACTCATGTCAGAGAACATATATCAGGTTTTCATCAGCCAGAATAATGCCTACTGTTGCTGGTAGTGGTGTCATTCCAACAGAGCCATGGACTAATAGGAGACAGAGAGGCATAATATTCATAATAGCTAATAAGCACATTGTCATGGCAAGCCTGTTAGGCATATTATGTGACAGACACTGTTCTTAGTTCTTTTAAGTACAGTAACTCAAGTGGATAATGTGATCAACCCTCCTAATCCAGGTAGATACTATAGACAGTTCCCAACGTGATGGCCGACTTAATTTTTTGACTCTATAATGGTGCAAGAACGATATGCATTCAATAGAAACTGTGCTTCAAGTACCCATACAGCTATTCTGTTTCCCACTTTCAGTACAATGGATTATACAATGAGATTTATAATGTCCTATTACAAAATAGGCTTGTGTTAGATGATTTTGCCCAACTATAGGCCAATATAAGTGTCCTGAGCATGTCTAAGGCAGGCTAGGCTAAGCTAAGCTGTGTTTGGTAGGTTAGGTGTATTAAATGTATTTTCAATTTACAGTTTTAAGTTAAGGAGCATCTGTAGATTATCATTTTTGTTTCACAGTAAGGAAGGAAGATATGTAGGAAGAGTCCAATAGCTTGGCCAAAGTCACACAGCTGGTGAGCAGTGGATACGGGATTTGGACCCAGGCAGCTGGCTCTGGGGTCTTTATTCTTCACCCTGTGTCCTCTCACTAAGGTAGTCAGAGCTGTCCAGAGGGCTTCCTATGTTAGGACACGTTCTAAGTGCGTCCCAAGATTGAATCATTTAGCTCTCAGGGTAGGTGCTGAGGTAGGTGCTGTCATTCTCCCCATTTTGTAGATGAGGAAACTAAGAACGAGCTAACTAAGAACACAAATGCAGTTCACATCCTCAGTACTGGGTGATTCAGCTCAGGGTTGCAGCAGGGTGAGGTGCCCTGAGCTGAAGGCACACGCAGTCCTGGTGTGCAGCAGGCCTTCTCTGGAGCATGCCCGTTCTTTTATTAGTGAAGGGCTTGCTCATAGACCCGGGCTTTATTCCTGGAACTGTGCCTGTCTCTAGCTGCTCCTGGCAGATGCTCCCCTTGAAAGGTATGGCTTTTTGGGGGGAGCAGTCTTTAAAGAGATGCCTGTGTCCCCAGCTTGGGCCTTTTGTGGTCTTCTGTGACACCAGGGCTTGGCTTGGCCCCACCATGGAAGCTGTGTCTGGCCTTGAAGGTGGTGATTCTGCTACCTAAGAGAGCAAAATCATTATGAACCTGTCCCAGCCACTTGGGGGGAAACTGTCTAATAGATCTGGGTCTCGGTACGGTCAGCTGCAAAACAGAGTGAGTGTAGGGTGAAAGCATGTGATTAAAAACACCAAATTCAGATAATCCCATTTTTGAAAATGTACATGAAGTGAGTTTTCTTGCCTCTATCTTATTTATTGGATATATAGAACTTTGCAAGTAGCATTTATGTATATATGTATGTGTTTATTTATTTTTAAGACAGAGTCTTGCTCTGTCACCCCAGGTGGAGTGCTGCAGCATCAACTTAGGTCACTGCAACCTCAAACTCCTGGGCTCAAGCAATCCTCACGCTTCAGACTCCTGAGTAGCTGGGATTACACGTAGGCACCACCATGCCCAGCTAATTGTTCTATTTTTTTTTTTTTTTTGGTAGATACAGGGGTCTTATTCATGCTCAGCCTGGTCTTGAACTCCTGAGCTCAGGCAATCCTCCCACCTTGGCCTCCCTCAGGGAAGGGGGGGTGCTGTCTTCATAGCCGGTTCCTATTGTTGAGCACATCTAGCTTCTCCTGTTACATTAACATTAGGAGCAGAATCCTTGCTGCGGGTCCATGCTTGTGGTTATTTTGTCAATTAATTATTATAAGGGTGAACTTTGGGGTCACTTTAATATTCTTGGAAAATGGTGCCAAATTACCCTGAGAAAATATTGTATCAATTTATACATTCAAAATTGGGAAGCAAAGTAATATGTTTCTCCACATTCTTGCCCACCTTTGGTATGATCATAGAGAAGTTGCTAACCTGAAATGTAAGCATGCCATCTTATTGAAATTTCCATTTGGTTGGTTTCTTGGGTTGGTTATCTGGGTTTCTTCTTTTGTGAACCATATATATTATGGCAAAAATATTCCAGCTTTTTTTTTTTTAAACTACATTACAAAAGTAATGTACAGAAATCATAAAATTTCAGGCGGTGTAGGCGTGTGTAACATGGCAAGTACCAGTTCCCTGAATCAACCCTAACCTTGGGAAATTAACAGTACTGACTACATGTAGGTTATTTTTTCAAAATCCTCTAGACATTTCTGTTTTGTTTGTTTTTGGCCGGGGCTGGGTTTGAACCCACTGCCTCTGGCATATGGGATCAGCACCTTAATCCTTTGAGCCACAGGTGCTGCCCACCTCTAGACATTTTTGAATGCCCTCCTTCTGTCCTTAAAGACTTCCGAAGGTTCATTCATGGCTTTAGTATCTTCAAAGTGTTTCATTCAGTGGTGTTTTTGTCAAATAAAGGTAGTAAGTTTATTTTGATAAATTGATCTTTTCAGAGAAGCCATGTGGCCTAGTGGGCAGGTACTGAATTTGGGGTCCCCAGTGACCACTCAGCAGGGTGTGTGTGGACTGTGTGTTGGCCTTGTCTGGCTCTGTGCTATTGACATGATTGCTTTTTGTTTCTGACATTAGGCTGCTGAGCAGGAAGGGCAGTGGCTAGAGGCAGAGGGGCTGCTATTCTGCCAGCACCATCACCACTGCCTCGGTGACAGTAATGAATAGCCAGCGTCTACTCTGTAGTCCCTCACATAAACCTCATAACAGCTCTATGAAGTATAAAAATCTAATATTATCTGTTTTTATATCCTAGGATATGGGTTCCTAGAGGCAGAACGATTTGCTCAGGGCCACCAGATAGCAAGTTCTAGAGCCAAAGCTCAACCCCAGCCCTGCCAGGTGCTGAAGCCCCTTGAGATGTCGGCTGCTCACTCTGCAGATCCGCAGCTCTCTGCACGGCCTCTCCTGAGCCCCAGCTCCCTGACGGCCTTTGTGTGGATGTGTTGGCCTGGTCCAAATATGTCTAGGGAACTGGGGAGCCCCCAGTCAGTTCCCAGTTGTATAAAGACTTGAGCAAGTTGGGGGCCAGGTAAAAGGACAAGTTTCTGGAGGGCTGTGTCCCTGAATCTGGGTTCCTGAGTGAGCAGAAAGAGCATCTTCGCTTGGGCTATAAGGGGTGGTTGCCATGGCAGCCGCTATGGCAACGCTGATGCAAGTGCTGGCTCTGTTCCCCCTGGAGCCCAGCTGGTGAGCTGGAAGCCCTGGAGGGGCCCAAGAAAACAGGGCTTGCTCTGCCCTGTGCTTTAGATGGACCAAGTTTGATAGAAACATTTGGTAGGTAGCACATAACTGACAATCAGAGCTTGTAGCTCTGGGTTAGGTGGCTGGAAAAATCCTTATCTAACTTGTGGAGCTCAGGGGTAAGAGCTGGAGTGCTGGAAGCAGGCTGTCTGGTCCTCCCTAAGCAGCCGTGAGGCGTGTCCACGTCTGCCCTCTCTGCGGCAGCCTCCTCCTCGTCTGTTGCAGCCCTTAGTCCACAGGCCCAGTGAGGATGAAATGAGTTAATCCGTGTAAAAAGCACAGCACGAATAGTCTTATTATGATGAAAATAGTAATAATGCTTCCCTCTCTTACTCAGAATTACCTCATGCCCCCCACTTCCCTTTTTTCAGTTATCTTTGAGGTCTGCCAGGATTTGGGGGGTGGTTTGCTGTTTGGCTAGTGCTGAAATCACCTCCGCTCACTCTGTCACCTCCGCTCGCTCAGTGTCCCTGACATTACCTTCCTTTTCCACCACATAAGCTCTTGCAAGTCTGATGCGGCCCCTCCCCCACTGCCATATTTCACTGACAGTTTGGGAATAAACATGTTCTTATGTGTGGCCCCAGTCATTGCCAAAAACAGCGTTTATGGAGCATCTAATTACCGTGAGTCTGTGGTGGGTCCCGTATCAGAGTCAATAAACTGCTTTAAGCAATGCTGGCTAATTTTAGAATTTTTGGTGTTTTTAACTGTTAGAATCAACATAACATTTATTAGAAATGGCTGTTCCCAAGGACCTATTTTTTAGCATTGTGATGTTCATTTTGGAGAGGTTGGGCCATCTACATATGGGTTTATTAGTTTCTAATCAATACAGTATTGAATAAAATATGGAGACTTTCTTCTCCTCTTCCCTGGGCAAAAACACTTCATGGAGTACCTGATATATGAGGACTAGGAAGGATGTTATCTATAGATAATGATTTTTGAATAAATGGCTTCTAATATTTGAAAAACATGAATTTTTCATCGTTTATTTCTGATTTGGATATAGTTTTATAGAACAATTCCAAAGATAGCTTTCTTTTTTTTTCTTTTTATTTCTCTAGACAAAGATTGGTGGTTTTTAAAACATATCATCTAAGGGTTGTTTATTTGATACGGATCCCTTTAAAGCATTAAGAAACTCAGCCATTTAAGTGTTTTAGTTAAAATTATACTTTATTGAAATTAATATGAATGTGGAAAGTGTAGCAATTAATCTACCTAAATTTTTATTTGCAGATGTAGAAAAATAAAAAAATAAGAATATTCTCTCATCTTTTTTATTTATTTATTTTGTAGTTTTTGGCCGGGGCTGGATTTGAACCCGCCATCTCTGGCATGTGGGGCTGGTGCCCTATTCCTATGAGCCACAGGCACCACCCCTGATGTTTTTTATTGTTATTATTTTTCAAGTTCATTTGCACTTCATGCAAAGAGAAACCATCTCAACAGTATTGGCTCTGGGCCTGGTACACAGTGAGAATTTGGGTTTCCATCTCCTCTCTGTTGTCACTGCTTCTCCAATGGCTTTATCTGTTTCTCTGTTCATGCACTCTGGTACCAAACTGCCTGGGTTTTATCCTGGTTCAGACACCAACCAACTGTGTGATATTGGGCAAGTCACTTAACCTCTCTGAGCCTCAGTTTTTTCATCTGTAAAGTGGGAATAACAAAAGTACCTACTCACAAAATTATTTTGGGGACTGAATGAGTTAATATTTATTAAGCATTTAAAACAGTGTCCAGCACACACTGAGCCCTCTATAAGCATTGGTTTTTTAAAAAGTAAACCCTTAAAAGCATTCTTTATAACAGAGAGATTAAAGATTCCTCTAGACCATGAGTTAAAGGCCAGTGGTACTGATGAATTAGGGTGCCCATGACCTTATCCCACATCCACCTCGTCAGTGGACAGCTTCTATTTTTTATTTCAACAAGAGGAAGGAACCCTCAGTGTTGGCTCATGGGAAGGTAGAGAATGAACGAGGAGTCCTGGTTAAAAAAATACAGCTCGAGAAAGAACAGGCTCTCCCCAGGCATAACTTAGAAAAACAACAATCTGCTGCTCTTGATTAAAGGGGACAAAACTAATTATCCTTTCCGGAGGGATGTGAGGCTGCTCTCTGCTGGGCTGTGACCTGGAGGTGTAGGATGTGGATTTCCTTAGGATGTAATGAAGCCTTTCCCACTGAAAAATGTGTGATGATTCAGATGGATGTGGGGTCAGGGAGTAGGGGGAGGGGGAGCAATCTCCTTGCTTTTAAAAGCAGCCCCCAAACACTACAGAAACATCATTTGCTGGTCAGCACTTTGAATATAAAAAGTAATCTTCTTAAATTAGATTTGCAAAAGACCTCTGTTACAAAACATCCCTTCAAAAATATTCTGTAATTTTTGCTAATTACACCAGCTTACAATTAGCTCAACTGTTTGAAGTTTGGTGCCGCCATCCCGCCACCAATGGTGCGGATCAGAATGCCAATGAGGTGGTGACTGGGAAACGCGGTTTTGTGTGTGTGCTGAATAAAAACCAAGTGTATTAATTCTAGTTTCTTTAGCTGAGGGAGAGAAACAAAAAATTCCACCTTGGGATAATTTGAGTGTGATATTTCTCATTGTCTTTCTTTTTATTTGAGACAGAATCTCACTATGTCACCCTTGGTAGAATGCTGTGGCACCGTAGGTCACAGCCACCTCAAACTCTTGGGCTTAAGCGATTCTTTTGCCTCAGCCTGCCAAGTAGCTGGGGCTACAGGTGCCTGCCACTATGCCTGGATATTTTTTGGTTGTAGTTGTCATTGTCGTTTGGCAGGCCTGGGCTGGATTCGAACCCGCCAGCTCCGGGGTATGTGGCTGCCCTCGCTGCTGAGCTGCAGGCGCCAAGCCATCTTGTCTTTTGTACCAGCTGTGGGCTGTACCATTTGGCTGCAGTTTGCAAGAAAGCTCAGGGAAGTCTTACAACTGTTTATTGACATCACCATATTCCAGGTGCTAGAGGGTGAGAATAAAGCATTAAAAAGGCGACAAAGTGCCTGTCCTCAGGGAGCTCATGTTTTAATGACTTCCGTGGACTGAAGATTCCCAGGCTCTCTTTCAGCTTATATTTTATTTTATTTATATTTTATATAGGTAATGCTTCTAGGTAATCTTTAGACAAGTATCTCTTGGCTCTCATTCCCCATCTCTGTATGTTTCCTTATCCAGTCACCAGGGACCTCTGCTTTGCCAAATTCTATGTGTGTTTCTCCAGCCTCCTACTTTGTGAAATGGTAGCCTGCTTCCTCCTTGAAACACTTTCTTCACTCGGCCTCTGTGCCACACCTCCTTCTCTTGGTTTTCCTGTTTCTTTGGTGGGGCTCTTCTTGTGTCTATAAGCTGATAGCTTTCGAATCTAATCTCTAGTTGTTTCTTTTTTTTTTTTTTTT
>NW_003852397.1:27353198-27358857 GCF_000181295.1 Otolemur garnettii
AAAAAAAAAAAAACTTAGATGAGGTTTCTCTTCTGCTCAGAATCCTCTAGTGCAGTGGTTCTCAACCTTCCTAATGCCTCGGGCCTTTAATACAGTTCCTGTGGGTCATGACCCACAGTTTGAGAACCGCTGTTCTAGTGGCTGTCCATCTCACTCCAAAGACTTTATGGTAGACAGTCAGACTCTTAACCACTCACTTCTGGCCCCTTGTGACTTCCTTTGCTCTCAGCTCCCTCCTTACCCCACTCCAGCTATACTGGCCTTGCTGTCCCTCAGCACTGCCCCAAGAACTTTGCATATGCTGTCCCATCCACCTACAACATGCTCTCCGTCCTACAGATCTCTGTTTAAACATCACTTTTGGGGAGGCCTTCCATGAGCACTCTGTATGGAATAGCAGCCACTCCCCTGATCCCCTCGTCCCCCACCTGCCTTGTTTTTTTCCATAGAAGTTATCACTTCCCAATGTAAGCTCAAGAGTACAGGAACTATGTTTTACTCTCTGCTGAAATGCTGTGCCTAAAACGTCTGGCACAAGTAGACCCCCAGCAGATATTTAGAGCTGACATCTCCATTTGAGCCAGATAGCAGGCAGAGGGCTTTATGGGAATTATTTATTTACTCCTCAGAGCAACTCTACGAAGTCCAAGGCTCATCATTATGTCCATTTTCAAGTTGCAAACTGAAGATTTGGGAAGCTGTATAACTTGGCCAAGGTCACTTAATGGATTTGGGCTTGAACCCAGGTCTTGTAGACTGCAGAGCCCAGGCTCTGGCCACTTACTGTTGTCTTTCCATGGTGGGCTGACTTTGTTTTAGAAAGGTTGACAGTGTCTGAACATGGACTTGGAACACAGAAATGGACAGGAGCTATGGTGCATTTATCAGGATGGTCTAGTGTCTCTCTGGAGTACTTGGGTTCTTAATTTGCTCTGGGCAGTGATGGCATTTTGCAGGTACTTTCTCCTGGATGTGGAGTTAACACAGGAACCACACCACAATTAGTGCAGGGAAAGTCACAGATAGTCCAAGTGCTCTTAAACACCCCAGGGGCCGTGTTGGAGCCCGATCTTCCATCTCTCGCTGTATGGCAAGTGGTCTTTCTGATGCCATTCATCTGCGCAGCTGCAGATGGAGGAGTCACCTGGCATTTGGGGGCCCTTTTGTTTAGAATTTAGGATCCAGCTCAGCCTGAGAGAGGCCTGGGGAAAGAGGTGACTGAGGTGGAGGGCCCTGAGTGATGCTTCAGCTATGGAAATTGTTCTCTCTTTCTGTCCTTCTCAAGTGCATCTGGTTGTACACTGTTCTTTTCAGTGTGCTGCTGCTGACCATAGACTTTCTGAGGGTAGCACCAGGCATTCATTTTCTAGCTACTTATTAAGAACCTACTAAGTGCAAGGACTACAGAGACAGTAGTTGGTCCAAACCATAGAAGTCTTGGGGGCTCTTACATGCTCCTTCTGTGTGCCAGGCACTGAGAGCTTTACATATGCATATTACCTCATCTACTCATAACAGCCCTGTGAATTAGTACTCCATCTGTACGATGAAGGAACTGAGGATCAGAGAGGTTAAGTCACTTGTCCAGTGTCACACAGCTAGTGAATGGTAGAGCTGGCTCCAGCAACCGTGCTCTTAACTATTGGGTTTAATTTCCTCTATATTGCACCACTCGGGGATCACTGAAAGTTACCTTGAGTAGTTTTCCTTCTGGAAGATTGTACTTATGAAAAGTTCTAAAGATACAAGCTTTACAGGAAGCTAAAATGGAAACACAGCAAAATGTCTCATGAGATGAGAGCAGAAGATGGACCAGCTGTTGCTGCTGATTCTCTGAGCACAGAGACGGAGTAGGGGTAGGGAGGAGGAAGTGAAGACAGCCAGAAGGTGTGGGAATTCTTATCACTGTTGAATGACTCAAGTAAATATGTGTCTCAGAAAAAGGGACTTGTAGGGCTGATCTCTCACAAGTCCTGATAAAACTTCACGACTAAGCCATTTTCATGAATCCCCAGGCTGCACAAAAATGCTTCTTTTCTTGGCTTTTATTTACAGAATTTCATCTTCTGGAATAGTTAATAGGATTTTATTTCACATCATTATTCCATGATGATTTTTTCCCATTAAATATATTTTAAAAATTTTGCCTGACCATATTTTTATTTTACCTATACTTTTTAAAGATTGTGGTAAAGCACACGTACAATGTAACTATTTAAACCATTACCAAATTTACCATTTTAACATTTTAAAGCATATAAAAATTCAGTGGCACGAAATATATTCACAACGTTGTGCATCCGTCACCATTATATGATTCCAGAGGCTTTTGGGCACCGCTGAAGGAAACCATGTCCCATTAGGTAGTCGCTCCCCATTCCTTCTCTTTTCCTAGCCTCTGGCAACCTCTGACTCTACAGATTTGTCTGGTCTGGACATGTCTCACATACGGAATCACACAACATGTGCCTTTGTGTCTGGCCTCTTTTCCTTTGCATAGTATTTCTGAGATGCTTCCATGTTGCAGTGTGTATCCGTACTTCATTCTTGGTTAGGGCTGAATGACATTCTGTTGTATGGACATATCACATTGGGTTTATCATTCAGCAGTGGATGGACATTTAATATACACCTTTGAAATATAGTTACTATAGTACCAGCTATGTGCCAGACACTTTGCCACATGCTCTGTCCTGAGTGTTCGTATATAAAGAACTCTTACATATCAGTAAGAAAAAAATAGTACTGATTTACATAAGTGAGCAAATCACCTGAAAAGACATTTTATAGAAGAAAATACAAATATAATAATTTCATAGGTTTAAAAAATCATTTCAATCTCTGCTTTTCAGTTAATTTGGGAATTAGTTTGAACAAAGTCGTGCTATATTCAGGACAGCTTACAGAAGCTCATGTGGGAGAGTCCTCACTTGGGGAAGAGTTGCCTGGGTTCTTCCATTCAGGTCGTGTACATTTGTGACCTGGAGATTCTCTCCCTTGGTTTTCTCAGATAGAGTACTTATCACCTCTTTGACGCCTTTGTGAAATGTTTTGCTCTTTTGGCTGTTTCCAAATTCAGATGGATATTAAAGTCATTTTGGAGAGTGTCTTGTTTTTTTCACAAGCATCTCAATTTATGTGTTTTTTTTGTTGGTCACCAACTGCTGAGAATGCAGTAGATTTTCATAGTCAAAGACTCTTTGAAATGGTAGGTGTCATTTTTCTGTGCTATCCAACAAGGTAGCCATATGCCACGTGTGAGCACTTGAAACATGGCTGCTGCCCATTAAGACTTGTTGTAAGTATAAGAAGATATACTTTGGATCTCATACTGATATGAAAAAATGTTAAGTGTCTCTAACATTTTTTCTTATTGGTTACATTTTTTTTTTAAGAGACAGAGTCTCACTTTGTTGCCCTAGGTAGAGTGCTGTGGGTCATAGCTCACAGCAACCTCCAAATCCTGGGCTTAAGCAATTTTCTTGCCTCAGCCTCCCGAGTAGCTGGGACTACAGGCGCCCTCCATAACACCTGGCTATTTTTTTGTTTCAGTTTGGCAGGGCCAGGTTCAAACCTGCCACCCTTGGTATATGGGGTCAATGCCCTACCCACTGAGCCACAGGCGCTGCCCCTGATTACATGTTAAATGGATAATATCTGATTATATTGGGTTAAATAAATTATATTATTACAACAAAACTTATCTGTTTCTTATCTGTGACAAATATAAAAATTTAAATTATATAATATGTGGCTCATATTAATTAAATACTTCTTTTCTTTTCTTTTCTTTTTTTCATGATAGGGTCTCACTCTGTTGCCTGGGCTATAGTGCAGTGACATCATCATAGCTCACAGCAACCTCAAACTCCGGGGCTCAAGTGATCCCTCTGGCTCAGCCTTCTAAGTAGCTGGGACTACAGCCACCCTCCACCACACCTGGGTGATTTTTTCTACTTTAGGTAGAGATGGGGGTCTCACTCCTGCTGAGGCTATTTTCAAACTCCTGCCACCTCAGCCTCCCAAAGTGCTAGGATCATAGGTGTGAGCCACTGCACCCAGCCAACATTGCTATTCTAAAAAATAAAAAGCTGGCAGGGGGCAGAGAATAGGCAAGAGGACTCTGAATGGACCTGTATGACTTCACTGCTGTCAGAGTCTCGAGACTGCCTGCCCTCCTCCAACCCCCCACAGGCTACATGGGGTCTGGATGCCTGCAATATCCTCCAAACTTGTCTCTCTTCTTTCACTCTAGACCTCTGACATTCTATTTCCCTCTTTCTAGCCAGAGGGATCTTTCTAAAAGACAAATCTCATCACATCATTCCCTGCTCTATGACTCTTTTGTGGACTCCCTTACCCCACACCCAGACTCTGCTAGCCTGTTCAGGCCTGCCCACCTATTTCAGCCTTATTTCATGTCTCCCTGCCTCCTTCCCCACCTTCTAGGGCCTTCTGATAAGTGTTATTGTCACATTCACTACATGCAGAATATATTTTCACCATAAAAACCTGACAAATGTGTAATATAAAAGATAATGCCCACATCGATGCCGACCACCCCAACCCAGCTATGTAATCCACACTGTCAGCAGTTAGGATGTGCTCATCTAGGCCCTCCCTTTGTGCACACAGAACTGATTCTGTGTATTTGTATAACATTCGCGTCTGTATCCACTATACAAATTTAAACATCAACATTTAGACACATTTGCTTCAGACATCTGTGTGTGTGTGAAAGGAAATGAAAGGTGACAGGTATGGATGAAGCCTTCTGGGTGCCCGTCCAGGCCCTGTGCCTTCTTTCCCTGGGGGTGACCTCCCCCTGCAGTAGACACTGCCTTTCAGCTGCAGGTTTAGATTTTTACTACATTTATTTGTGGATGTAAACAATGGAGTATTATTTTGTGTATTACTAAATAGTATCATATCATATCATTTATATTTCTTGCAACTTGGATTTTTATTGTTCTTCCTTTTCTTTTGAGGTTTTTCATTAATATATGGTCCTACATTATCTTTCATTATTAAGAGTGATTTAATCACAGCCTCATTTAATCTATTTCCTTATTGTCAGACATTTAAGTTTTCACACTTCTTCCAGATGCCCTTCCTTCGTATATGCCATACTTTCTTTTACTTCTTAACTCTTGACTTCTTATATTCTCTGGAACAGTCTGTAAAAGATTGGAATGATCTGGTTTTTTGGCGTTTTTTTTCTGTTTTTGAAAATTTGATAGAATTCATCAGTAACACTGTCTAGGCCTGACATTTTATTTCATTTATTTCCTAGTTATGGGGCTATTCAGGCTTTTTATTTCTTCTTGAGATAGTGTTTTTTGTTTTTTGGTTTGTTTTTGAGACAGGCTAGAGTGCAGTGGTGTCATCATAGCTCACTGTAACCTCAAATTCCTGTGATCCTCAAGTGATCCTCCTGCCTCCCAAGTACAGGTGACTACAGGTGCCCGCCACCACACTGGACTAATTTTTTTCTATTTTTAGTAAAGATTGGGGTCTTGCTCTTGTTCAGGCTGGTCTCAAACTCTTAACTTGAAGCAGTCCTCCCACCTTGGTCTCCCAGCGTGTTAGGATTACAGGCATGAGCCACTAAGCTCGGCCACAACAATTTTTTTTTTTTTTTTTTTTTTACAGAGTTTCA
>NW_003852397.1:27359003-27431126 GCF_000181295.1 Otolemur garnettii
TGTTTGGCGGGTCCAGGCTGGGGATTCGAACCCGCCACCTTAGGTGTACGTGGCTGGCGCCTTAGCCGGTTGAGCTATAGGCGCTGAGCCAACAATTTTAATAAGTTATATTTTTCTAGAAATTTATACATTTTATTTAAGTTTTCAAACTTAATGGCAAAGTGGTTGATAATATTCAAATTTTAGTTTTTAATTTCCATTGCTGTAGAATCCGAGACCCTAGTCACAACACTATCAGTGCCTTTTCTCCCCTTTTTAAAACTTGACCAGCTTTGGTTATTTTGTTAATCTTTCACCATTTGCCATTTTAGTATGGTTTTCCTGGCCTATTGCTCCCTTTTCTTGTTGCCTGGTTGACTCCCTCTACTCTTGTCAGGTCCCCGGGAGGCCTCATTTCTCCTGGGAGGACTTTCTGGCTCTTCAACCTTTGGTCGCACCCCTTTGGAACTTGCCATTACCACTTTTTTTTTTAAAAAAGCAACTTACCATGTTACTATTTCTTTGAAAGGGAAGAGAGGTCTGAATGTCCTGCTGTGAGCACATGAAGGCAGGAGCTGCATCTGTCCCCTGCTGGTCTCTAATATCTGGCACCATGCCAAACATATAGTAGACCCTCAGTTCTACGTTCTCCATAGGTGAGGCCTCTCTCTTTTAGGGTCCATTCTCAGCAGGACGGCTGCAAAGAGGATTCAACCAGTGACCACGTGTTTGTCTAAGCTGACCATTTCTGAGGGTCTGTGATTCTTTTTTCCTATAATTTATCAGGAAGTAAAGAGTTGGAGTTGTAGCCACGCCATGAGTAGAATGAACCAGAGTATGGCCCGATGAGCTCCAGAAACATCATCATTGGGTGATGCCCTTATATTTTTGTTTAAGAGAGAGACAGGCTAAAGTGATGAACTTTCTATTCTGCAAACTCCCTTTCACACACAGGAAGCTTCTCCACAAAGAATTGAGTCTTTATCTGCCTAAATGCCAGCCAGTTTATCCTCAATTGTGTACTAAAAACAGACTGAAAAAACATTTAAGTGAAAGAAGCCATCGCCTTCTTAAGTGGTCCAATCAGAATAAAAATATCTGGCACAGGCAGCATCATATTCTGCACAAATTTCTCTTAAAAAGTTTAGCTGTTCAGGCAACACCTGTGGCTTAAAGGAGTAGGGTGCAAGCCCCATATGCCAGAGGTGGCGGGTTCAAACCCAGCCCCTGCCAAAAAAAAAAAAAGTTTAGCTCTTCTATTTTCCCAGTGATTCTACAGTTGTCCTCATAGATAGAGAAAGGTAAAAGAACCAAAAGGAATGTTTTGTTAGCAAAACACTCTGACAGGGGAATTCAGACACTAATGTACTTAAAACATATGTAACATGTTAGCGAAGGTGAGATGGGAAGGCCTTTGGGAAGGGAAGAGGAAGGCAGGGAGTTAGAGTGGGAAGGAGGAGTCTCTTTTCATGGTTACATCCTGTTCAGATCTGTGGCCATGTTGTTACCTAACACAAATATTCATGGCACATTGAAGCCTTTGTTTAGTTTATGTATATTTTATCTACTCTGTAAGAATTAGGTGTAAATTTCATTGGCCCTCTAACATAAGCCTCGCAGAATGATAATGGTAACTAACATTCACCCTTACTAGGTAAGGAATCTTCTCAGAACCATAACAGCTCATTTGGGCACTTACTAAGTGCCAGGCTTCTGCTAAACATCTTGTACAATACATTAGTTTGATCCTTCAACGTTTTGGAAAGAGATTATTATCCCCACTTCACAGGTGAGAAGATGGAGATTCAGAGGGAGTAGAGGGTAGGCAACCTGCTCCAAGTCCCCCAACAGGAAGGGGAGGGTGCTGCTATTAGGACCCCATGTTGGTTCCACCCTGAGCACCATGTTCTCAGCCCCACACAGCTTGGACAGCAGAAGCAGTCTCAATGTTCGCTTCTGAAGCTCACACTCTTAGAAGCTATTTTGGAAATGGTTGCTAACCCTCTTCTCCAGGTGATGGGAAAGAATCACATTTGTTTTCACGTGGTGGGAAAATCTGTCCCGTGCCAGCCCTGAGGCCTGTTGCTGCTGACCTCATTCTGTTCGATTCCAGACACACACCCTCAAAGGTGAGATCACTCCCTAAATCCACCTGGAATCCTGATTTTTCACTCTTTCTGTGGCATTTCCCTATTTTGCTATCACTCTTCTACAGGTGGAGAGCTTACAGCTTTTCCTTCCCACCTTTCTTGGGGTGGCAGTCCCCTCCCAACTTGGCAGTTTCTTTCTTGCTGCTCATCCACCCCAGACCTTCTGTGGCGGTGGGGCTTACTGGGCAGCACTGTCCTCGTGAGTTTGGCTCGACACAGGGCTGTGCTTCCTAACCACATGCACTCAGGCCTGGCTCACATGAGAAGCCTAAGGGCTGGGCACAGACAGTAGACTCCTGCTCCAAGCACTGTCCAGAAGCCCAACTGTGTATCTTTGTGTCTGGGAAACCTATAGAACCAAGTGCCATTTCCTTACTTGGACTTTTGCTGACTGTGCAAAAACGTTGCTTCTAAAACAGAAGAAATATACCCAGGATTGAGCTGACCCTCCCTTGGTGAGGCCCTGGCACTGAAGCCTCCATGATGTTATATGTCATGCTGCCAGGGTCATTTACTGGCTTCACGAAGGAGCCTTCTCATCAGGGTGGTTTTCATTCCCTGAAGCTGTTTGTTAAAGCCACCTGCTAGTGTCTGGCTGGGGAGAAGGAGGAAGCTTCAGGAAGCTCTTATGATACTGCGTAGCATTGTTAAAAGGGACTCCAAATAATGGGACTGATTCAGAAACCAAGATGGTTGAGGGATGTGTCGGGGGGTGGGGAGGCTAAAAATTAGGGACAGCCCTTGTCTTGGTAGGTCTCCTGGTAGTTTCTGCAGCTGAGGGGGGACACCCACATTGCCCAACAGTGCCCTGGATTGACAGATTTTCTCTGATGCCTTTTCTTTGGCTATGAGGCCTGGCAGTATGAGGCCCTGCTGAACTCATGCCCTCCCACAAGGAACCTCCAGGGAACGTTCTTTCTAAAGCATGCTTGGCCCTGTTTGGTGGGACTTCTCTTCCTTGGAGAAGGACTACAACCTTCTGGATCTAAAGTCATACACATCTGGGTTTGGTGAATCCCGACTTGTCCATTCACCAGCTGTGACTTCTGGCATGTGGTCTAACCTCTCTGAGCCTCAGTTTATCACCTCTATAAAATGGGGTAATGATAATATCCCCATTATATCATAACATTATATAATATTATATAAAATTATGAGATAAGGTTATATTATTTATTTTAAAATGAGTAATTCCATGATAATAACATCACATATAAAACATTATATAACACCATGATAATGCCATCTGTATGTCATGAATGTATGTCGCATATATTACATGTATGTAATGTCATTACATTAACATTGTAATATAACTTAATAACCTATCTTTTAAGGTTATTGTGGGACTTAGATTATGTAGGTAAAGTGTTTAGTCCTTGGCACACCAGGAACTGAATTACTATTAATTATTACAGTAATTAACACTATGTGTGATCTTCTGTGGATTGCAACATGTAAGACAAAGGCACATCTTAAAATATTCTGGTATATGTTGTTGCTTTGGAAGAAGTGAAGCTCACGGATAATTAGGAAAGCAAAGCCCAGTTATAACCCAGGAGGGAAGGAGCAGTATCCAGGGAGAAGCACTGTCGAAATTTTTTTTTTTAAGGCAGAAGTTTCTTTTCTGAAGAACTTAGGCCAACATGTTACTTAATAGAAAAGTATTAAATATAAATAACCACCCACATGTTCTCTGTTTATCTTGAGATGTTACTAGCCTGGGTTTTTACTGCTGTACGTGAGGATGAGGAGGAGGGTGAGGCAGAGGAGGAGGCCTGATGCAAAGGCTGGAGTTTCCATATGTTTGGGAGTTTGTGAATTGGCCCCAGCTCTTGTGCGTCAATCCTGTGTCCAGGTTTGAATGCTATTCTTGGGTCCAGGCTTTGGGAGGGAAAGGGAAGGGTGCCATGTGGACATCTGTGAGAACTTAGCAAAGATAGCACCAGAGTTAGAGCCCTCATCTCATTTTTAGGATACGTAAAGGATATTATTTGCCCTGTTTTCCACATAGGGAAAACAAAACTCAAGAAATGAAGCCTCATACTCAAGTCCACATGCTAATAAACCATCATGAGATTTCAGGTAAGACAACTGAGATTAGAATCCTGATTTCACCTGTGTGATCATAATCAAATCACTTCATCTCCTTAGGCCTCCATGTTCTTATCTATTAAATGGGCATAATGATTCATCATAGCTCACAAGGTGAGAGTCGGGGAGATTAACTATAAACAATATTAGCATATGCTTTTTGATGTGCTCAATACCTGTTAGCTGCTGTTATTATTGCGATGACCTTGTATTTTATTTATCTCTTTTGTGTAGTAGAGCTAGCCAAGACTTTTACTCAGGTCTGATTTACCACAAAGCCTGCCCTGGTAACTACGTGCTTTCTGCCTTGTGTTACTGCTGATTACAGCAGAGAGGTCAAGGCAAAGGTGACCATCATGTAGCCAACATCCTTTTGGTACCTCAGTGACTAAAACCCCAGGAAAAGTCCTACATGGATCCTTTTCAGGAATTATGAAATCCAAATATCCATATTGATGGCTATCTTGCATTTTGGGGGGGAGTAATTTGTCACTCCACAAAAACATTGAAAAAGGCATCCCTGTAGGCATGTTGGGCAGTTACAAAATTTGATTCAATTTACAAGAAAGAAATAAGGTGCTTCTGGTGTGCCTGGAGCCTCTGTGTGCTGTCCTGATCTGACTTGGTGCTACCTCCATTACTTCTAAGGAGACTGATTCACGTTGAGAGATTAATAGGTAAGGAAACTGGCTTTGGCTTATTAGGCAATGGCTACATGTCCTGTTGATCATCCTTTAAAAACCTGGAGTCAAATGTGGCCTTCATGGAGCTGCTGGGACTCCCTGGTGTGTGCGTACAAGGGAGAGTTCTGGGCTGAGCCAAAACTATAAACATCACCAGTGGCGTCCATTTGGGAAATGTTTCAATGTGAAAAATCAAGACAAAGATTGGGAGTCTTGTCTGACTTTTTGACAGTTTCAAAATTGTGTTGTGTTTAAAAGACTCTGGAGCTTTCCTCCTAGGGCCCTGGGCAGGAGTTTGGAGTGAATCTGGCTGCTGTGGATTGCAGAGCTGGAGAAAACCAGCCATCTCGTTTGCCTGGCCATTTCTTGAGGCATCTCTCCTTTTGATAAGCCTGCATTGAAAACCAGTGATTTCCTCTAAACACTCAACCACTGAATAACGAACCCATTGTCTTTTCTTTTCTAGGGCTAAAAGACAGCGGCAAAACAACTTTCCCATGTTTCCCTCTCCTAAAGCCTGGAATTTCAGAGGGGTAAGTGTTTGCCCTGGGTAGCTCCTGCTGTTAAATGTGTTATTCCGGATATATGCTCCTGCCTCAAGAGAGGATACTACTGGGGTTGGCTTTACTAATCCAAATTTCCACTAACAAAGTGTCTGTGCCTTACAACTTGGGGAAGTTACGTTTGCATTGGTGATTGTGGTTCAAGTAAAAACTCCAAGTAGGCCAATAAGCTTCCACGGTCATTTGCCAACCCTGCAGGTCCCAGGCTACAGGAAACATCTTGTGAAAAAGCCAAGAGGTTTTGAGCTTGATGAGGAGGGCACTGGGGCTGTTTTCTTTGGAACTTGGAGGGAAGCAGTATACAATGAAGGAAGAAAGAAATCAGAAATGTGTACTTTGTTACTATGTAGTTTTATGCCTTCACGGGAAGCTTTGTTTTCCAGAAGGAGAAGTCTATAAACTTTTAAACAAATTTTGAAGGGAATCATAAAATTTTATTTATAAAGTAATAGACTTTGTGCTTGGGAGATACAGGAAGGGTCAGATTAAACGTCCTCCTGATATAGTTGTCTTGACATAGTAGCAATAATAATAATATTCATAATGTACGGAGGTCCTACTGTGTGCTAAGATGATTTCCAGTGCTGCCCTTGGGAACAGACCTTTGCATCTGTAGAGATTACTCTGAGCTCTGTTGCACCTGCTAGCCTTTCTTTGCACATGTGGTTCTTTCTGCCCAGAGCACTGTCTCACCTGCCCAGCGCTGCACTCCTACACACACTGCTCCTGGCCCACCCACTTCATCCACTGGGTCTAAACCTTGATATCACCTCCTCTGAGAAGCCATCTGGACCACCCCCCTGAATCTGAGCTTGAGGCCCCTTCTGTGTACCCCTGTACTTTCTTATCCTTGTGCATAGTTAGCACTTACTGAAAAGCCCCAAGCATGAAGTGTGTTGAGACCTGTCGGTGTCTCTTGTTCCTTACTATCCTGGGGCTACCACAACTCCTGGCACAAGCATGTCTAATTACTTTGTTGGACGAATGAATAGAATGAATGAATGAATAAATTTCTCATATTCATCTGACATAAAAGCCACATGTTGCCTTTAGATTGGGTTTCAAATTCAAGTCTTTAGTCTTTTTAATACTGTTCTGACTAGTTCTGTTCACACTTCAAGATCCCGTATAGATCTTGGTTATTTTCCTGAAGTGTCTTATTAAAAATAAATATAGATCATGGCACTATGTTAGCTCAGGTTGCAATATGCTTTTCATTGAGTACAATGAGAAATGTGTTGACTTCTGAAATAGATGTGCATGTCTTACTGAATGCAAGTTATGTACCTCCTAACTTGTTTATAGATGTATGGGTAAGATCTCAAAATGTGCTCAGTTGGATAATTATAACCATTAAGAGAAAAAAGGCTTACTGAACACACCAAATTCAATATCCTCACTGCTGCAAGACTTCTCAGTGCCTTTGATGTGGTGATGTGCATGGAGACAGCGTAAGGACAGTGGATGGAATCTGAGCATTTTCCGAACTCATTGATCATAAAACCCTTTGCTGATGAAGGAGATATTATGCATTTTGGAATAGTTGATAATTATAGTCAGTTTCGAACTATAGAGAAATCAGGTTTCCTGTGAGCAAGTTAGCCTTTTTGAAGGACTTTGTTAACATCCTCCTTCTGACTCAACAGTCCTTAGATTATCCAGAAACTTAGTCCAAGGCTACCTAGAACAATTGATTACCCTTCCTATGGCCATGAGAACCCATCAGCTGTTTTCCCTGGAAAAATATTTTGTGCATATTTCCTTAAAAAAAATTTACAATCCTAGTTTTTAGAATTAGCTACTCAAAGGGACCTTTGAGATATGTACGTTGTTGTAGTGACCTGCTGTTTGCCTATCCTTGGCATAACTCTCTAAGACCAGGGTAACATTTAGCATTTATAATTCCTGGCCTGAGCCAAAGCAAGACTACTATCTTTAAAAATAGCCAGATGTTGTGGTGAGCACTTGTAGTCCCAGGTAAGGGTCTAGGATCCTAGGCAAGAGGATCCCTTAAGCCCAAGAGTTTGAGGTTGCTGTGAACTATGACACTATGGCACCCTACCTAGGGTGTCAAAGTGAGACTCTGTCTCAAAAAAAAAAAATAGAATTAATAATTCATTACAGGAAAAAATGCTGCCCCTGGCTTCTTAAACCAAGTAGGTATCAGAATCTAATGCCATGTTGACTTCAGGTTCCTGTCAACCCTCAAAGTCATAGCCAGCTCACAAGATTTTCCCAAATAGTTAACAATCGTTTGAGTAAATAGAGACTGTTAGTTGGTTAAATCAATTGCGATATTTATCTTGGTCTCCTGTCCTTGCTTTGATTTCTTCTGGGCTTTGGAGCTTACTAGTGAAGTTAGATAAACTGACTTCAACTAGCTGGTTTGGTGTCTGGTCAAATGCCAGATTCCTCTGTGGACAAATTGATCTTTCTCCACCTTGAAGTATAATCCTCAGTGACATGGTGGAGAGGTGGAGGGAACCCAACCAAGTAATAACACTCTTATTCCCAGCCAGCACTCACTTTGTAATCATCATTATGGTAGCTGAACTTGGAGATGGAGAAGGACCCAGAAGCTGATACATTTTCTATAATGAAATTTGACTCCCAGGTCTGTTAGACTGGGCTCTGCATGCTATTCTGGGCAGGGTTCACTTTCAGTGAATACTTTGTTTTCTTCTTTATTTAGAAAGGAAGGTTTCATAGGCTAAATGCTAAGAAATATCCCATATTTATATTTGTGGCAGAGAAAACCATTATAAGCATTCACAATTGTATTCCTCTTTAGCTTTCAAAGAAAAAGAATGCAGTGTTTCTTACCCAGGTTCTAGGCATTTGTAAATTTGAGGTGGTGACACAGTGAGAAATAGTTTGGAAAAGGCAAGAAGGAACCACATTGTTCCAGATGAGGAGTGAAGAGGGAGACATGGGCAAGATCCAGGTGCTGAGGAGTAGACATTTGGGGAAAAGAGAGAGATTTCCAAATAATGACAGTCTAGTTGGGCAAGTTGTATTGCATCGCCTTCCTTGACTTTCCTGGAAACATCCCCTTCATTAGTCCTTAAGTGATTAGGAATCACATTTGTGGTTTTCCTTTTAGAGTGTTTGACTGCAGGGAGGTCAGAAAGGACTGTTGACACTCAGATCACACCTCCTCTTTACTTACCAGGAGGTTAACCCTTTCCTGGGTCATCATCGTTGTTAACTGCAGGGTATGGTCAGCCCTCCGGTTCCCATGGTTGTCTAAGGAGACAGTGCCCCTGGGTGTCACTGAGCCTCTGGGACTTCTCTGTCCTCTCAGGCAAGGGGTGGCACTGTGCCTACCTCTTACCAGACCCAGGGGTGCTGCAGATACACTCATGAAGACACGTTTAGAGGATGGTTTGGGTTGGGGCATTAGGAGAAAACAAGAACAGAATGGGGGGAATCAGATGGCTGAGGGACATAGGATGGGGGATGTCTTGCTCCAGACAGCTCCCCTGTCAGGTACTCACTGCACATCTGGTCCCCATCTGGTTGGGGCAGTGCTGAGCTCATAATTTCCACCCTTCCTTGTGAAAATATTTGCTACAGTTCCTCCTGTTAACCAAGACACAGAAAGAGACAGAGAGACGGTGAGAGTGAGCGAGAGAGAGTGGAACGTGTGGGGAGACCCTGAGACTCAAGGAAGAATCAAAGAGAAAACTCACCTTAGGACTGTAAAAATCTCAGGAGCAAAGCTCCTCCATGGTCTGTACATTAACTAGGAAACATAACCAAATTTTAGAACTTTTATTGTCTTGTCTCCTTCTCTAGTGCCTGGTCTCTACTTTTGTCTAGGCCATTTGTGAAGAAACTTCTAAACTCTGGGACTTAGAAGGTACTTTGGGCATTGTAGACCCAATTTTTAATTTTTAAATGAGGCAATATGCTCAATATGACCCAATTTTTAATTTTTAAATCCCAGTGTATTACTTAGGACTCTGGTTATGTGATAGAAACTCAATTAAAACTAGCTCAAGCAGAAAACGGAATTGATTGCCCTTGTGACTGGGGGAAACGAAGGTGGGTGGGCTTTAGGCACACTTGTATCCAGGGATTCTTTACTCTCTGAGTTTGTCTAATCGTCTCCTATTGAACATGTATTTTTTTGGGAGGAATAGCATAAATAGCCATCCATTTCTTTCTTTCTTTCTTTTTTTTTAATTGTTGGGGATTCACTGAGGGTACAAAGATCCAGGTTACACTAATTGCATTTGTCAGGCAAAGTCCCTCTTATAAATGTGTTCCTCCTCTAAGAGGTCATTCATTTCTAGAGGAAAGTGAGAAGATTTATTTCCAGAGTCCACATATGAAATCCCTGTGTAGGCTCGGCGCCTGTGGCTCAAGTGGCTAAGGCGCCAGCCACGTACACCTGAGGTGGAGGGTTCGAATCTAGCCTGGGCCCACCAAACAACGACAGCTGCAACCAAAAAATAGCCGGGTGTTGTAGTGGGCGCCTATGGTCCCAGCTACTTGGGAGGCTGAGGCAGGAGACTCACTTGAGCCCAGGAGTTGGAGGTTGCTGTGAGCTGTGATATCACAGCACTCTACCCAGGGGGACAGCTTGAGGCTCTGTCTCAAAACAAACAAACGAAATCCCTGTGTAGCACTCTAATTGTCTAGGCTTGGGTCACATAGCTGCATCTTGGCCAATTACTGTGGTCAAGACTATGGGGTTCTACGATTGGACAGACATTGGTCATGCTTCTCCCTCTGTGGCCAGGGAACCAGGTGGGCGGGGTTTTGCAATTGGCAGCTCTGCTAGAGCCACTTAAGATGGGGAAAGGATAGTTACTAAAGGAAGAGTTTGGTGCTGTTGCCAAAAGGGAGTCTGGCTCCCGGATTGTCAGGAAATAACGGAGACTACTCCTGAGGGTGGCTCAAAGTGGAGAGAGATCGGGACCTTGTCTTCAGGTGTCCTACGTCTCCTCCACACTGCCTTGACCCGTCCCGTGCTCTGTGTTGAGAAGTTGGCAAAACCTCAGTGTACATAAGGGTTTCTTGACGGTCACACTGAGACACTCTGAAGTTCATGACTCAGTAGAGTGAGTCTCTAACACTCCAAACACAGCAGGCCTCCCTGGAGTTTACTGTGGCCTTCCTATCTCTATGCTGCAAAAG
Organism: Otolemur garnettii; assembly: GCF_000181295.1. Classification (NCBI taxonomy): domain Eukaryota; kingdom Metazoa; phylum Chordata; class Mammalia; order Primates; family Galagidae; genus Otolemur; species Otolemur garnettii. Next base: position 27,369,618 of record NW_003852397.1, read on the forward strand.
AAGACAACAAACCTTTCTCTTTTCTGGAAGCCTCAGTCTGTACATCTCCTTCTGTTGAGTGAACACCACTCCAGGCTAGCCTGCTGGCAGTCCTGCTGGCAGGCAGCATTTTTTTCCGTTTTGAAGATGAGGAAATGGAGCCCCGTGTCTGCTAACTTGCCTAAAGTGGAGCCTTAAAGTGGCAGAGTCCTGCTGTGAACCTAGGACTTCCTGTTCCCTGGCCATTAGAGCATATTGCCTCTTTAAAGCAAGGCTAATAACACATACCTTGTCTTTAAAGGAATTTAGGGCTCGGCGCCTATAGCTCAACCGGCTAAGGCACCAGCCATGTACACCTAAGGTGGCAGGTTCAAATCCCCAGCCTGGACCCACCAAACAACAATGACGGCTGCAACCAAAAAATAGCCGGGCCTTGTGGCGGGCGCCTGTGGTCCCAGCTACTTGGGAAGCGGAGGCAGGTGACTCGCTTGAGCCCAGGAGTTGGAGGTTGCTGTGAGCTGTAATGCCACGGCACTCTACCCAGGTGGACAGCTTGAGGCTCTGTCTCAAAAAAATAAAATAAAATAAAATAAAATAAAATAAGTTAGACACAAAGATCTTTTTTAAAGTGCTAGAAACAGGGAATATCCTATCTTAAACTTTTCATTACCTGGAATTCCTTTTGAGTTCTACTCTGTCAGACTTTTCTCTTAAAAGTTTTGATCTTCTCTACTATATTTATGAAAAATGGTTCGTTACTATTTTTGGTAATGGTAATAATGAATATAATAGCAATAACTTCATTAGCTCCAAGCACCCAACCCCAAACATTCACTTATGTTCACAGGTACTGTGTTGAGCACTTTATATATTCATTACTTCACAAAACAATCACAAGGGGTGGGTGTAGTTTGAGCTTCATCCTCATTTTTTTTTTGAGATGGAGTCTTACTGTCTTGCCCAGGCTGGTCTCAAACTCTTGGGCTGAAGTTATCCCCCCTCCTCAGCCTCCTGAGTAGATGGGATTGCAGGTGCAAGCCACCATTCCCAGTTCTTATCTTCTTTACATAAAGGAGAAAATAGACTATATACATTTTCTATTACTAAGTAACAAATTACCACAAATTTAGCAGCTTAAACAACACCAGCAACAACCATTCATTAGCTCTGCAGACTAGAAGTTAGAGCAGGGTGTGGCTGGATTCTCTGCTCATGGTCTCCTAAGACTGAGCTCCATGAGGTTAGTCAGGGCTGGGGTGTCATCTGAGGCTCAGGGTCTTCTTCCAAACTCATTTAGGCTGTTGGGAGAATTCTGTATCTTGTGGTTCCTATTTCCTGGCTGGCTGTCAGATGGGGGTTACTTTTAGTTTCTACAGGCCACTCTCAGGTCCTTGCCATGTGGCCCCCTGTATCTTCAAAGCCAGCAAAGGGGAATTTCCTTCGCATCAGTCTCAAACTTCAGATCTCTCTGTTGTTAGGAATAACAAAATTCCTCTTGAGGACTCACCAGATTAGATTAGGTCCACCCAGATAATCTCCTTTCTAGTTATCTAAAAGTAAATGATTAGGCCTGGAGCAGTGGCTCACACCTAAAATCTTAGTGTATTGGAAGGCTGAGGCAGGAGGATTCCTTGAGGCCAGGAGTCTGATACCAGCCTAGGCAACATAGTGAGACCCTATCTCTATAAAAAGTTTAAAAATTCACTGGACACATGTGCTTGCTTGGGCAGCACATATACTAAAATTGGAATGATACAGAGAAGATTAGCATGGCCTCTGCACAAGGATGACATGCAAATTTATGAAGCGTTCCATATTTTTAAAACTTCAAAAAAAAAATTCACTGGACATGGTGGCATGCACCTGTAGTCCTAGCTACTCGGGAGGCTGAGGTGAGAGGATGGCTTGAGCCCAGGGGTTTGAGGCTGCACTGAGCTATGATCATGCCAGTCTTGGTGACAGAGCGAGATACTATCTCTTAAAAAGAAAAATTCAATAATTAATAACTTAATCATGGGATGATAAGACTTGAAAGTCAAAATTATTCCTTGATCCATGGGCTGCAGAATGGATGTTGTGTCACCACGCATGAAAACAACATTAATCTCACTGTGCCTCTCCATCAGAGAGAGCTCTTGGGTGACCAGACCAGGTACATTGTCAACAAACAATAATATTTTAAAAGGAATCCTTTTTTTCTGAGCAAAAGTTTTCAACAGTGGGCTTAAAATATTCGGTAAACTATGCTATAAACAGAAGTGCTGTCATCCAGGCTTTGTTATTTCATTTCTAGAGCACAGGCAGAGTAGATTTAGCATAATTCTTAAGGGCTCTAGGATTTTCAGAATGGTCAATGAATGTTCATTTCAATTTCAGGTCACCAGCTCCATTAGCCTTAACAAGAGAATTAACATGTCCTTTGAAGCTTTGAAGCCAGGCATTGACTTCTCTCTAGCTAGGAAAGTCCTAGATGGCATGTTCTTCCATTAGAAGACTGTTTCATCTACATTGATCATCAAGGCTCTGAGCTAGGCCTTCTGGATAACTTGCTGCAGCTTCAACATATATCAGCACTTGCTGTTTCACCTTGTACTTCTGTGTTACGGAATGGCTGCTTTTCTTAAACCTCATGAACCAACCTCTGCTAGTTTCTGACTTTCTTTTCTGTAGCTTCTTCACCTCTCTTGACCTTTATAAACTCTGGATTACTCTTTGGCTTAAGGGAATGTTGTGGCTGGTTTAATCTTCTACCCAGACCGCTCAAAATTTTCTTCATATCAGCAATAAGACTGTTTTACTTTCTTACCACTGTGTGTTCACTGGACTAAAACTTTAATTTCCTTTAAGAACTTTTTCTTTGCATTCACAGCTTGGCTAAGTGATTGGCACTGGAGGCCTAGCTTTCATTCTGTTTTGGCTTTCGACATGCCTCCCTCACTAAGCTTAATCATTTCTAGCTTTTGATTTAAAGTGAGAACCCTTAGAGGTCATAGTAAGGTTGTTAGCTGGAATGGTCAGTTGGTGGAGCAGTCAGAACACACATTTATTAAGTTCTGTCTTATATGGGCATGGTTCAGGGTGCCCAACAATTATAATAATAACCTCAAAGATCACTAATCACAGATCACCATAACAGACATAATAATAAACATTAAGAAGTTTAAACTCCTGGGAAAATTACAGAACTGTGACACAGAGACAGAAAGTGAGCATGTGCTACTGGAAAAATGACAACATAGACTTGCTCAATGCAGGGTTGCCACAAACCTTCAATTTGTAAAAAATGTGATCTCTGCCAAGTGCAGTAAAGAAAAGCATAGTAAAAGAGGTGTGCCTGTAACAAAAATAATAGCAATGATAATGTACTTCATTTATGTAGCCCTTAGAATATGCCACTTGTTATTCCTGATCCTCTGTAAGTCATCACAGCCCCCAACATCCCTAGTTAGCAGGATTATCCCCAGTTTTCAGATGGGAAAACAGAGACCAGAATTATCCTAAAGGACCCACAGCAATTATGTAGTGGATCCAACTTTCAAACCCAGGCTGTCTGGCTTACAGCCTGTGCTCTTAACAATGTGATTGTTGTAAAAAGTGCAAATGATGGGAAAGCATATAATATGAAATATATAGTCCCAGCTTTAACCCAATAACTAGAGAAAAGCAAACTAAAATCATACAAACTAAAATGACCCCTTTTCATAGGGAGATATTAATATATACATGGAAAAAAGTCTCGGGGGATATCACTGCTGACTGATACTCTAGGGTATCGGAAGTCCCAGGGAACTGTTGTTGTGTTAGTTATGTATTTTTTGTGATATCTGCATATTTTTAAAAAGAGAGTGTGTATTGCCTTTATAATCAACAAAAACAATAAACTTAGATGTTGAAAAAAGAGCTCCTTTTATAATCAAAATCTTCCACAAGCAAGAGGAGGCTTGTTTTAAAAGTTTCAGGGCCTTAGATCACATTAGCGTTTAACACTGAACACGTGCTGTGTGCAAAGCATCTGGGGACTGATGAAATCTGGGTGCGCAGATGGGGCTGGCACATAGCATGCTGTGCTTTAAGACGCCTGCCCCCATCCCCTCACTGTCCTCCCCACACTCCTTGTTAGTCAGTCTAGAGGCTGCTTGCCTGCACTCTCAGAGTTGGGAGTTTTACTGGCCACCGCTCCTGGACACTTCCAAGGGTGTTTTATGGACAGTCCTTGGCAGTTATAACAAAAGCTTAAGTGGTGAAAAGGCATGTACTTTGGGATCAGAATCCCAGATGAGGGACTTCAGATCAGGTACATGTCAGAGCATCAGGTTCCTTATCTGCAAGATGGGTATGGACAATCATGCCATCTTGTCAAAACTTAGTAATGATGAGATTTACTAATGATGCATATGCAGGCACCTGAGTCATGCTTGTTATGAAGTTAAGTGTGCAGAAAATACCTTCTTATAACTAGAGTTCCTTTGTTCCTGTGACGACTGCTTTCTAAAGCTATGTATCTAATAGATGCCTTTTTGATATGAAGTGCCCCTCACGAAGGAAGACCCGGATGTGGCTGGGCTGGCTTGTCTCATTTTCCTGCAGGTGGTAGAGAAGCCTGCCTGTGTGTAGATGTGGCCACCTGTGAGGAAAAACTCCTGTCATCTTTAGCCTGCTGACACTGAAGATATGCCGGGCACATTGAAGCTCATTTTTAGAGTCAGAGCAATCTCTTTTTCCGGCCATATGCACGGCCTGTGGGGATGACAGTGGCTTATGTGCCTGTTGTGCAGATGTACTTGTGAGACAGAATTGATGAATGCCTTTGTTTATTTTATGTAATAATTACTTCGATTAGTTCCTTTTTAGTTCCAGAGTTACACAAGGTAAAAGATGTTTTTACTTTGGCCTTCTGAGTTAATTAGGAAATCTTAGTTGCAAGTAATAGGAAATCAAATTAGTTAAAACAAGGAGAGTTTTTTAAAGCTACAGAGGTATGGGAAGTATTTTGTGGAATGCAGTGGAGTTGTAGAAGCACCAGAAACTGGGCATCAGAAGCTTATGAGGATTCCTGACTCCTCTCTGCTCTGGTCACATTTGCTGTGCAGACAGACTCTGATTCTCTACGCAGGGGAAACGCAGCTATCTTCAGAGACAGCCTTCCCTCTCTCAGAGCCAAAATTACTCCGGAGAGATTCTGATTGGTCCAATTTGGGTCAGGTGGACACTCTTAGACCAATCAGCACTATCCAGGGAGTGGGGTCCTGCTGTACCACCATGGTAGCTCCAATAGTAACCATAGTAACATGGGAGAGATGGGACAGTTTCCAGAAGGGGCTGGGGGTAGGGGTGGCACTGGGCAGATACAAACAATTCTCATGTACCAAAGTCTTCCCCATCTCTCTTCCCATAATAGAAGATATCATCCTGATTTCCAGGGTCTGACTTCTTGTGGACAGAATATCTAACTCTTCGTCCTTCGTCTCTGGTTGGAAGCAATCCATTTAGTTATCGATTTTTTCTTTCCCCAACTGTAACAGTGTGATCTGGGAGCAAGAATAGACATAAAACTTAATAGTCCTCTGACTGAATCAAAATAATAGCAGGTCCTGGAAAATTGTGTTCTGAAGTGGATTAAGGCCATTTTGAGACTATTGGGAAGTATTAGAGTTTTGTCAGGGGTTTTAAATAGAAGGAGGCCCCAAAATCAGTCTTAGTCACAGTTATAACTTTCCACAGAATATTTTATGTTTAATTTTAATCAAATGTAGCCTTATTACACAAACAATCTCATGACAGTGACCATGCTACCACCAAAAGACTCTCCTGTGTTTGAAGACAGGGTGGTGATGTTGAGCACTAGGAGGATACACCCATTTAGAAAACCCCTTTTCTGGAGCTGAAAGTCCCCTCTCAATTTTCCTTCCTTCCTCCAGGTTAAGTTTATTTTCTTTGTTTTCTGTCTGTGTTAGAAGCTGGGAACTGATGCCTTTTGCATGGGGTTGGTAAAGGTCCTGCCAGTGACTTTTCTTTTCTCTCATCAGCTTGTTCCCCTCCACTGCCAGTGTGAGTCATTTAATGTATGGGACTGCATTTACCTCATTCTAACTCTTAATACTCACATCCCTTTTTAATTTCCAAATCACACTGTCCATTAAATCATAGGGAGACAAGATGGGATAAGTTAACACAGTTCACAGAGGATGACGGCAGAATGGAGGGACCTCGGCACCTGAATCCAGAGTTTTACAATGTCTGTGTGTTCTGTCTCTCTCCGCCATGTCAGCCTTCCCCACTGGTGATGTGGTCCCCAGGATCAGAGTTGAAGTTTGAGCAAGAGACTCACAGAAGGAAGCTCATGGGTCAATGACACAGACTAGCTTTATCAATGGGACTGAGGGGCAAGTATGCCTAGGTCAGTGGCTGCAGTTTGCCAATGAGCTGGATGAACTGCTGGTTAATTTCCATTTTATTTGTTTTGTGGAGTTTTTGTTTGTTTGCTTTTTGTTTTTTGGCTAATTTCTGTTTTATTCCTTGTGTAGAAGACACCTGAAGCCAGAATGGGTGTGTCCAAATGGGTAGCCTAAGGCCTCATGTATATTAAGTGCTGACATGTATTTAGTGCAGTAATTTCAACCTTTTTTATTTCATGGCACACTTGAACCTATAGCTAAATTAACTGCAGCACATTTAAATTTTGTTGATCGAAAAAGAATACACTTACTGTGCTTTGAACTTCTTTTGAAATAATTTACTTAATCTGTAAAAATTTTTGTGGCACACCAGTTGAAAATCACTGGTTTAGTACCTCGTAAGTCTTGTGCACGTTTAGTGTATAGCACTTAGGAAGCAGGTACCTCACGGACATCGGGTATCTTTGCTCCTGCCGTCCCTTCCTAGCTATGTTAGGGCATGCAAGTTGACTTACTAACCACTTATTTATAATTAATATAACTTGAAACATTTTCTATTATTAAAGATGAGTAGGTCTTATAAACATTCTTCTTCAGTAATTGATTATTCTCTAAAAGCAAATGCTTGTTAATCTTGATTGCATAGAGTCCATATTTAAGCCGGAAGCCCTACATAAGGGTGATAATGAAGACGCTTCTCTTTACTGATTTTTGGGCCTTCCATACTGGTCATCCTCACCTAGGCCCTCTTCTTCTGCCATCCAAACCTGGAAATTTCAATGAATACAACTCTTGGACCAGCCTTTGCGCGTGTGACTATTTCTGCTGACTTCCACATGGTGCTGTTAATAAAACCTGCTGGATCTGATGTTGCAGCAGCAACATGGACCACCAGTGCCTGGCCTCTTGGTTAACATGCATTTGGAGAGGAGGAAACATTCTGTACAGCACATAGAATAATGCCCAATGTGTTTTTGTATCTTCAGGACTGATTTGACCTAATAGCCTATTTAGACAAGACAAGGAATGGGGCTGATTAGTTTTCTATGGACAGATGAAAATTTCTTTAAAGGCATAGCTCTGATTTGAGGGAAGTACATTTAATTTATGCAGGTTCAACTCAACCAGCTCATTAAAAAGAGGATGTGGATAAAACGTATGACTGAGCACAAGTTAAATGGGATGGGTAAATCTGTTGTTTCCTCTGTTGGTTTTATTAGACTGACGGTGATTCTAAACCTTAACATGGGCTTTTTGTATAGTCTGTTCCCTGAAAACAAGCAACAGCTTTATCTGAGGGTTACCTGAAATATATATATATACAATATTTGTCTCAGCAGTAGAGGAGGAATTGTTGAGTGTGGTTTATTGGAAAAACAGATTTCAGCTTTTTATTATAAAGAATTTCAAATATACAGAAAAGTTAAAAGATAAGTGCAACATACTTCCACCATCTAGAATCAACAATTGCTAATATTTACAAATTTATTTGTCTTTAGCTGTTTATACAGTTTGGCTTTATTTTACTAAACCATTTCAAAGTAACACAATTGCAAGTATCATGACTCTTCACTTCTAAACACTTCAGTATGTATCTGTATGTCTTCGTAAGAAGGCTGTTTTTCTATATTGCATATTCTGTAAAATCATTACCAAGCCTAAGAAAGTTCCCAATTATTCTTCATTTCCTAAAGTCCATATTTTTATTTCTCTAATTGTCTTTTATAATTGTTTTTCCTCCAAAACGTTCAAGGAATAGTTTGAATGACAGAAATAGTCATGCACACAAAGGCTGATCCAAGAGTTGTGTTCACTGAAATTTCCAGGGTTGGATGGCAGGATTTTTGTTTTTTTTTTGAGACAGGGTCTTGCTCTGCCATCTGGGCTAAAGTACAGCGGCCTCATCATATCTCTCTACAACCTCAAACTCTTCAGCTCAAGCAATCCTCCTCACTCAGCCTCCCAAGTAGCTGAGATTACAGATGCCTGCCACAACACCCGGCTAATTTTTCTATTTTTGGAAAAGACGGGGTCTTGCTCTTGCTCATGTTGGTCTTGAACTACTGACTTCAAGTAATCCCTTCTCCTTGGCCTCCCAAAATGCTAGCATTATAGGTGTGAGCCACTGTGCCCAGACTCATTTTTTAGTTTCTTAATTTTTTTTATTCTTGAATATCCCCCTCAGTTCTCTCTTCTTTGAAAAGACCAAATTGTCTTTTGAAACTTTTTGGAAAGACCAGACCTGTTGCTTGTGGAACATGTCTCATATTTGGGCTTATCTGACTGTTTTCCTATGTTGTTGTTTAATTTGTTTCTCTGTCCTTTGTATTTATTGCAGATTGGTAATTTAGGTCTGAAGACTTTCTTTGTTTCAGGTTAAACACTTTTGGACAGGAAAACATCCTACAAGATGCCAGCTATTTGCATTCCGTTGAGAGGCACACAGGGCTGGGTTGTTATTAAGGATGCTAACTTCCTATGGAGGGTAGATGCTGATTGGAGCCTGGTCACTGAGTGGGGAGCGACTACACCATAGAGTCTTGGTGGATATTTTAGGTAAAATTCTTGGCAAAGAATAGGTATTTGCTCCATTACCTCAAGAAAATGACTGGTTAATAAGAGAATATACAGTTGCAGGAATTTAGGACTTCTCTCTGTGGTCGGTTTCATTCCCTTTCTCTCTCTGACTTCACTTTCTCAGTAGAAAGTGTAGGTTCTGCTCCCTGTGTTATTATGTGAGCATTGTTGGACTTGCCGTGATGCCAGCTCTGAATCGACTTGGCATGATCTTTCAGCAGCTTCCTCTCCTGCAGCTCACAGATCATCTGAGTTGCCTCATCTCCAACCCCCTAGGAAAACTCTGATTGCATCAGCTTGTTTTTCTTGCACTGGGCTTCATAAGTGGTGGGCAGATATTGACCAACTCTTAGAAGGGCTTCCTTATCCCTCGGTTCAGTCATCTCTAGCTAGAGAGTCAATGGAACTGACATTCACCAGCCTGAGCAAATAATTCCTCGCTGAGATTCAGATTCCTTATTGAAAATTTATCTAGCTCATATGGTTCTTATGAAGATTCACGTAAATAATTCATATCAAGTATTTAGCACCAAGTCTGTGAGATAGTAAGTGCTCAATAAATGCCTCCCCCCACTAGTAAGGCTGTTATCTCATACCCACTTAGCAGGTGCTGTGAGCAACACTGGGAAGTGAGGCGAATTTCCAGGGAAGGGAATGTTGGGAAGCTATCCCCAAACATTTCTAGTATACTAGAAAAACTTTCCCCTTTCCTGATGATTTTCCATTTTCTAGATTGATCAGTTCAGATCCTGGGTTATAGGAGATTTTATAGACCATTCACTCTTTGCATATATGTGCCCTAAAATAAAAAAGACATCTGCAGCATAGGGGAGGAGGTAACAATTTAGAGGGAGGAAAGAAAATTGGTTGTGTAAAAAGCTATTGAATGAATTTTTAAATGTACTTTGGATGTATTCTCAAGCATTCTATGTATTCCTTTTGATAGATGCTGACTGGTGAAAATTCAAACCTCGTGTCTCATGATATTTGGAAGCGGAATTCAGTTCTGATTTTATTTTCTCTCGTCTCTCTGTACTGTCACAGACTGGTACCAAACTCACAGTTCTTGGCTTCTTAATCACAGCACCTTAGTTCCCCAATAAAAGCATCCAATACATGCCTACATTATTCTCATGTCTGCAGTTTTGATGTGGGCAAAATGAACATTTGGTTTTGGAGACTAAAAGGAGATTATTTTGACATTGAAGTAACACTTGAAATCATTGACCTCAGCAGGACAGTCTAAAGATTGGAAATCTTTTTGAGTGTCATCTTTCATTTACAGAATTAATCAGCATTTTAAAAAGTGATAATTCCAAATGCTGGTGAGATAGTGCAGGATGAGTCTCTCACAGGCGTTCGGGGGTAGTGTTACTTGGGAATCTTTCTGGAAAACAGTTTAGCCATTTGTGTCGAGAACCATAAACACATTTATGGCTATTGACCCAATAATTCCATTTCTAGGAATTTATCCTATGGAATTCACTAGAGATGTGGATTAAGATTTATGCAAAAAATGTTTAGCACTGCAGCAATTATAATGAGAGGAAAAAAAATGGGAAAAGTCTAAACATCCAGTCATGTGAGACAGTTGGTATAAACCATGGTTTGTCCGCTTGGGTGACTATTATGAGACATAGGGACAGTTGAAGGAGAGTTTAATTCGAGGGATATGTTTCTTGTGTTTCATAATCAAAAGCAAGAAACAGACCAGGTACCTATAATCCCAGTACCTCACACCTATAATCCCAGTGCTTTGAGAGGCTGGGCTTTGAGGCCACGAGTTTAAGACCAGCTTGGGCAACATAGAGAGACCCTCCTCATCTCTACAAAACAAAACAAAACAACAACGACAACAACAAAAAACACCTAAAAATTAGCCCACTGTGGTGGCACAAGCCTATAGTCCCAGCTACTTAGGAAGTTAAGGCAGAAGAATCATTTAAGTCTGGGAGTTTGGGGCTGTGATGAGCTATGATCATGCAACTGCATTCCAGCCTGGGCAACTGAGCAAGACCATGTTTCTTAAAAAAAGAAAAAAACAATACTCGCTTCGGCAGCACATATACTAAATTTGGAATGATACAGAGAAGATTAGCATGGCCCCTGTGCAAGGATGACATGCAAATTCGTGAAGTGTTCCATATTTTTGGAAAAAAAAATAAAAAATAGGACGCAAATTTTTATATACAATAATAATCCTGGCTATGAAAAATGTACTTGAAAGGACTAATATAAAATACGCTGAAATATTAATAATAAAGATTTCCTCTCAGTGACATTATAAATGACATTTTTTGTTTTGTTTTGACTTTCCTAAGTGTCTACAGAGGCACATACATTGATTTTTACATATTTTAGAGGAAGAAAAACTAAGGTAAGAAAATAAATATTTGAATGTCAATTTTGAAGTGGCATCTTAGGTTTTAAATCATCTTTGAGAGGCACTAAGAATGAATCTAAGTCAGAAATGAAATGAATTGGCCTAAATCGCATGGTTAAGATGGAATTTTAAAGGATGGCATCTGTTTGTGGAGGAGTTTCAACAGTGCAAACTTGGTAAAGGTGAACTTGGAGGAATTTTGTCATCCTTTTGGAACAATAACAACAAAAATCCCATAAATCTTACTTGGATATTTGGGAGGGGAGGAAAGTACCTTGATAAGAATGGATACTGTGTACTCAGACAAGGGAAAAATGATGGCTCTAAAACTATCATCCTGGGCTACAATATTAATATTCCAAAGAATTAATAGGCAATTCAATTGTGTTTCACTGTGTCGGGCACATTATTTTTATGGGTTCTGGGTGATCACTTGGGATGATACTTTGGAATATATCAGAATATATTAAGGATAAACCCCAATATGGCAGCCTTTGTGTTACTCCTCGTGGGTTTAATTTATTAGGAAAGTCAGAGGACTGATTACTGATTACAAATTTATTTTAGGAATTTGGGTGTCACAAAAAGTATTGGGTTTTAAAAAATACCTTCTGCCTCACAGTATGTTTCCCATCATGGGACTTGTGTAATTAAAAGATAACATGGGGATTTTGTTTTAGAAGAATCTTTGCAAAAAAGTTATTGCGTCACTAAGTTCATTAGCAATTTCTAGAAAAGGCTTGAGGTCTAGCCTGGAATAGTCTTTTCAAGTCTCCAGAATTGGTACAAATGGATTGGATTTGCTGTTCTTGAAACATAATAAAGCTGCCTGCTGCCTATTCTTCCAGGCTGGATGTCGTGTCTTTTTTTTTTTTTCTTTTTAAAATATACTCATCTCATTATCCAGAGTGACTAAGAGACCCAGCATATGTGCCACTAAAATACTTGTCCTCGATTCCCTCTTTCTATTCTCCCAACACCTGTCGCTCAGGAAGTGACTTCTCAACTTCTCTTTTCATTAGTCATTCTGACGTGGTTCATCAAATTCCCTCCATTGAGCATGGTACTTGAACCTCATCTCTCTGCTTCACTAAATGCCCATTTCCCTTCACTTATTCACTTGCATTAAAAAAAAATACTTTAGGGCTTTGGTTTAAAGAGTAAAGCTATTATAGCTCTCATGTGTAATTTTACGTTATTCAGCAGCACCAACTTCTTTATGTTAAGAACTAGTCCTGCTACCAAATTCAAAGGACAAATCTCAAAAAAGTACAGTAGATGAGAGCTAGAAGGAAAATCCTTACTTTGAGGCAAAGGTGATACATATATCTCAATTAATTTGGCTTTAGTAGTTTTAGTCAAAAACCTATTCAAAAATCTATGCCTACATGCAAGTCACCAGAAGAAACACAAGTTAACTTTCCCTTCAATCATCTGTTCCTTAGGCTTGATGCTGGTCTTATTTCTAGAAGAACCCAATCTCAAAAGTCTCTCGTTTAGCAATAGGAGGTTTAAAACATTTTCGTCTGTTGTTAGCTGTGTTTATTTAAACAAACTCATGCAACTATTGTTGCTTGCAGTTACTGGGTTGTTTCTGCTGGCCGGGCAGGGTATGTGTTGGCAGTGGTGAAGGGATGCTATCAGCAATTCATCAGGTACTGTTTGCATAACAGGACAAGACAGCCAACTCCAGCCTTTAAAAAGATGCTTTGGTTTAGTTGCATGCTTCTATTAAGGTGCCTGTCAGGTTGGGAAGGTGCAACCTCTAATTAATGAGGCAGTGCTCACATCCTGAAGAGTCCCAGCCCCAGCTAGTGGATGCATGAGCAGTTGACTCAGCCTCTAGAATAAGGCTGCCCCTGTAGTGGGCTGGCCACCTGAGACAGACAGGGGAGCATCTGTGAGCGAGAGCAGCGCCAGCATTGCTGAGAGAGGCACTGCTCAGTTATGTTGTCCTCTGAGGACAGAAGAGAATCCAGGGCTATTCCAGAAACTTCCACCAAGGGGAGATCTGCTGAGTTTTCCTCAGTTAAGAGCATCTAAACAAGGTTTTCCTTCAAGAACAGTCGTCCTGTTAACTACTAATTAGACAACTTGGAATTGCCGAGGTTTTTATGAGAGCCTGTAAACAAAACTTTTAAGATACATAGTGCTCGAGGTTAGAATGAAGTCACCGCTTGTCACCGTGACTATAGGAATGTGGAAATACAATTTGGGGGAGCGTCTGCTTAAGTCACTGTATGTCTCTCAGTAAGGTTCTCAAAGTGTCCGTGGGGCATTAGCTGCAACAGCACTTAGGAGCTTGTTAGAAACACAGAATGGAGAGATTTTACCGAACAAACACAATCAGTGTAACCTAATTCTTTGTACCCTCAATGAATCCCAAGCAATAAAAAAAAGAAAGAAAAGAAAAGAGAAAAGAAATGCAGAATCTCAGGCCTTTCCCCAGACCTGCATCACTATCTGCATTTGGTCAAGATCCCCCAGTGATTTATGGGTACATTAACTTTGAGAAACATTCAGATTTGGGGGGCAGTCTTGATTCAGCTTGCAGGAACCATCAACTTGGGAGAAGTTTCATGTGAAGCTCCTCAGTCAGGATTTGGGGCGATGGAAATCGAAATGTGGTTTGTTCTTATTCTCTAGTGAAAGAAAGTAGAGCTGTGATGAATTTCAGTTAACTAGTACCTAGGACATGGGGCCAAAATTATTGGTAGGAATCCCTCTGTGATTCAGAGGGAATGAAAGAGGCCACAGGCAGGGTTAAAAATTCTGAATCTCTGACTCCCACTCCCCTCCCTGTCCCACTTTCTCCAGTCCACAGCTCCCTGGTCACAGCATTCTTGGCCCATGGACAGGTCTTCCTGGAACTCTTTCTCTGATGCAGAGGATGCCCCTTTTCCCACATTGTGCACATAGTAGGCCTTTTCCTGACCTTGTGGATGCCCTGTTTTGTCGTGGTCAACAAGGTCACCACGCCCTGACATGACTGTAGGCAAGACAGCAAGTTCTGGTAAAGGAGGGGAAGGTACAGGTTCCCCTCCCTGAGGCCCTTGTGTTGTGAGACGGGTTTCCTGCCTTTGCCTGTTTACCCAGTGGCCCTGCCTGCCTGCTGTCCTGGAAGCTCTTTGTTCTGTTACAGAGGAATTCCACCTCTCTAGGGTTTAAATCCCACTCAACCTGGCCATTTCTTGGCATGGGTTTTCCTTAGGTGGCAGTTCACTGGGGGCAGAGACACATTTTCCAACCCCCACTATGTTTCAGTTCATTCACTGTGTCTTCATTTCAAGAGAGATTTAGACAGAGGCTAATCTGATTACAGGTCTCAAGGGGAGCCTTGAGCACATTTCAAATCTGGAATGCAAATTGTTGTCTGCAGTAATTATAGTTTGCACTGGGGCCCTGCTCCGCCCCCATGGTCATTTTCCTGAACAGAATAAGCAGCTTTGTGCTTTCAAAGTGGGAGGTAATGAGAGGGAGAAAGGTGCTTGAGGGACATTAAGGGGTGTTTTCAGAGCCTGTCTCCAAGCCTGAGTGGGAATAGAACCCAGACATCTGACCAGATAAGGCCAGAGGCCAGAAGTGGCCTTCTAGGTCCTTAAATGAAGCCTTTTGACTGGATCCAAATTTTACAGAACAAATCTTTTTATTAAAAGGGGTGCAGCAGAGAAAGATGAAGCTTTCCTTGCCTCCTTTGGTGCTTAAGAAAGAGCAATCTTGAAATCAGAATGCTGTAGGCTCCCCACTCTGTATGCTGCCCCTGAAAAGCTCTGTGACTGTGAGCCAGGATCTCAACCTCTCTGAGCCTTAGTGCCTTCCTGACCTTACTTCAGAGGGTTGCTGTGGTGATGAGATGGCTATGAAGTGGTAGGATACTCACTGGTGTATGGTTGGCGCTCAACAAGGGCGAGTTTCCTTCGCTGCCTGTAGGTGCCTAAGCATCTGCGTCTGCTGTGGGGAAACAGGTGGTCTTCTTAAAGGGTGATTCGTGCACACATGTTGTTAACTCTCTGCAGAGGTGCTTTGCTGTGTCCTTCTCACACTGCCTGTGTCTGCAGAATTGAAGGCTGTCTTAGGGTGCTGGCTCAGGGTCCGATTTCCTGGATGTCAACCTAGCTGTATGCCCTTTGCCAATCACCTAACATCTCCAAGCCTCAGGTTTTCTCATTTGTAAAGCGGTCCTCATAACTGTAAATGATTCACAAGGTGGCTGGGGAAGATTTATGTAAAAATGTGTGTAAAATTGAACACTAGTACTTAGCATAAACTATGAAGGTATCATTATTATCTCCATTGTAGAAACGAGGAAACCAAGGTTTTATGGGTTGAGCGACTTTTTCAAGTCTGCAGCTCATATATGATAGAGCCTGGACCGTGGTCCAGCAAACTGGCTCCAGGTTCCATTTTAGGGAACCCACTTGTACCTGCAGATGGACAGAAATACCACACCAGCACTCTTCAGGTGCCTGCTCTTGGGACTCCCCACCAGACACCTCATTTCTGGTGACAAATTCTTTCTTAAATTGAGTTAAAGCCAATCATAGTAATATCACTTACTATATTATATGATGTTACATATATTATATTTAAGGGCAGCGCCTGTGGCTCAAAAGAGTAGGGCACCAGCCCCATATGCCAGAGGTGGCAGGTTCAAACCCAGCCCTGGCCAAAAACTGCAAAAAAAAAAAAAATTATATTTAAAATATAAATTTATGTTATACATTATGTATACATTACATATAATACCATCAGCAACAGCTATTTGCACAGATTTGCATTCCTGTTGGAAATACCCTAGCTATCATCAACACTTAAAACTGCTTTTTGTTGTGCCACATGGGAACTTATTACCTATGATATTCCTTCAAAATTAATTGTTTATCTTACACAGTCTCTAGGAAGCTGCTTTTGTTTCTTATTACGAGGATGTACCAGGCCCTGTCCTTACTACTAGGACGTGCCACCCACTGTTGTCAGTTTGTGGGGGGTGCTCTTGTTATGCTCATTTGAAAGATAAGGAAACAGAGTCACAAAGAAGTTTAGGATTTGAACCCCTGGTTTCTGGCTCAGAGTCCCTATCCCTAACCTCTGCACTAAACTGCCTTTATTACTTCTAGTCATGTTCTAGATGTGACGCCCTTACCTTGGCTACCCTCCCAGTTCCCAGACCTCCGCGGCTACATTCTTACCACATTTCCTAAAGCCTGGTTACTATGGGTGAGTCTCACTTAGCCTCAGAGGGTTATTCTGGGGACTCCTCCCACTGCCCCCAGGTGCTCATTCAACCCAGGAGGCCCTATGTGCGTCATCCACATACATTCTTTTAAAAAATGAAAATCACCCTTTCATTTTAACGATGACACAACCCAGAGGTGAGTTCCTTGTTATCACACTGGAGGAATCTGTGTAGAAGTGATTGGAGTTGTAAAGTCAAGTAGCCTGGGAATTCCTTTTTTCTCCGTAAATCATCCATTTGAGAGCTCTGTGCAGTTTCTTACTACAGGAGAGAGTGGCTGTGCTTAATTCCTTCTCTTGGAAGGGCAGACATCTCACTTCTTACTCAGAAGGAGAAGGCATAGAGATGGAATTTTGTTGTTGTTGTTATTACAATTCCTGGCTTTTAGCTGATATACTTATGGTTGTGTACTTTATTTATTTATTTACACAGCATCTCACTCCATTGCCCTGGGTAGAGTGCTGTGGCGTCATAGCTCACAGCAACCTCAAGCTCTTGGGCTTAAGAGATCCTCTTGCCTTAGCTTCCCAAGTAGCTAGGACTATAGATGCCCGCCACCATGGCTGGGTAATTTTTCTATTTTTAGTAGAGATGGGGTCTCACTCAGGCTGGTCTCAAACTCCTGAGCTCAGGCAATTCACCCACCTCAGCCTCCCAGAGTGCTAGGATTATAGGTATGAGCCACTGTGCCTGCCTATATGTGTGTGTACTCTAAAATATGTAGGACATAAACTACCCAAACATCTCACCAGTACTGTATTATATAACTGTGGCCACGGTTCTTGATGAAAAGCATTTACATCTGGTCATGCAGCTGTCCTGGCTGAAAAACTCGTTCTAGTTTCTCACTTCCTACAGGCTGGAGATGGAATCCTACCTTGGCTCCAACTGCCTCATTTCCTGGCCTTCCTCCCTGGTCCCTTCCACAGGTCTTTGATGCCCCTCCTGGTTTGTCCCTACTCTTTTTTACTCTTCTTGCCCTTCTCCCCTGGGGCTGGCAGTTCCTACACATCCCTAACAAGCTGCTGGAATGGCATGTTTGCCGAGGACACCCTGAGAGTTGTGTCCCAGTACTCCAAGGCCGTGGGACTCAGCAGGGTGAGCAGTGAGTATTGTGTACAGGTCTCCATCCTCTCTGACCTGTGGCTCCTCTGAGATATTTTTGCATGCCTGACACTTTGAGCCCAGGGCTGGGTACAGGTCTGTTGAATGAAGGAAGCCAACTTCATCTTTTCATCTGCCAGGCTGCATTTCTTCTCCAAAGGAGGTCCATGGTGGTAGAGGGGATACTAGCTGGGAGATCTAGAACACCAGGCTATCGGCCTGTCCCATGGCCCAGAGCCTGCCTCATGGTCAGTGTTTATTCAGTCATTGCCTGAGTGAGCACCATGGTAAAGGTATGGGCTTCAGGCCGAGGTTCAAACCCCTGTTCCCTTACTGCCAGACTTGGCTCACTGGACAACTTCCTTATTCCTTATTATTCCTTAATCCTTCTGAGCCTTTTTCTCCATCTATAAACTAGGGGTAATAAAAGTACCTATCTCATAGGTGGTCAGAGAATTTAAATCAGCTTAGCTTAGCATCTGATACATAGCAAGCTCCTGATCAATGGTGGTTGCCATTGTTATTGATAATGAAATAAGTTAATCATAGGATGTGTTAAGTGCTAGGCAGAAAATCAGTGGGATGTTGTGATGGAGACTAAGATGGTGGAGGTGGGGGGAATGGACCTTTACACAGCCTGGTGGGGGAAGGCTGAGCTTAAGGACTGAGAAGGATGCTGCTGCTATGTGAAGTGTTGGAGGAAAACATTTTCTGGAGGAGGGAACAGTAAGTGCAAAGGGCCTGAGGCAGGAAAGAGCCTGGTTGAAGAATACAGAGTATGATGACAGCTTGGGAGAGAGCAGAGTAGAATGAGATAAGGTCCAAGAAGAAATGGGGCCAAATGATGCTGGGTCTTAGGCCTAGGGACAGTGTTGGGCTTGAATTCCAAGTGTCAGAAGTCATTCAGTCCTTATGCTCAAAATCATTCTGTGCCCTTGGTTTCTGGACTACTTCAGCTTTAGCCCATCCTGTCTTCTGTGTGTACATGAACTAATGCCTAGTAATAAAACCCAGTTCTGGCTGAGTTAAGCAGAAAATGAATTTATTGAGAATCTAGGGTAGCTCAGAGAATTTTGGAAGGATCAGGGAACCGGGAACAACCCCAAATGACACGACCAAACAGTTCTTACAAGGTCACCATTTCTGCCATTGCTAGGTGGTGTAGATGTCATGGCTTCCTCTGACAACCCTGGTTAGAGAACAGGGCTGGCAACCCGTACTTTCACTCTGTGTCTGCAAGGTGCCACCACCTTCACAGAACGGAGTCCACAGTGTCCCTGCTGCTTTGTTTGCATCCCTGCTCCTGGTGCTGTCTGAGGTGTGGGGAATCTAATCAGCAGCTCTTGCTACAAGGAGGCCGGAAAGCAAGTGGTGGCACTCTCATCTCCTTTGGCAGAATGTGGCTCCCGTTCCCAAGTTGGGGAGTGCTCTTTCCCAAAGCTAGGAAGAGAGTTCAGCTGCAAGGGATTCAAAGGGTGACCATCACAGAGACACATGGAGTGAGTGACACATGGACCTCAGCAGCGTTCATCTAATTAATAGGCGGTGAGGCTTTAAGAAATGCCACTGCTTTCCTTTTAGACAATGATTTAAAAGCAGTGCTGAATTTGGAAGCAACTATTTCTCAATATGATGAGAGGTTAGGAACTATTACTTAAAAAATCAGTTTAGTTGTGCAGGTGTGTGGGGTAGCATGCTTCTCCCGTGTTTATCACAGATTTGCATTCCTGTTGGAAATGCTCAGAGCCATTGTCAGCCCTTATAATTGCTTCTTATTACAGCCACGTGGGGCTTATTGTCCCTGATTTTGCTGCAAAGTTTATTGTTTATCTTATACGGTTTCCAGGAAGCTGCATGCGGAAATCTCTCAGCCTTACCAGGAAGTCTGATTTAAAGGGACAGCCTGGGACAAGCCCTAACTGGGAGGAGGCTCTGAGCTCCCAACCAGAATCAGTTCCTTTGGGTGGGAGTTGGAAGCTTGTTCCCACTATCCTTGGTCTGGTTTGCTGTTTCCTCATGTTTTGGTGATTCCTTTCTGATTCTGAATAAGGAGGGAAAAAAAAATGAGAATATTTATTCTTTAAGTTCACATGAACACACACAAGAAAACAGAAAACCACTTTCACTGTTACATAGGCGAGAGAAATGTTCTGAGTCATGGGCACACATGCTCACTTTTAAATCTCTTGGTGTCTTCTTGGGGTTATTTTCATAGAAGTCTTGAACTTTGTTAGATGGACACAGTGATATCAAGGAAGTCTTTTTTTCCTCCCTATTGCAAGGAAGAGGGGAAATGGAAAATTGCAAATTTCCATTGCCTTTTTAAAAATGAGATGCCCAGTTGCTAGTCAAATCAGAGTAAAAATCAAGTATTGATTTCAGATTTGGTACCAGGTTTTCAATTTGCTAGGAGTAAAATTTGAATCACTACTTACAATTACACCTAAAACATTTCCTCTCCTGTTTGAAAAAAATAAAGAAAGAAACTATTACTGTGCTTTGGTCTTTTTTTTTTCTTTAATATTTTATTATGGAAAAATTTAAACCTGCACAGAAATGGAAAAAATGCTGTGATGACCCTTCACATCTCCATCATCTTTTGCTCTGCTCCTAAATATGTATGTCAGTTAGTAGCCTAGAGTCCTGTGAGGGATAAAGGAAGCATTTCTGTTTTACAGATGAGGAAACTAAAGGTCAAGGAAGTTAAGACGTGACTCACTAGGTCATTCAATGGGTATGTGGCAGAGCCACAAATCACACAGCTCAATTACTCACTCACTCTGCATTCTTCCAGCCCACAGTTGTTTCCAGAAATTATCCCTAAACAGATATCTGGAATCAAAATAATAGAAACTATTTAACAAAAATGGTTTTTGCTTTTGTTTTATATATTTTCAACTCAGAAATCATATGTCAAGTTGTTGTTTGATATAGGCAAATAACTTTGTAACATCCTCCCAAGTATGTTCCTTTGTGTGTCAGAAATACCACCCCTGCCCCACATTCAGATTTTTCATGTCTAACCAGTTTTGACTGTCTAAGGCCAAGCAATAAGTCTCATTTTCAAGTAAGGAAGCTCTTTGACTGATAGATATCAGCTAATCAGTTTTTAAACCATTTTTCTTCTTAAGAATTGGGCAGGAGTCAACAATCTACATAAGTTTCGCTTTTAGCTGATAGCACAAGGAAGGAGACTTGGCAGTCTCTTGAAAAAGTGCTACCTGGGGTGTTCAAGTTTCTAAGAAATAAATTAAATGGGCTTATTTGCAAACAGCCCCTCTCTGCTCCTTGCTGAAATTCTTCAGGCTGCCCTGGATTGTGTTAGTGAAGAGGTGGAACTCCACAGACTGGGCCAGTGGCCACTTCACTACGCACATCACCGGACGGCTTTCCTTTTTTGTGGTCACTTTTAAAAATAGCTGTCTATGTATCTGTTGCCAAAATAATGTGAGGAATTTGGTTATAAAAGTTCAGATTTGTTTAGAGGGGAAAAAATACAGAGCTCAAGCAATTGCTTGTAACAAAACCAGCAAGATAAGCACTCAAGATTAGCCATGATTAGCAATCTGTTGAGACTTCCATGTTTGAGCATCATTTATTTTTAGTTCTTGTGTTGAAACCATAGATGAAGACTTTTCTATTTATTCATTCTTGACCTTGGGCAGCCAGGTCTGCTCCCACATTCTTCTCATCATTTTGTAATCTCGTTGAGCTGGGATATTAAACAGGGCTCCATGAGAGTGTCAACATTTTCAAATGGTCGGAGTCTCTTGAGTTAAACCACCTTGCATCTACCCAACCTGGGCTGGGGTGGTATCTGGACACCTCCCTACCTCCCATTTGTCCACAGTTTATGGTGAGGGGGGTAGAGTAGTTGTTTAAATTTTGCTTGGATTAACTACACTTCCAGCGCTGAGGAGCAGATACAAAGACATTCAATAAAGCATATGACCGCAAGTAAACTCTCACGCTCTAAACACTATGGTGTTATTTTTATTTTTGCCTGCATTATGCCTCTCCACCAATCTAGTACCACCAAAAAATATTGCCATGCTTCCCTTCTGAATGCCAGCATGAATTTTTGTATTTTCTTAGTCTTACTTGAATTTGACAACAGTCTAAAAACCTAAGAGCAATGAAATAATACTTTTCTGATGTTGGGACCTTAGTCCCAATATGCCATATGCTATTTTAATTTGGTCACTGCTACCATCCCATTTCTTTTTCTTTTTTTGGAGACAGAGCCTCAAGCTGTTGCCCTGGTTAGAGTGCTGTGGGATCACAGCTCACAGCAACCTCTAACTCCTGGGCTAAAGTGATTCTCCTGCCTCCGCCTCCCAAGTAGCTGGGACTACAGGTGCTTGCCACAATGCCCGGCTATTCTTTGGTTGCAGCCGTCATTGTTTGGCAAGCCCAGGCTGGATTCAAACCTGCTAGCTCAGGTGTATGTGGCTGGTGCCTTAGCCGCTATAGCCACAGGTGCCAAGCCCTACCATCCCATTTCTAATGAGATTGTTGTACTACCTATTATTCAATTCAGTTGGTGGAATTATTTAAAAATTTAAGGTATCAAATGGGTTATGGTTAAAGACCTTGAAGCTCCTTTCCAACTCTCAGATTTGTGAAATCTATGGCCTCTTAGGTAGGAATAGGATGGAAATTAAGGAACCAAAACAAAATTCAAATGAAAAGAATCATCATCACTTGCCAATTTTGTTTATTTATTTTATTATTATTATTATTATTTTTTGAGACAGTCTTACTATGTCACCCTCAGCAGAGTGCCATGGTGTCACAGCTCACAGCATCCTCCAACTCTTGGGCTTAAGGGATTCTCTTGCCTTATCCTCCCAAGTAGGTGGACTACAGGCACCTACCACAATGCTCAGCTATTTTTAGAGATGGGGTTTTACTCTTGCTCAGGCTGATCTTGAACCTATGACCTCAAGCAGTCCACCTGCCTTGGCCTCCCAGAGTGCTAGGGTTATAGGTATGAGCCACTGTGCCCAGCCTTGCCAACTTTTAATGAATAAATAATTCTACCAAAATCCAACCATTTTGTTTTCTGTAAATGAAGTTCTCAAAATCCTGATCTGTGTGTTACTGATAATATCTTAGGTGAGAAAATTGCTTGGACCTTCTCAACAGAAACTGCCCTCAGCTATATAGAATAACAACACAGGAAATAACGGTTCTAGTTCCAGAGGTGCCATGAAGCACCTGGTGGATTCTTTCCCAGGTCTCCATTTTGGTGTTAGTCTCTTTAGAGCCCTCTAAGAGGTTGTCACCAGTTTGGTTATTTAACCATGTGTGGGAAAACAGGGGCAGTGTTCGCATGGTCGGTGCCCTGAAGCACCTGGTGGATTCTTTCCCAGGTCTCCATTTTGGTGTTAGTCTCTTTAGAGCCCTGTAAGAGGTTGTCACCAGTTTGGTTATTTAACCATGTGTGGGAAAACAGGGGCAGTGTTCGCATGGTCGGTGCCCTGAAGGTAGTTTCCCATGTATAAATGTATGATTCAGCTCCGTATACTGAAAGAAAATATTGTACCCTGAGAACCTACGCCCCCAGGATTTTGTAGATTTGTTTTTCTTTTTAACATTTCTCTCTAATCTATGTAGACTTTACATTGAAGGCTTGGCAACACAGCACAGTGATTACAGCATCAGCCACATACACCGAGGCTGTTGGGTTCTAATCCGGCTGGGGCCAAACTACAACAAAAAAATAGCTGGGCATTGTGGCGGGCACCTGTAGTCCCAGGTACTGGGAGGCTGAGGCAAGAGAATCGCTTAAGCCCACGAGTTTGAGGTTGCTGTGAGCTGTGTAATACCATGACACTCTATGGAGTGCAACATGGTGAGACTCTGTCTCAAAAAAACCCAGAATTTACGTTGGATGAGTATAAAGCAGGGCTTTAAAATGAGGATTTTCCTTTTAAGAGGCAAGTGAATTGTCCCATTTTTAGCGATCTTTCCCTTCTCCAGGAGTTTGTGTTCCAATAAGTCAGATTCTCGAATAACCTGGAGCAGGTGTCTGGGCGTCTATTCTCTGTGTGTGGCGGGGGCCTGAAGTCAGCTCACCTGCGCTCCACCCACCCACCTGCACTCCACTCCTCACCATCCTCGCCACCTCTAGGCTTTGCAGTGTGAGTAGGCTCACACCATTTTTTTGAATCTCTTATTGTTTTAAATTTGCAAACTAGAGATAATCATAACGTCAACTATGGGACAGTTGTGAAGATCAAATATGAAGATCAAATATGAAAATACATGGCAAGCACTCATGTTAAAACATAAAAAATCTATAGTCCTGTGGTTTCAACAGTTGTGGCTTTATGATGTTTTAATGTCTGTACACTGGTGCATTTCATCATGAGTTAAGTTCTCAGCCTCGGCAGAGGTAAGAGGAATGTACAACTGAGAAACGACAGCTCGAGAACATCTTTCGTGTTTGCTGAATGACCACAGGGCAGGTGGCTAAATGAGGTAGGGTCCTTCAGTACCGTGGAATGCTGTGCTGTGAGAGGTCAAAAATGTGTGTGACAAGGAAAGATGCCCTGGGCATCAAGCAAAAAGAGCAAGTGGTGAGACAATGCTATTCCATTTTTGAAAAAAAAAAAATAAGGTGTTACACCCGGCAATTCCTCTGTGTTTAGACAGAAGGTGATATCCAGAAGGATCACCACCTGAGATCACCTGCAAACTGGTGGTCTTCAGGTCAGATCTAGCCAGCAACCATGTTGTGTGGTCTGTACTGTATTTTGTATAGTGATGAATAATTGCCAGCATTTAAAATTTGGGACTGTTTACATACAACCCAGAATTTCAGGCTTCTCTTAAAAAAAACTGGAATGCCTGATCACTCTGGGCCAGCAGTTCCTTAGGACCCCAAAGAACTGGAACTGAACTAAGGCAAACACACTGAGTGGTACTTCAGTGCCAACCTTACTGTTCTTTTAGGTACCTAACTGCCTGGTCCTGGGCATTTGAGTTTATGACTCCCACCTACACCTTGATTTAACACCACTACCTCTGGCAAATAGGACTGGGCTAGAGAAAGAAACCAGGGCCTTTGCAAAGACTCACTTTTTAGTTTATGTACTTCTGTGTGGTTTGAATGTATGAATATGACACTAAATTACTTATAAAATTTAAAAATCGGGCTGGGCACCCGTAGCGTAGTAGTTAGGGCGCTGGCCACATGCTCCAGAACTGGTGAGTTTGAACCTCGCCTGGCCTGCTAAAGAAAACAAAACATAAACGAAAATTTAAAAATTAATGGGAAAACATCTTTGAATATGTGGTAGCTTCACAGATGCCACACAGAGAAAAACGCCTATGCAGGTTATGATCTCGCATTATAATGCTTAAAATGCACTTGAACCTTACAGGTCAAGAGCCTCTTATTAAAATTCTGCTCTTGAGATTGTCATGGACCAATTTCATTACTGAAGATCTTGCTTCTGGTCAGGTCAAGGGCACAAGAGGAAATGGCAGTGCCCTGTTCTTTCCTTCCTTTTTGCAGGCTATGCCCTCCCCTTCCAGGGCCTCGGCTGGCTCTTCTTCCTGCCCCCTTCCCTCCTCCACTGCTACCCACCCTGGGGCCCACTCAAGTTTCACCTCTTCCACCAAGCGCTGCAGCCCACAGGTTTCAGTTCTTTTTTCCCATTCACAGTCAACAGCTGAAATTAGGTTGAATCATTCTAGGATTTTGCTGCTCACTGGGGTGAGGCTGGCCTTGGGTACTGATGCTGAGAGAAGAAGCTTGTTTGCAGCTCCTCCAGGAGAGGAGTGTTTGGGCTCGTGGAGTCTTCCTTAGTCCCCATGGGATTGGCATTCTTCATTAACTGACTTGCCCCCTAAGCTCGCTAACCTCAGGACCTTTCCTTTGCAGGAGGCTGGAGCAGGAAGCCCTCTTAGGAACGCCTGCCAACCTCCCACTGCCACCAGCAGCCACCACTTACTTGCTTGCTTTGTGGGGAGTCGGCCTTTGGGAAACAGAGAGTCTGAGGGATAATCTGAAACCCACCTCTAGGCGGACACTGCTGTTTGTTTTGACACACATTACCGACCACTTCCTGGGTGCCAGCCCCAATGTGACCCAGATGCTTGCCTAAAAGGCCTGAGCCTTTTAAGCAGCGATTTCACTTCCTTCTTTCTCCAACAGGTGTGACTCCCTTACACTCCTGGAAGCAAGACGCAAGCCTGTCAGAGCAACCTCATTACCTATCAAAAAGTATTTGCATCTCTTCAAAAGACCTGGTGGTTGGGTGCCTCCCTGCTGTCGTGCTTGCCAGTTCTGCCTAGAGCACCCGTCAGAACACTGCCCATGTGTCTCTTGCTCTGAGAAGACTTCTCAGACTTTGTCCCCATGAAAAATGCATTTGCCAAGCTCAGTTATTTCCTGGCCCCTTCAGCACTTTTTGCAAATTTCTGGCAGCATGAGTGGAGAGAGCCTGCTTTCTCCTAAGCTCTTAAAGTCAAGTTTTGGATTTAATCTTCTTCTGCTAGACCAGAAGCTTATTGTTCAAATGAACCTGTTCTCTTTGCTGGGTCCCCTGACTTTACTCAGGCCTGAAAGAAACGGAGGCTTTTAAAAATCTGTGCATTTGTAAGAAAGGCCTTGGGAAACATTGCGGTTAGGAAGATTTTTGCAAATCAAATACCGACTTACTAGAGAGCTAAAAAACAAAAACAAATAATTGTAAACTACACTGGAGTTATGCTTCCTTGGGTTTCAGACTCTGCCACTCCGCAAGGAGGATGAGGGTGTGGGTTTGTCTGTGGGGGGTTTGAACTGGGCACAGTTTTCCCCTAAAACTAGTACGTAGTGGTTTCCTGTGAGATAGCCTACCTCTTCCAAGAGGTTTGGGTTTTGTAAAAGGCAGGGGACTAGAACAAGGCGTCCATTCTGGTGACATTTCCATTTCACAGAACAAAAAGTGTCAACTAGGAGTTATTTCCAGAATAGCTGTGAGAAGAGCAGGAAGGCCTCTTGTTATCCACATCAGAAGCTGAAAGAGAGGTTTCCAGAAGCAGCTATTATGAAAGGAGTCTGAAGGAAAGATGCCAGGTTTGCCTAAGAAAAAAAAAAAAAAAAAGAAAGAAAGGAACGGATGGGTGTAGTTGCTTTTAAACTGGGACTCAGTGTGGACTCTGTATCCCAGGCAGGGCTACTGATTCTTGGGTGAAGTTCAAGCAGACCAATAATTCCTCTTTGAATGCCCAGAGCTCCCCTCCCACTGTCCCTTCTAGTGATTTTTTTTTTTTTCCTGTCCATTTCACCCCACATTTGGCTCTGCAAAGCTCTAGGCAGCAAACTCATGAGAGCCGCCAGGGTGCCCAGCAAAGCTTTAGGTGTGGACCCAGTGAGCATTGTTCATTTCCTACAAGCTAGGGACTGTCAACCAGAAACTGAATTTCTGGTGTGCCTTTGAATGCCAAAAGGCAAAGAGTGTTCTGAAAAAGCTGCAGCAGCGGGCGAGGAAACTGTTAGAGGTGGGGAGCTCTCTGCGCTCAGCTTCTGACACTTGTAACTGATGGCCCCTGTCACTTCCTGTCATGCAGCCCAAGTGGCGGGGAGGAGTTCCTTCAGGGAAACCTTGCTCAGCTCCACTCAGAGAATCCTGTCTGCCGGGCTCCACCGTGGCTAGGGGCCGGGGAGTCCGAGTGGATGAGGTCGGAGCGCCCCATGGTGTGGTGTTGCCTCTTTATCCGGGCCGAGGTAAGCTCCCCACATCAGGGAGGAGAGCATGCTGCTGCTGAGCCTGAGGTGGTAGGCTAGCTCATAGTTCTCACCCAACCCTTCCAGGCAGAGTCGGGAGCTGCGCTGTGGGAGGGCACAGTGGGCTTTTCACCTCTGAAGATACTGAGCAGAGAGCTGCCATTAAAAACACCCAGAGTGATAGAGTAGATGCCTGTCTCACTTTAGTATGAACCAGAAGAGAGCAGGGCAGGGCGACTGTGCCCAAGACCACAGGTGGTCATACTCTGTTGCCAGGGTGAGCTGAGTGGCTTGCACAGCTGTCACTGCCTCTTTTGCATCTGTGATTGGAGGGGAGCAAGGGAAGTGGGCCTTTCACTCTTTGCTGTGTGATGCTACTGTTTTAATTTTTACAAGAAGCCTATTTCAATTAATAAGAAGGACAAGAGAGAAAAGAAGGCTGCATTCGCCTTCTGCTTTGCTGTTGGTTTTTAATCACAACATGGATTTCCAAAATCCATCTCTTCTTTGAATGCTGGAATTACAGGTGTGAGCCACTGTGCCTGGCTCTGTTCTGTTCTTTGGATTGGAAGATGGTTGATTTTAGTTTTGGAAGAAACTTTTTTGGAGGTTCTGCTGAAGTTATCCTAGTCTTCTGATTGTGTTCATTGTTGGGAGGATGAAGTCAGATAATTTCAGTGGAGACTCAGACTTGATGGAGTTCTCATTAAGAGCGTATGTCTGGTTTGGGTTTGGGTAATTTTGGGAGGAGTGACAGGAAATATGTTTCAATGGGTTGAAGAATGGTTAAGACCCCTGAAGCTTATTCTCCTGTCCCTTTTTAAAAAATTTTTTCTTGGGGAGATAGGTGTTAAAGTTTCAGATAAGCTGAAACTATTTTTTCAAGGAAATGCCCATTGCTTTTTTTTCTATTCTCATCAGAATTATGTTTCTGGAACTGATTTTTGTAATCCCAATTCTAATTTTTGTACATAACCATTATAGATGTACTTTTTGTCAATAGTTTTATTGCAGTAAAATACACATAACATAAAATTTACCATTTAGATTATTTTCAGTATATAGTTCAGAGATATTCAATAAACTCATAATGTCGTGCAACCATCTTGACCATTCATCTTCACTTCATTCTTTTTCATCTTGCAAAACTGAAACTCTATACTGATTAAAAAAATAACTCCTGGCCCCTCTCCCCCCAGCCCCTGACAACCACAATTCTACTTTCTGTCTCTATGATTTTGACTAGTCTAAGTATCTCATGTAAGTAGAGTCAAACAGTAGTTGTCTTTTTGTGACTGACTTATTTTACATGGCATAATTTCCTAAGGTTCATTCCTATTGTGGCATGTGTCAGAATGTCTTTCATTTGTAAGGCTTCATGATACTCCTTTATTGTGTGTATTAAATGGTGGTAATATTATATGTATTGCATTTTATTTATCTCTTCATCCCTTGATGGACCTTTGTGTAGCTCCCATGTTTTTGTTGTTGTTGTTGCAGTTTGGCCAGGGCTGGTTCAAACCTGCCACCCTCAGTATATGGGGCCAGCGCCCTACTCACTGAGCCAGGAGCTGCCCGTGTTTTGCTCCCATGTGTTAGCGCTCATGAATAATGCTGCTGTGAGCATGGTGTATAAATATTTCTTCTTTGGAGTATATACCCAGAAGTGGAATTGTGAGAGCCTATGATAATTCTATTAATTTTTTAGGATCTACCATACTGTTGTCTTCCATAGTTGGTGGTACCATTTTACATTTGCTCCTACAATGCACAAGGGTTCCACTTTCTCCACATCTTCTCTCACACTTATTATTTTCTACTTTTTAAAAAATAGATGCCATGGTGTTGGATATAAAGTGGTATCTCCTTGAGTTTTGATTTGAATTTCTCTAATGATTAGTGACCCTGAACATCCTTTATGTACATTATTGGCCATTTGTATGTCGTCTTTGGAGAAATGTCTGTTCAAGTCCTTTGCCCATTTTTGAATTGAGTTGTTTGTTTTTTGTTGTTGAGTTTTAAGTGGTCTGTACTTGTGTATGTGTATTTTAGATACTAATCCCTTATCAGATATGTGATATGGAAATATTTTCTCCCATTCTTTGGGTTGTTTTGTTGCTATTGTACAGACATGCAATTTTAATCCTTTCATGTAATTTGGGTAATTTCACTATCTTTTACCTTTTCCCACTTCACTCACTTGGCTATTAGTATTTGCTCACTTGATGATGAATAATTTTTGAGCCTTTGAGATATGGATATTGACAACATTTAAAATTATTGGCAACACGTCAGTGATAGTTAATGCAAAGTTAATAACAATAGATACAATAATGGTTTTAATTTATTAGTTACTTGTTTATTACTAAGCACTTTAATTAGCTTGTGAAATTCTTTCAGCATTTCAGTAGAAATTGGCTCTCATGATTATTATTATTGCCATTTTGCAGATGTTGAAACTGAGGTTTAGAGAAGACAGATAATTTGCCCAGGGTCACCTAGCTAGTTAAGTGGTAGGTCAGGTTTCAAATTCAGACAGAATGTGTGGCCCTTCCCAGATAGGGAAGGAATAGGGGCTCTGACATGAAGGAGTGTCAGGAGCAGCCTTTGCAGTAGCACTTAACTTTCCAATCCTTTGGCAAGTCATCCCATTTTGGTGCATGTTTACTGTGGTCTAATCAGTGCCTGTGTAGAGGCACCTATGACAAATCACTGCCCTTTCTGGTCTGTTCCCTGGATGTCAAATGGAGATGTCTCTAAACGCATTTTAGCTCCGATTGAAATCTAAGGTACACAAATGTTTTTCAGAAAAAGCAAAAACAGTTTTCATGTCTGCTGTATTTCAAAGTGAAATGATTTAATGAGTGTTTTAAAGCACACAACTGGAACTCAAAATATAGTTGGCTGACCAGCCACTGACCCGCATTCTGCTCTTGAACACGTTTTTTTTTTTTTGAGACAGAGCCTCAAGCTATCCCCCTGGGTAGAGTGCTGTGGCATCACAGCTCACAGCAACCTCCAACTCCTGGGCTCAAGGGAAGTAGCTGGGACCACAGGTGCCTGCCACAATGCCAAGCTATTTTTTGGTTGCAGCTGTCATCGTTGTTTGGCGGGCCTGGACTGGCTTTGAACCCGCCACCTTAGGTGTAGGTGGCTGGCCACTTGAGCCACAGGCGCCGAGCCTGAACACATTTTTGAATGAATTTTAATTCCTTAGCTCTGAGAGTCTGCAGAGAAAGGATTTGGAGAAATTGGGCCTGGATATGGTAGGGACAATTGGTAACTGAATAGGGAATGAAAGGAGGGGAGTAGAGAAACCCTTTAAATACCCATTCGCCCTCATAAAATCATCTTCATAGGTAGCCACAGTAGTTTTCAATCCATGGAGAAATGGTGGAGTACAGTGGTCAAGAGCATGAGGTTCAGAACCAGGCAGATGTAGGTTTGAGTCCCAGTTTTGTCTCTTACTAACATGCAATCCAAGGCATGTTACCATGGTAACGCGGTAAAATGGGGATGCTATAATAAATAGTGCCTCATTATTCCTAGTCATGAGGATAAATTGAAATAACACCTGGCAGTGACTATCAGGGTCAGCCCTCAGCAAACGTGATGGTGTCCCAGGTCACACTGACTCTAGAATGTGTTGGTGGCACCAGAGAAATGAATCCTTATTGTCTAAAAGCTTAGGAAGAAGAGCAGGGCTCTGAAGCACCTTGTATCCTGAGACAAACATGGACACAGTTTGATTTTGTGGAGGTGAGGAAGCAGTGTGCCCAGGAGGGCTGATACTCCATGTCAGAGCCCCTATTCTGGCCATGTTTTCACAGCTTGCCCAGGGCACGGAGTGGGAGCCATGGAAGGGGAAGTTGATTCAAACCAGATCCTAAAAAGGCTTCTCTTGATGGAACATTCAGACGTGTAACTCGGAGAGGGCAAGGTGAGGGTTGTGACTCCAACTGTTAACCCAGACAGAAACAATGGGTGGCTTTAGAACCTAAATATAGCTGATGTGCATGTCATTTAGGGAAATCGGTTCCCCGTGCTGGCTAGGTGGGCAGTTTTCCTGGGAAGAAAAGCAGCCCCTGTGTGCCAACCCTTTCTCCATCAGCCTTTTCTTTTTTTATTTATTTTCTTTCTTACTTATTTATTTTGAGACAAAGTCTTACTATGTTGCCCTCGGTAGAGTGCTATGGCATCACAGCTCACAGTAACATCGACTCTTGGGCTTAAGTGAGTCTCTTGCATCAGCCTTCCAAATAGTTGGGACTATAGGTGCCCACCACAACGCCTGGCTATTGTTTTGTTGTAGTTGTCATTGTTGCTTGGTAGGCCTGGGCCAGGTTCGAATCCTCCAGCCCCGGTGTATATGGCCAGCACTCTAGCCATTGAGCTACAGGCACCAAGCCCCATCACCCTCTTCTGAAAATCTTTGTCTATATTCTAGCTTCTCTGTATCCCTTGAGCACCTGCAGCAGCTTGGCAGTCTTGAAATAACCCATGACAGGGTCTTATTTCCCCATTTCTTCCTTTCCAAATCTTCCTTGTGGCGCTTACCACCTCTCTCTCTTTCCCTTCACAGACTCACTCAGCCCCTGCCACATGGTTCTCCTTGAGGAGCAGGGATAAGAACACCAGGCAGTGAGTCAGGAGTTTGAGGATTGAGTTCTGAGTTTTGCAGTTAACCTTGGGCAATGCTAAATTTCCCTGGTACCAGCTTCTCCAAGCAGATGCGGTGGAGACCTTGCTAGTAAGAGCCTAGATTCTGGAGGTTGACAGCCTGAGTTCAGATCCTTACTGTCATTTTCTATGTGACACTGCATAAGTTCCTTACCTCTCTGGGCCTCAGTTAGCTCATCTGCAGAATGGAGATGATGATCACTCCTGAATCACGGGGTATGAAGAGTTTATAAACTCGTAACTGTGATGTCCTTCAAACAATGCATCTTACTGGTGCTCAGAAATGCTCATTTACGATTGTGCTTGTGATTTGTGGGCCAAAGAGGCTTGACATGGTCAGTAATAATTACTGCATCCCAAACAGTAATGGTGCTGAAGTCAAGGGTTAGATATGCTTCCTTAAAGCACATTATAATACGTACATCATGTACATAGGTCTACTGCATGTGGTCTGAGGTGGTGTTTTGTCACCACTGGGGTCTACTTCCCACACTTTAGGTACTACAGAACTGTGGCTCTGAGCATCTGAGGTCCAGGTTGCTGCTTGCCAATGATTTTGACTCCCCCGCTAGAATGAGTAGTGAGCCCATCCTTTCATTCATCAGGCACTGAGAACCAGCTTTGTGCCTGATTCTGTACCAGGTGTGGAGATGACCAAAATAAGGGTCTTTGTAGCTCTTGCTATCTTCTTTGACAGGGATACTACCAGCCCAGAGAAAACAGGGAAGAGAGAGGCCCAAAATGGCTTGATTTCTGAAATCCCACCTTCAAGGAGAGTAAGAAAAGCTCTGGCTGCTCTCTCTACTTGAAATCTCTGGAGATGGGTAAAGGAGACAGCTTTTGTTGAGTAGCAACCACCCTCAAACTCAGTGGCAAACAGTAACACGCATTTATTCTTATGCTCATGGGTGTGCAGGTTGGCTGGGGTGGTTTGTCCATATGGGTTCATTCAGGTTAGAGCTACCTATGTGTACAGTCTTCCCTTGTGGAGGTCAGAAGACCAGAGGAGGCAGCAGACACATACAGTCTCTCTCAGGATTGGTACACTGTGCCTTCCACCTTCCACCTCAGGGGTGCATCCGAGGAGGGCAGAGAAGTGCCTGGATATTTGCTGAAGAATAAATTTATCTACCATGGAGATCATCACTATGTGTGCACTATGTGAAGCACTCTGACACTTGGGGCGGGTCTGCTAAATCTATATTTAACAATGAAATGACAGTGATAAGAACACCTAACCCAAGGCCTGTCTCATATTAGGTCCTAAGTAAATATGCGAGGATGACTGTCTGCTGGGGCCTCTTGACTGCTGACTGGTGAGGAGTATGTCACATGAGTTATCTCATTTTATCCTCCCAACCCTCCTGTTGGGCAGATACAATGATCCCAGGTCAGACAAATGTAATCCTGTCTTGGCCTGTTAAATGCTTGTCACCTTCCAGTGTGAGGAAGGGTAAAACACAGCAGCAGGGGGAAGCTACATGCAGAGAGACCATCCCTCACATGGGGGAGAGAAGCAGGCTTTGCACCGAAGAAGCTCAGGTTTAAATCTCTTGTGTGTTTATTCCCATGCACGCTTTTTACACTGCTTGGGTACTAACTCTTCAAGCACCCACATGTTCTAAGAATTTAGGGGGCAGCGCCTATGGCTCAAAGGAGTAAGGTGCTGGCCCCATATGCCGGAGGTGGCAGGTTCAAACCCAGCCCCAGCCAAAAACTGCAAAAAAAAAAAAAAAAAAAAAATTTAGCATGGTATTTGGCCTAGCATAATTTGTCTAAATTATCAACACTCTGCCTTTTCGAGATCACATGCATCTTTGAACATTCTCTGCAGAAAATCACACATAGTTATGAAAATATCTGTGCAGGCCCGTGGCCCCCAGTGAAGAACTCTGCTCTATCCATGCCATTCACTCTCCCTTTTCTTCTCTCTTAAGAAATTAACCCAGTGGAAGAGATGTTTTCTATATTTGTATGCTGGTATCAGGTTCAAAGTCTGGCTCATATTAACTGTCTAATGAGTGATTTCTAAATGAGTGAGAGAATAAAGATATTGGTGATAACCTCATTTATATGTGCTGAGGGTCATAGAATTTTTGAACTGGATACTATAGATAATCTCTTATCATGCAGACCCTTTATTTTATAAATTATGAACCTGAGGCAGAGAGGTTAGTTCACTGTCCAAAGACATGCAACTACTGATATTAATAATAATATAATCAATGTTTTCTCTGAAGCAGATGACTTATGGCTTAGATATAAATAGGTCTCATTTCTGTGGTACCTTTTCACAATGCAATGTCCATTCTGATCTATTAGTTTTACGGGTCATGTTGCAAAACTGAGGTTTTTTGTTTTTGTTTTTGTTTTAAAACAGATTCTCACTCTGTCACCCTGGTAGAGTGCCATGGCATTATAGCTCACAGCAATCTCAAACTCCTGGGCTCAAGCAATCCTCTTGCCTCTCAGTCTCCCAAGTAGCTGGGACTATAGGAACCCACCACAATGCCTGGCCGATTTTTCTAGTTTTAGTAGAAATAAGGTCTCTCTCTTGCTCAGGCTGGTCTCAAACTCCTGAGCTCAAGCAATACACACACCTCAGCCTCCCAGAGTGCTGATTACAGGTGTGAGCCACCACTCCTGGCCCAAACTGAGTTTTAGATATGTCCCTCATGTCTGAAGCCAAAGATGTGAATGACAAAAACAAATGCCATGCCTCAACTATGGAGCCACTGGTGGTGTGGGCCCCTAAGAGAAGAGCCCTTGTCACCTCTTTCTCTGGGTCTCCCCTGTCCACTCTGCCCCTCAGTCCTCACCCAGATCTGTGTACACAAACTGCTGAGATGGGGACATTGGTGTCGAGGCTAGGTCAAGCTGTGGGTGGAAGGTGGATCAGGGACGGAACAGGGGAGGATTTCTTCCTGCGCAGTCCTGGAAATCTTATTTCAAGCCATTCTTCTATTCTTAGTTTCGAAGGCACTTTGTTCTCTGGTGCATTGTTTTAACGGCCATCAGGAAATCAGTCCCTCTCTGGGTCACTGGTGTGTGTGCCTGGGCTGCCCAGGTGGGAAGCGCAATGGTTTGTTTCAGGGCTGATAATCTGTCATCGGGACCATTGCAGCCCTTTCTCCTTTTGTTGCCCAGCCTGTCTGCACGGAGCAGAGATAAGTGAGGAGGGAAAAGAGATCCTCGCAAGTCTATTTTTCTTTATAGCAACAATGACTGCACTTATTTCTGTGGAAAAAGAAAAATACCAAAATCGAGGTCTCAATAGCACTGTGCCCACTGGAACAATGTTGTCCAATAAAAATAGAACGAGGGGCATGTGAGTAATTCTAAATTTCTTAGTAGCCACTTTAAAAACAAGTGAAAATAAACAGGTGTGGCTCGGTGCCTGTGGCTCAACCGGCTAAAGCGCCAGCCACGTACACCTGAGGTGGCGGGTTCAAATCCCCAGCCCAGACCCGCCAAACAACAATGACGGCTGCAACCAAATCCTCCTACTTTGTTTTGTGTTAAAAGAGAAAATTTAAAAAGCTGGGGAAAATAAATTTTATATGATTTTAATTATAAATAATTGCATGTTCCTAGTGGTGTCTGAGTTCAATAACATCACTCTAGAGATTTAATCTTATTAGGGAAATACCATTTCAAACTTGGCCAAGGTATCATTTTTCACCTACCATGTTGGCAAAGATTAAAAAGTTGGATAACACTATTTGGTGAGGGTGACAGAAGCGTTTATGCATCGCCAGTGGGAATATAAATTAGAGCAGGCACTATGGAGGACAATTTGGCAATGTTTATCAAAATTACAAACATACATTCTCTTGGACCCAGCAGTTCCTTTCCTGGATATTAATGCTGCAGAGTCCTCCATGCACATAGACTGGTTTATATAAAAAGATATTTGCTACAGAAGAAGATTGGAAACCACCCACATACCCAGTCAATAGTGGACTTAGATTAATAAGTTATGACACATTTAAAAAGTTTAATTTACAACTATTGAAAAAATGGGGCCATTTTTTATTTGATATCATGGAGGGCTTTCCAAGATACAGGGTTAAGCAAGTGTAGAGTGGTGTATATGATATGTTAGCATTTGGATAGAATAAATGATTTCCTTATTTATGTCTAGAGTGGCTCTAGAAGTCAGAAGGAACCGATTACAGTGGTTGCCCCCGGGGAGAGGAAGGGATGTCTACTTATCATTGTATATATAGTTCAAAAGGAATTTAATCTCATGCATTTGTCCTGCCTATTCAGAAAGTAGATACCTAAAAAATAAAAAGAGGAAACTCTAAGGGACATGTGAATCAGAGAAGCTTCCTAGAGGAGGTGACCTTTTCAACCGGTTATGAAAGATGCATAAAGAGTCCTTCAAGGCTCGGCACCTGTGGCTCAAGTAGCTAAGGCACCAGCCACATACACCTAAGGTGGCGGGTTCGAATCCAGCCCGGGCCCACTAAAACAACAATGACGGCTGCAACCAAAAAATAGCTGGGCGTTGTGGCGGGCACCTGTGGTCCCAGCTACTTGGGAGGCTGAGGCAGGAGAGATTGCTGTGAGTTGTGATGCCATGGCACTCTAGCCAGGCAGACAGCTTGAGGCTCTGTCTCAAAAAAAAAAAAGAGTCCTTCAAGCAGGAAAAAGGCTGAGGCTCAGAGGCACAAATGGGCAGGAGAGGTTCCAGGGCCCGTGTGTGCCCAGTGGTGGGCAGAGAACTCAGATTATAGAGTAGGGAAGGAATGGAATTTGGGACAGGCTTGGATTGGCCAGATGCGAAAGGTTTTGTGAGAGGAGTTTGGACTTTGTGAGCCACAGGTAGCCAGAGCTTGCTTAACGGAAGCATGAGGTGACACGATTGTATTTATTTGTGTGAATGACAGCTTTGATAGAGTGGAGGGTGGTCTGAAACTGTGGTTCTCAGTTTGGACCAGGTGACAATCCACTATTCTTGTTCTTGTGGTGTTTACTGTGATTTGGAGCCACTTGGGGGTCTTCACCGAAGAAGGAGAAATTTGGCCTTTCTCTGATGTCTAACCTGGCCTGGTGTGTGGGATATTAAGCTGAGACCTAAGGCTTTGGGCACACACCTGTGGTGTCAGGGTGTGAATTGCCTTCTCTGGGTGGGTCACATTCCTCCTTCCTTGGCCTGGGACCTGTGCAGGTGCCTGGAAGGGCCACAGGCTTGGTTTTATGCTCTGCTGTCGTCAACACAGAACGTTTTAGATAAAGGGCCTCACATTTTCATTTTGCTCTGGGTCCTGCAAATTATTCAGCCAGTTCTGTCTGAAGCGTTGTTGTGTCTCTCAAACTAAAAAGAGCATAGGCAGAAGGGTGCAGTTCCATGAGTGGCACTGTTGTCCCTGCTCAGTGCAGTAGGCCCCAGACCGCTTTTGGATGAAACACTCATTTTCACATTTCATGCACTTCTTTTCTTTATTTCTCTCACTATCTGTGTGTATGTGTGTGTGTGTGTGTGGATAGACATATATGTATGTATAGACACATATAGTATACACACATCATATGTGCACACACATAGGCATATATATACACACTGTATATCTTGATTACTCATGGATCCCATGTTTGTGAATTTGCCTACTCTCTACTGTAACCTCCAAACCAATACTTGTGACACCTTTGCAGTCATTTGCAGACACATGCAGAGCAGCAAATAATTTGAGTCCCCGGCCCACACGGCCCAGCTGAGGCTGAACAAGGTGATGTGCTTTCTTCTTGTTCCACCTCTCACGCTGTAAGCATGTAAGCACCTTTTTTGTGGTCCATTTATGCCATGTTCTTCACCTTTTTGTGCGCTTTTATTTGTGATTTCAGTGTTTACAAGGATTCTCAAGTGCAGTGCTGAAGTGTCATCCAGTATTTCCAAGCACAAGAAGGCTGTGACTTGCCTTACAGAGGGAATGTGTGGGCGGGAGAAGCCCTATTCAGGCACGCCTCAGGACATTGTTGGCTACGTGTTCAGTGTTAATGAATAAACAATCTATATTAAATAGGGCGTCTTTAAGCAGAAACATATGTATAACAATGTTATTTATTGGTTGGTGGACAAAAATATCACAACTAGAGGCTCACAGAAATTTAAGCTTGTGCTTCCCTAGGAGCAATGGTTTAGTAGTCATGAACTTAGTGTTCGTGGCAACTTTACAGAACACAACTGCTATCAGTGATGAGAGTCAACTGTTTGTGTGTATGGTCATTTCCTTCTCTTGCTCATGATGCGTTTTGCCCTATCTTCTCTTCTTTTCTTTTCCTAATCCCTTGTGTTGTTGGTTCATTTTCATTGGTCATTGATCCTTCTGCTATTAGCCTTGGGCCTTCAAGGGAAGCCCAGGGAAGGGCCTTTATTCATTTATCCATTCATTCAATACACCTTCTTTTTGTGGGTCACCCTTTTTTTGCTGGGCCCTGGTCCATGCAGATACCTAAAAACAGATCTCATGTTTCAAAAACATCACTTATAGACAGGGTTATTATAATCCATAATTTGGGGCAAATCCCAATTCTCACACTT
Organism: Otolemur garnettii; assembly: GCF_000181295.1. Classification (NCBI taxonomy): domain Eukaryota; kingdom Metazoa; phylum Chordata; class Mammalia; order Primates; family Galagidae; genus Otolemur; species Otolemur garnettii. The sequence continues at coordinate 27,408,243 of NW_003852397.1, forward strand.
ATTTCTAGAAAGAGTTTCCCAACCTTTGTCATTCTAGCATTTCCCAATCTTTGTCTCACCCATGTTCCTCCCCCACCCAGGAATCTTCCTCACCACCTGTTGTTGTAAATCATAAAATGTTAGAAGGAAACTTTAGAGGTCACCTGATCCAACTTACAGATAAAGAAACTGAGCCAGAGAGGGAAAGTGAAATGCCTAAGGTCGCAAAGCTAGTTCTATGGCCTTAGAAAAAGCAGATCACAGCCCAGGTAAAGGTTGTTCCCAGTGACTCTAGCTTACTACTTATGCATCAGTAAGAAAAAGACAACATCAATTGTGATCTGCAACTTCTGATATAAAGTATAAAACAGATTTCTATAAATTTTATACATTGTATTAAAGCTGGAGAAAATGAGTAAATGAAAGTTATAAAACAATATCTAGGTTTAACTGGGTTTTTTTACAGGAGCATTTCCTATCTGCATAGTGTTAGATGTTTGCAACATAGAGGATCTTTAAATTTCTCATTTGGATGATTTTTATTGATCAAAAAGAATTTTTTTTTTTTTTTGAAAAAAACTTATTCAGTGAATACCTGCAACAACCTTGTTATTTTCCTGGCAGTACAGGCTAAAGGTTTGTCAGAATTGGGTAACCCAAAAGCTGGATATGTGGGAAAGGCTTATTTGAAGTCTTTGCAGGAGTTCAATGCCTCCAGGGTCCAGAAAATTGACCCAGAAGTAGCATCTGAAATGAAGGTACATAAGGATTACAATGGCAACAAGATTAGGAATCCATCGGTGACAATAGCTAACTGCCCCTAGACACCTAGGCAGTTTCCTTTTGTTTGGGGGAGAGGAATGGGCAATACAGACTCAAGGCATTTTGGTGTGAGTTTTTAGTGCCCTGAAATACCTCCTGCCCTAAGCAAGTAACAATTGTTTCATTCATTAACATTTAGTTCTAAGGAGTTTTTTTTGGGGGGGGGTTGCAGGAATTTATGAAATCTTTTTTATTTTCATTTTTTAATTTCGAATTAATATGAGAGTACAAATTTTTAGGTTACATTGTTCAAGGTATGTTCAAGTTGTAGAAGAGCCCTTTAGCAGGGGGTATGTACCCTCGCACTGTGCGCCTTAGGTGAGATCCCACCAATTGTCCTCCCTTCCTCTGCCAATCATTCTCCCTTCTCTCCTCTCCCCTCTGTGGCGTATGTATACCATAGAATACTGTTCAACCATAAGACAAGATGGAGACTTTACATTTTTATGTTTACCTAGGTGGAGCTGAAACACATTCCTCTAAGTAAAGTACCTCAAGAATGGAAAAAAAAATATTCGGTGTACTCAATAATAATATGAAACCCACATATAAACAATTACACGCCCATATCAACGATAAAATATTTGTTACAATACTTCCAAAAGTGAGCATGGTTCTGTCCTAATAATATGTAGCATAAATTTGCGAGTCAGGACTGTGACAACAAGGGATGGGGGGAAACTGCTACAAAGCCAACCAGGAAACAGATCAAGCAAGCCTGGCTTCCCACTCACTCCCCAAACCTCTCCTACACTCTGTCCCCTCCCAAAAAGGGGAAGGAAGAAGGTTAAGTAAAGATAACGTGCCCATCCTCAAACAAAGCATGGCTAACCCTTTTGGGTCGCCCAAGCGCTCCCATTTCCTGTGGCTAAAGTTAGACCTATTAGATATGAATTTCATTTTTAATCCATGACTGGGCAGACAGAGGGTTACAGTGCCAGGAGTGGTCCAGATCCTCTCTATAAAGGACGGGAAAAAGGAGGAGTCCCTTTTCAGTCATCCCAGGGGAAAGGGCCACAAAGAGTTGCTTTTTCTGGACTTAGTCATGAGCAGTAACATGCATGGGGCAGTTACTTTATATGATAATCATAAGAGGGAGAGTCCACAAAGAGTTTCCCAGACTTCACTCATTTGTGAATCCCCTTTGACCCTTAACATTGAAAAAGACTTAATAATTCTCTACAGAACAACACAGTTTTTCCTTTCATATTTATCTTTAAAGTTTACGTTACTATGATAAACAGAAAACAATGTGCTTGCCTTAAATAGAATATAACTATTAAGATAAATAAATATGCACAAAACAGTGTGACTAGCTAAATGCTATTGCCTGAGCCTCCTTGCACCAAGAAGAGAATAATTAAACTTGGCAAACATAGAGGGTATTAAAGCTGAAGTAGCCCCACTTGAGCCTTTCTCCTTAATGGATTTAGGATGCACAATGAGTTAACAAGGTGATAACTTTCTTATGGTGTGATCTGATGCTGGTTAGAGGCAGTTGTAGCAGATTCTTCTGTGCCCCACCCATCTGGCTTAAGGGTCTCATGTTCACACCTGTGACTTCCTATGCCCTTCTATCTGATGGGGTTTCCAGCCAAGGCGGCTAACATCCCAAGGAGCCCCTGCTCCTTTAATGAGGGGAGGAGTTGGTGTATTGAAATTCCCACCTCTTTACCCCTCCGTGGAAAATCATGAACTGTGTTTTACATACTCTCTCGGGGGTGGTCCCCAGTGGCTTGAACACGAGCAGCCACTGGCAGAACCTGCTGGCTCCACATCCGTTCCTGGCTTCCCTCCTTTCCACTATCTCACTTCCTCACTCCCTACCAGGTCTTCTGGGGTTCATCTCCAATATAAACAGCGGATACCTACATTTTTAACCCGAGGATCTGCTTTAGGGGAGCCCTAAATGAAAATAGATGGTAAGCATATGGTACTAAAGAAAGAAGAAATATTTAAAAATGCTTTTAAAATAATAGATGCATGTATTTAGGCTGGAAATGGAAGTGCCAGAATGAGTTCATGGTTAGACACATACACATTCATATATTTTTCCAGCCTCTATTTAATGAGTGGGCCCAAAGCAATGACACCCCGGGAGCAAAGAACACACCTAGTGCCCCGATCTTGGTTTCTAAATACCATTCTCCACAAAACAGAACTGGAACTCCTTGGAGAAAAGGCTGATTCCAGAACTGGGGTGGGGAAAATACAAGAAGAGCCTGGAACATCTTTTTTTACCAAAAAGTAATGAAGTACTCTAAGAATGGTGGCCAACTTTATTTTATTTTATTTATTTATTTATTTTGCCAACTTTGTTTTAACATAATTTGTGAACAAACTGGACATAGGCACCAACTTGTAATGATCTCCCTAGCCAAGCCTGGGACAACCCGGACATCTAAATGAATAATGATAGTAACAGATAACAACTCACTGAATGAAGTAGAAATCTATGAGCCTCCACTGATGTAAATAAATGATGGAAGAGGAGACGCTCTTGAGAGCAGGAAAACAGCAATTCATAAACATAGGAGGGATGATGGAGTTAGAAAGTCATTAATGCATATTCTAACACTCAGGTGTTAGTTAACATTTCATGAGGAATAAGACATTTCCATAGTTTCAACTTACTTATTGAAAGATGATAACTTTACTTAAAGTTAGAAGTACTTTAAGTGGAAATATGATAACTTTACAATGCAGAAATTTAGAAGATGTCACCTGAACTAAATAACAAAGCCAGTGTCACCAATATCGGGATAAGATGGTACCATGCAGCTTCGGAAGTGATGGACTGAGAAAGTCACTTCTGTCATATTCCTGGAAAAATGCGCACACTAAAAAAAAAGGGGAAAAAGGTATTCTTACATCACACTAAATATTTTTAAAGTGTCTAACCAGAATCTAATCATGAAGAAGCATCTAATAAACCCGCACTGAGGGAAATGGTACACCACAACTGGCCTGTACTCTTCAAATTTGTTTAAATCAAGAAGCACAAAGAAAGCCTAGGGAACTGTTCCCGATTAAAAGAAACTGAAGAATACAGGACAATAAAGTGATGCAGGATCTTGAATTAGATTCTGGACCAGGAAAAACAATAGCTATAACATATATTATTGGAATAGTTGGCATATTTTAAAAACGAGTGCTGAAAGAGTGAATATATTTTGTCAATGTTAACTTTCCTGGTTTTGATTGTAATTATGCTGTTTAAGAGGCCCTTGTTCTTAGGAAATACACACTGGAGTATTTAGGGGCTAAAGGGACATAGTGTCTGCAACTCATTTTTAGACCTTTAGGAAGAAATATAATTTATATTCATCTCTCTCTCTCTATGGAGAAGGACAGAGAAGAGACCGAGAGAGATAAAATGCACATGGGGCAAAATGAAAGCAATTGGTGAATCTGAGTAAAGAGTATTCAGGAGTATTTTATTTTATTTTTTTTGAGACAGAGCCTCAAGCTGTCACCCTGGGTAGGCATCACAGCTCACAGCAACCTCCAACTCCTGGGCTCAAGCGAGTTTCCTGTCTCCACCTCCCAAGTAGCTGGGATTACAAGTGCCTGCCACAACGCCTGGCTATTTTTTGGTTGCAGCCGTCATTGTTGTTTGGTGGGCCTGGGCTGGATTTGAACCCGCCAGCTCAGGTGTACATGGCTGGCACCTTAGCTGCTTGAGCCACAGGCACCAAGCCAGGAGTATTTTGTTTTAGACTAGCAAACTTTTTTGTAAATTTAAAACTCTATATTAAAGTTGGCAAAAGTAAAACAAAATAAATTCACAAATAACCTACACAGTCCACCCTCCCCAAGAAAAAGTCCTGTGTCCATTTGTTCCTTTGTGGGAATCCAATGCCCTCTCCCTGCACAATATGGGGCACCATCCTTGACGCACTGCCCGCAGTGTTCTGCAGGATCTGCTAACCTTCAGTGTCTGTAGGTCCTCACTTCAGCAGGATTTGGTTGGGTCTTGGATGGGGAGGAAAAACTATTCCTTAGGCCCAAGAAGATAATAAGGATTCTTTAATGAAAGATAGCTCTCTTCCAAACAAAACTGGAAACTCTCACAAGAGGCTGCATGTTTCTACTTAAAGATGTTCCTCTCTGGCAATGGGAAAGAAACAACTGCAAGGAAAGTAACTGTGTAATAATTAATATCCTTACCCTTGGAACAATGGGGCTGAATATGCCAACAAAGCCTCCTAATATGTCTCCTCACTGTGTTGCTCTGGAACAGCTGTGGACTGCCCCTGTGACAAAGACCCCTCTCCCTGCCCAGCTAGAGCTCATTTAGCACAGGGAGGCCACCAGTCTTCAGAATAGTCATGACTAACTTGAGAACAATGCTTTTGGCAATCGTCTACAGAGAGGCAATCAGAACAATAAGGTGAAAGCCAGTTAGCATTTCTGATGCGGTGTCTGGAAAGATGTCAACTGTGATTAGAGGGACATTTTCCTCATGCAGCTGTCTTTGAAAGTGGAGGAGGGGCTCACCACAACCCTAAATTACAGGGAGGGAGGCAAAGGGCCCCTAAACATCAGGGACATGCAGGTATTCATGGCATCCCTTCTTTAGTGGCACTGTCATGTTCTGTCAAGTTTTGAGTAAAAAGCAAAAGTTGTGGTGAGCCACAAATGGGCTGCAGAGAGGGGGAATGGTACTTTGTGCTAAATTTTCTAATCCTGATTATTCGCTTCAAAGTCCATCCCAATTACTTTTATCCCGAAGTCTGAAACTGAGGCCTGGGTTTTGCAGAATCAAAGCACATTTATCCACCATTTAATCCATTTCCCAGGAAATCAGTGTTTTACTAAGACTAGAATCCTTTCATGTCCAGAACTTTCCCAGCATTTGTTAGGCCTCACCCAGCACACAGAGAAAGCTCAACAAATGTTTATTGACTGACACCTGTGAACAAACGAAGCCACTTACCCACAAAATGGCAAATCTAAATATGCAGAATACCTTTTCAGCTAGGGGGGCATTGTAGCAGCTACTTGGGAGGCTGAACCAAGAGGATCACTTGAGCCTCAGAGTTTGAGGTTGATGTAAACTATGATGCCACAACACTCTACCCAGGGCAACAAAGTGAGACTATGTCTCAAAAAAAAAAAAAAAAAATAGGATGGCACCTGTGGCTCAATAGGGCACCAGCCCCAGGGTAGTGGGTTCAAATCTGGCCCCGGCCAAACTGCAACAAAAAAATAGCCAGGCGTTGTGGCGGGCACCTGTAGTCCCAGCTACTCGGGAGGCTGAGGCAAGAGAATTGGCTAAGCCCAAGAGCTGGAGGTTACTGTGAGCTGTGATGCTACGGCACTCTACCAAGGGCAACAAAGGGAGAATCTGTCTCTAAAAATAAAATAAAAACTAAAAATTAAAAAAATAAATAAAAAGACTAAATGCTAAGTACTGTCCATAAAATATCATCTTTGATTCTGGGGCCCAGGAATAACAGAAGACTCAGATAAATGAATTTTACTATATAGGTTCATTCATTCAACAAACATTTAATTGAGCACCAGGCATTGTGCAAGATGCTATAAAGATGCTATAGCTACATTGAATAACAAAAGGGATGCAGGCCCTGCCCTCAGGAATAATATAATCAGACAGATTCCAACGTACAACCAAAGCTGAGACCCTATCTCAGCACTGTCCCACCCAGCCTTAGGAAGCTGTAGTACTTATCTGCCAGTTCCAATCAGTCACACACAGAAGGCTACTGCCAGTGGCATTAACTCCCCAGTATTTCAATTTCTAGCCTGTGGAAAGCAGAAGTGTGCAGGGAAATGGTGATCGTCAAGGGGATATGGGATGGCAATATCGGCTACACAAGGACCTGGATCTGATACTCAAAGAGTAGTTTCAGTTCAGTCATTTAAACTCTTGAAGACTCAGTTTCCTTATGTGTAATAACTTGTTTCTACAGCCGTAAGCATTGGATATGATACATGTAAAGCACCCAGCAGGCAGTGGATTCTTATAAATCCCAGCAAAGAGAAGGGGGTGGAGGGCTACCCTAAGCAGCTAGACTATACAATGAAGAAAACAAACTTCAGCAACTGAGATTGTGTGTTCCAATATGGTAGACAAAACTAAACGGTTCCACAAGGGAGCTTTTTGTTTCTTTAAAGGAATGTCCTGATTTACAGGGCAGCTTGGCAAGTACAGCCCATTTCTCTAGCATTTTTCATCTCTGCTTTGTGTAGCCAATTGCTCTGAGGAGTAGATGTTCCAGACACCAGTGACTAAAGGGAAGCCTTGTTCTTAAAGGCCTGCCTGTTGGCATTTGGGGAACTGCTTGTGAATCTGTAGGGTGTTATGGCTGATATTACCAGCACAGGGGACATTTCTAGGTAAGAGAAGGCAGGAACATAAGCCAAGTATGAATGAAGAACTGAGAACTCTCCTTGTAATTTCAGGTTCTCAGTACCAGTGTGGGTGATAAACAGTCTGAATTTGCATTTGCCGTTGAACAGTCTAAGTTGATTGGTTACCTGGAGTAATTTTCTAGAAATTAAGCAATTATTTGGCCATTCCCTAAACTACACACATATAGATAATATTTTTCTCGATAATGGTTTTAAACTATTTCATGAGTGAAGAATTTTAATAAGCAGGAATTTATTGTAGTGTTAAAAAAAAATAAATGAACAAGCAAATAAAAGAGGGCCAGGGACGCTCCAGTGATAATAGTAGGACTTTGACGTGCCCAATTTGGTGCACCTAAGAGCCAGTAGGTAAAAATATAAACATAATTATAGTAATTTAGAAGGCCTAGAAAAAAGTGCTCTGGTTAATTTGATTTTGTGCTTCTTGTCACATCCTGTTGTTGAACTCTTTGTGATATGAATCCGTTCTCTCACCTGAGATCAGTGCCCATAATAAGGTTTATTTTTTGTAGGACAGTCTTTCTAAAAAATGTACTTGCTAGTCCTCTGCCCTAGATAGACAAAATTTCTGTCTTTTCTCCTGTTCTTCTGGTCTTAAGTATTTTAGAGAGATGAGTGATCTGAAAATGTTTGTTGAATGACAGAGTGAGTCCTGCTGCTGATAGCTACTAGGGCAGACATGGCAGTGGCAGGCTGGCTGCAGCTCCCTGCTCCTCCCATTTCCTTGGTTGAACTTTTTTTTTTTTCTCATGGGAGAGGAAGACCTTTCTTTGGCAAATACTCTCTCATCTCTGCTCCCAAACAAGCTAAGGGCCAAGCGTTCTGTGGCTAAAATCATAGTAGGGATTTTTAAGACACTTAAGACACTTTTAAGTCAGTGATTCTTAACCTTCCTAATGCCGTGACCCTTTAATATAGTTCCTGTGGGTGGTGACCCACAGGTTGAGAACCGCTACTTTAAGTATTTTCTTCATGATTTTTCCCTGCACTTACTTGCTGTTACTGCTGCTACTACTAGTGCTGGTTAATACGTGAGTAGTTACTGAGTACCAGGCTTTGTGTTGAGCCCTTTACCTACGTCGAACTATTTAACTCCCACAACATTAGTAGAGTACTATTAGTATCCCATTTTATAGATGGGGAAACTGAGGTTCAAAGAAGTGAAGTGACATGCTTTAGATTCAACAAATATATGGTATAACTAAGATAAAAACTCATCCCATCTGACTTTAGAGCCTCAAACATCTTCTTTTTCTTCTTCTTCTTCTTCTTCTTTTTTTTTTTTTTTGAGACAGAGCCTCAAGCTATTCCCCTGGGTAGAGTGCTATGGCATCTCAGCTCACAGCAGCCTCCAACTCCTCCGCTCAAGCGAGTCTCCTGCCTCCGCCTCCCAAGTAGCTGGGACTACAGGCACCCACTGCAACACCTGGCTATTTTTTGGTTGCAGCCGTCATTGTTGTTTGGCGGGCCCAGGCTGGATTCGAACCCACCAGCTCAGGTGTATGTGGCTGGCGTCTTAGCTGCTTGAGCCACAGGCGCCGAGGCAGCCTCAAACATCTTCAAACTACAGTTAATGGCATCTAAAACAGAATTATGTACTATGTTAGCCAAAATTTATTTGCTCAAAGTTCAGAAAGTATCATGATTTCTGAGTTCTCTGCCCTCTGAGCACTTAATTGAATAGAGTCTAAGAAAACAGGGTTCCTGGATCCTGGAAAAGGAAGGATGTTTTTAAAAGGGAAAAGAAAACAATAATGTATTAAAAATAGAATAGGGATTCCCTCTCTCAATTCTCCTGCTCATCCTTGGAGGTACAGACCAGAAAAAAAGCAAAATATGGATCCTCTCCCTGCTCAAACTTGAGTTTAGCAAGTCAAGTTCCAGCTAAGGGCAAGTACAAGAACACAAAATCCTTCTGCTAATCTCTCCCCGAAGAAGGCGCAGATGAAAGGCAAGGCTTCAAAGCCTCTGAAACCACCAAAGCTGTTTGCCAGAAAAGAGATAAATCAAAAAGGTTTGAGATCTGGTTTAAATTTAATAATTACAAACAACTAATCAGGGACTATTTGCTGCCAAGTCAGGAGCTGCACTCTCTCTATCGATGTGTTTTTGCTACTCTGGTCACCTGGTTATTAAATAGAAAAGCCCTGTGATTAAATAACAGGGTGGTTCTGACACTAATCAATTCAATCTTGGCCATTTGAAATTAAGTTAGGCTTGCATTTGTCTTTGTCCTTGCAAAAAAAGCAGGAATGACACACTGCAAACGTGACTGAAGGTATCCGGAGAGCCTCTGTAGGGTCCCTGTGGGACCTCTGTAGTTGGAAGAGAGTCTGACAGCATCTCAGGTCTCCTGTTCATCCTGCAGATCCCCCATCTCTAACATTGTCCCTGCCTGCTTCTTAATGTCAGTAACAACAAAACAATTACGCCAGCAGTAACAATAGTAGTAATGGTAATTCTGGTAATAATGATAGTAGCAATAATAGTTACCATTAAAAAATAAATCTCTTGCCATATACCTGGCCCTATTCTAAGTAGTTTATGTCTTTTAATCCTTGAAGTAACTCCATGATGGAGAAACCATCGCTTACAGAAGTGTTTTGCAGATGCTGATATATCCCACACACCTATAATCTGCCTGGCATGTAGTAGATCCTCAATAGATATATGGTGAGTGAATGGTGGAATAAAGAAGTCACTTGCCAAATTCACACCCAAGTAGCAAAAAGTGCAGCTGGATTTTGAACTCTTGCTGTCTCATCTACGCTCTTAATTTCCTTGAGGTATATAGTATCTTGTGAGCCTTTATAGTGTTTTGAAACACATGTTGTATTAAATAAATATTTAAATGTTTTACATCATTATTATATATTAATTTAAAAGAAACACACATATCTTTAAACAATGTAAAAGGAGAAATAGCACTGCATGGCAGAGAGATCAGTGGTTTGGCAATCAGGCTGGTATCAAGAAAATCCCTCTCCAAGACTGGGCATCGTGGCTCATGTCTGTAGTCCTAGCACTCTGGGAGGCCGAGGCAGGTGAATTGCCTGAGCTCAGGAGTTCAGGACCAGCTTGAGCAAGAGTGAGACCCAGTCTCTAAAAAAAAAAAAAAGGCTGGGGCTCAAGTGGCTAAGGCTCAAGCCACATACACCTAAGGTGTAAGGTGGCGGGTTTGAATACAGCCCGGGCTCACCAAACAGCAATGACGGCTGCAACCAAAAATAACCAGTTGTTGTGGCGGGCTCCTATAGTCCCAGCTACTTGGAAGGCTGAGGCAGGAGACTCGCTTGAGCCCAGGAGTTGGAGGTTGCTGTGATGCCAGGGCACTCTACCCAGGGGGACAGCTTGAGGCTCTGTCTCAAAAAAAAAAAAAAAAAAAAAGCTGGGTGTTGTGGTGGGTGCCTGTGGTCCCAGATCTCCAGGAGGCTGAGGCAAAAGGATTGTTTGAGCCCAGGAATCTAAGGTTGCTGTGAGCTATGATGATACCATGGCACTCTACCCACGGCAACAGAGTGAGTCTCTCCTGTCTGCCATGATGCTCCCATCCTGAAACTCTGTCTCAAAAAAAAAAAAAAAGAAAAGAAAAAGAAAATCCCTTTCCAGCACTCACTAACTTCATGACCTAGAGGAAGTTACTGCACCTTCCTGAGCTTCAGGGTCTCTCTCTGTAAGATGAACACAGGAACAGTCCATTAAACTGGGAGCACAGTGCTTGGCTCCCAGCGGTACCCAGTTCTGGCATCTGTGTCCCTTCACTTGCATGTTGGTGATTCTCACAAAATGGTAAAGGAGTTTCTGCCAGAACAACAGAAAAAGCAGTTTGTTCTTGGGCATTTATTGATGAGATTAGTCACCTGCCTAGTGGTATGAGAAGATAGCCAGTCTTAAAAGGAGATAGCCGGGGCGGCGCCTGTGGCTCAGTGGGCCCCATACAACAAGGGTGCTGGCACCCCTTACAACAAGGGTGGTGCGTTCGAACCCAGCCCTGGCCAAACTGCAACAAAAAAATAGCCGGGCGCTGTGGCAGGTGCCTATAGTCCCAGCTACTCGGGAGGCTGAGGCAAGAGAATCGCCTATGCCCAGGAGTTGGAGATTGCTGTGAGCTGAGACACCATGGCACTCTACTGAGGGTGACACAGTGAGACTCTGTCTCTAAAAAAAAGGAGGCAGCCACAGAGTGGCCTGGCTGGAAACAATATGCATTGTGAAGGGGATCGAAAGTTTCAGGTGCTGACTTAAGGATTGAGGAGAGCAGGGTAGAGTATACCTGGTAGAGTGCAGCTGGATTTTGAACTCAGGCTGTCTCATCTACACTCTTAATTTTCTTGAGGTATATAGTAAGTATCTTGTGAGCCTTTATAGAGTTTTGAAACATGTTGTATTAAATAAATATTTAAATGTGTTTTACATCATTTTTAGTAACCAGTGTCTTCCAGAGTTCACCTCATCTGTGCAGGAGCACCCATATTTCCCTAAGACCTCACATCTGGCTGTAGGTACTACAGGGCTCTGCTCTGTTGCAAATTAACAAAGGGACCTCCTGGTTGTTTTTCCCATAGCATGGGAAGGGTTTTCTAGCACTCAAACACATCTAGAAAGTGTCTCCATCAAATATGTTACCTATGGGACTAAGGACACAGATACTACACTCATGTCTGTCGTTCTCACAAATTCTCCTTTGTAATTGCCTTTCCTCCCCAGCCCCAGTGGGTACGTAAGTGTTGAGACAAAGAGTTCAGGTACCCATTAAATTCATTTATGGTTTGCCTCTACTGGCTGTTTCTTTTCAGCCTAAGATGTCATCGACCTTAGATTACTTGCTCTTCAAGCACAGAGACTGGGTCTCCATGCCATTGCTTAGGCCAGTGCATGGGTAGACTAGATAGATGGTCATGGATGTGCCTCACTCTTGAACAGATCTGACATTTCTTCTTGCAGGAGGAGTGGAAATGGCCAAAGTCCCACTTGGACCAATGTCTAAACAACTGTGATTTCCTTTAACATGTCTATGTAATCTAAGGAAAATAAATGTCCCCACTAGTAAAGAAAAAGCTCTTTCTTACTTGAAAAGCAAGAAAATTAGCTTGAACTGGCAGGTTTTAAGTCTCCAAGGAAATTTGAGGTGGAAGAATTTCAACCTTCAGTGACCTTCGCTTTTGAGGTTTTGATTTAGTTTTGGCGGCCAGGTGGTTAGTGGAAGGGAAGGGCGTCACCTCAAGAACACTGGCCTCTTTTACTCAGTCTTTCTTTTAGTCACCCATTCAGAAATTATTCACTGACCTACTGCTTGGCATAGGGCACTGGGAGTTCAAAGTTATGTGCTGAAATCAGAGAGCATAGAACCGTGCAATTACTGGGTTCATCCAAGGTGCTTTGTTTTCATGGTTGAAAGGGAAATAAATTTGACAAGAATAACAGGGTGGGTCCTCAGCTCCTCATATGGCTGGGAACCTGTCAGAGCAAATGTGTAAATGCACAGCTTGCACGTGGTGTCCTTCCTGCCTCGGAGCTCCCCCAGGTCACCAATCAATGGTTACTGATGCAGAGGAAGAAAAATGGCAGGGACTTGGCTCAGGCCCTAGCCTACCTAATGATAGGCAGTGGTAGCTCTTAAAACTACAGAAGACCACAAAATTGATTTGGTCTAGACAGTGTGCTGTGGTCTTCAAGGTCAGTAGAATAAAAGTTACAAAGCTTGTTTCCTCCCATATTACTCATGCTCAACACCTTCTTAGACCTCCTCTGTGCAGATACGACATGCCATCCAAGACTCCGGCATAGGAAGGCCAGGTGGGGAAGCCCATAGCTTGGAGCAGGACATATCTAGGCACTTGCTAGTCATAAAACCTTGGGCAAACCCCTACCACTCTCTGAATCTCCATCTCCTTCTCTGTAGAGTGGAGTAATTATAGTTCCTACCTAGCTCATGAGGAGGTATGAGGATGGAACGAGATCATTATATAAGGATTTAACTCTGAGACTGACATGTAGTGAGTCAGGCTAACTCTGCCGCTTTTATCAGTCTGATTATTATCATAGTGAATTGCTTTGATGAAGTGCAAAATGAGTGTGGTATCTACTACATCCTTTGCTTTCTGAGATGCTCATCTGTCCACGTCTCCATGGATTATTTCCAACTGGTGATTCCTTCCATGAGTTATTCTGTAGATAACTGGCATGAGCTCAGCTTCCCAATATTTTGGGAATTTCAGTTCCTGAGTGGTGGAATATGCAGTTCCTGTGTGTGGCTCTTCCACCTGCAAGCTCTTCATCCCCAGGCTTGACTGAGCAGGCCTGGCTGGCGGGATGGGTACCCATGGGTCCCCTATACTGTTTCCACTTGTTCCCCTCTGAAGTAACTGGTGAAGAGGACAAGCTTCTCAATGGAAAGAAGACCCAGGGCATCAACAACAACAACAACAAAATCAAGAAATACTATCTTAGGGAAAGCTGACTGTGTTCAGATATTGTACCAGGCTCTGGTATTATGACCATGTCAGATCAAGTCTTGCCTCCACGGGCTTCTATCTTATGAGAACAAGTCAACCCCAAACCAGAAAACAATTAAATAAAATTATCTTTCTAAAATGGGTCCCCCCTGCTCGTCTCTGTCTCACCACCTTGTCTGACTCATTCACAGCAGAGACCACAATATGTAATTATTTTGTTTTCTTTTTAACTCCCTACCACTGGGCACTGAACATGCATTCAGTGCTGTATCCCGGCACGCACAGTGGGGCTTTGCACGTCAAGCACTCAGTGAATGCAGAGCGAAGTTACAAATGATCAAGCAATGCTTTGTGAAATTTTTGATTCAGGCCCAGAGTTTAAACTTTGCTTTTTGTTGCTAGTAGTGGTCAGTCACTACTATATGTAGTGGAAACTGAAAGGAAAATCTGCTTCTATAATACAAGCAGCTTTTATTTTGTAAGATGTGTGGGTTTCTTAAGGAGATCATTCTATCCCAGATTAACTGGCTGTGACTTAATTAAAAAGGCCACTAGAACACATTTGTCATCTGAACTTGACACTTGGGACATGTGGAAGTGTCTGGCAGGAACTGGGATAGGGGAGCTGGGTGGGGTTGATTTGGCCTGAGGAGGGCTACTTGCCTGTGAGGAGAAGAGATTCTCTTACTTTACTATCCCCTTTCCTTCCCCAGTGTGGCATCTAGGGCTAACAGGCTATAGTCAACATGTCAGTTGACAAAGTTGTTGTGCCCTAGGAGTAGAACTGTTATACCATAAAGTTCTGTTGTCTGACAGTACCAGGTAGCAGCAGACATCTGTGTAACTTGTGGTCTGGGAAGCATATAACAGGACCTAGCATTTACTGTGAACATACTATGTGCCAGGCCTTGTCACACATCATCTGTGGTCATCAAAGCAGCCTGACCCGGTAGGCATTATTTCCACTCTATGGATAACATCCCAGAGCTGTAACCTCATGGCCCCTCCCAAGATCCCAGGTATGACACTGTAGCCTCTTAAGGCAAGAGAAGCTGAGCTCAGGAAGTGCGCAGTTTACTCTAGGCAGCAGGACACTGGGCAGCTGTCCCCACATCTGAGCATGTGCGCATTCTCTCACATGCTGTGCCATGTGGTTCTTCTCCACACAGTGCCCCAAGCAGACCCTACCAGACATTCTCCATGGCAAGTGAAACATGAGTTTGCCACACATACTTCCAACTGTGTAGTAAAGGGTTTTGCCCTAAGAAATAGAATCCTGGATTCAGAGTGTTACACTAAAGCCATGCGACTTAAAGCAAATTTCTTATCTCACCTGACCTCAGTTTACGTGTAGAATGAGAAACCCCTTATTGTACTGGCTTCAGAAAGTCACCATATAAATGTAAGCCAGTGGATGCATTTCAGTGACACCACAGTGCTGTTTTTAATTGTACCCGGATGGTGAATCAATTAAGAGTGGGGTCGCCTTACAAACACGAAGCATCCTCAGGAGTAGCAAGTGTGCCTAGAGGGGTTATCGGATCATCTTCTCGGGGCTCTCCCCCTGCCCCCAAAGACCCTGAGTGGAATATCTGACTTCTTGAAAGTTACTTGGGGAGTTTATTAATGCAGACTCCTGGGTACCATCCCAGAATGGCTGATTAGAATCCCTAAGGATGGTTCCTGGCATCAGCGTCTCCAAATCATTCTTCAGGTGATTCTGCTGTGTGTGGCACCACTGCTTCCATGGAAAAATAGAGAGAACTAGAACTCTGCTGCTCTGGATAGAACCATGTTCAACTTTGGGAGTTTAGCTATCTAGGTGTCTGCCCATGCAAAAAGAGGTCCCTTCCCTCTTTGTCTGGCAAATTCTTATTCTTCCTTTAGGCCTATTCAACAGCCTCATCCTTTGGGAAGACCTCTCTCACTGGGCTTCTAGAGTCCCCCAACCCATGTTTAGAGCATCTGCTGTGTACCTGGTTCTCTGCCAAGGTCTAAAATGCATTACTACATTTGTTCCTTTCCCTTTGAGAATAGACAATGTCATTACCACCACCTTGGAGTTGAGAAAGGGTTAAGAAAAGTGAAGTGACTGTCTCTGAGATATTTGGCTCTTAACTGCATTGTAGCTAATCCTAACAGGTCTGTCTCTGCTGCACGAGTGAGAGTTCCTTAACCAAGGGAGTTGCTGACCTTTGTATTTCTGGGAGCAAACACAGGGCTGGGCACACAGGAGATGCTCAACAAACTTTGTTGAAATGAAGAAATTACAGAACAATGATAGGAATATGAATAAAAATAGCTTTGGTTGCTTTCCAGTCTCTGCCTTTGTTCAGGCTCAGGGTGCTGATAGAGGAAGAGGAGGTAGACTTCTCCAGGAGTTAAAGACTCCAGATGTGACCCTCCTATAACCTCATGCCAGTGATTCTGGTCTTTGGTGACTTGCAGACTTAGCAAGTCACAAACTAGGCACTCAAGAAACACTTCACTGGTTGGTTAAGCTACGGATGCGGAAGAGAAGTGAACATATCTTTGATGAGCTTTATTGTGGTTTGTAGATGAAACTTTTTCTAAAAAGGAAAAAACATTTTTCCAAGTCTAACTTGGCAGACTGCCTTTGTCAAAAATTTATAAATTCATTTTAGATACAATTATCTTTAGTTCAATAATGACTTTTCTGAATATTGGTTTTTCTGGCTATAAAATAGGAAGATTGGAGAAGATGTCTAAGTTTCTTTCAAGCATTGTGGTTCTGTGATTGCATTAGGACCTTGGATGAAGTTTAGAACAAATTTAAATTACCCAAGTACAAAGCAGCTCTAAAAGTAGAATATCTCCAAGTGAATTAGATTTTCTTTCCAGTCTAATCTCTTCTTCCAAGTAAATTAGAATCTGAACTTTGTATCTAAATTTCTCAGCCTTGATATATGGCAACATTTAGAAAAAAGGAAACACAGAAAGATGTGAACTATGATCACATGAATACAAATAATATAAACCAGTTATCCTAGAGCTTAACAGTTCCTCATAATTTCTCGGGCTTCCTTAGAACTGTTCATTTACATACCTCTGTTAAAGGTTTTGAGTGACATGGTGAGAATGGTAAGGATTGCATGTGCTGTTTTATTGCTTTTCTTCTTTTCCTTAATCAAAGTCATGCTCCCCGTTTACATTTGAACTTCGTTTTATCTTCTGTTTTGCAGCGAAAACGGAAGCAGAGCGCCCAAGATGAAGATGCTGTTAGCCTTTGCAGTCTCGACATAAGTGTAAGTATAATTCTTTCTACTTTCCTGCGTCTGTGAGTGTTATTTGTTAATATGCTGTATTTCTGAAGTGGGCTTCTGGGATTTGACTCTGGAAGTTGTGACTTGGGAAAATTAAAAAAAAAAAAATTTATTTCACTGGAGAAAGCTATGTGGCCAACTTAAACTTCCAAGCCGAGTTATTTATCCCTTCTGTCTTTTCTCTCATAAAACGAGTTATGAACTCAGTGCATCTGGGTAGAAAATAGATAAGTCTTGCTGTGCTATTTTAGAGGCTAATTCAAGAAGATTTTTGTCCCCCATCGAGCGGGGGAAAGTTAGTGGATTAGCCCAACTCAGGGAGCTGGATGCCCAAAGGCCAGAAGGAAACTCCAGCTGCAGTAGAGGGAGTGCCTTTGGGTTCCGTTTGAATCAAAATTCTGTGCTTAATTTATGTGACACCTTTCTGCACCTATTTCCTCATCTGGAAAACAGAGAGAAAAGACTTAACACAATTTTTATGAGGGTCACATAAGACAATAAAAGTGAGAATACCAAGCACATTGCCTGGTATATAATAGCCAAAAACTTTAGCTTCATTGTATTTTTCTTTAAACAGAAATTTGCAAAAGACACATGAGTGACTTGGTAGTGGAGAGCTGGTGAGGGGAGAGGTAAAAAGCTCCCTTGGATTTTTCAGGCCCTGTCCTTAGATGCTCACTTTCAGCAGCTTTCTTTTCCTGGCCTCCTTTCCCCCACTAACGAGACTGGGGAGCCTACCTGGGTCTATGACACCCTCATTATCCAGGAGCTGGGTGTGGGGTGGGAATTTAGACCTTCCCTGGACTCATCTTGTCTATTCATCTCTTATAATTCCCTAAGATTTAAGCCCTGTGCTTTGTGCATCCATCTAATATTAGGCCCTGGTCTCTCTGCTCTGCAGAAACCTCCAAAGCTATTCTTAGGAGATGACAAAGCTTTGTGGTAGGAATTAAGAACCTAGGCATGATCTTGGCTCTACCTGTAACTATAATAACAATGTATCCTTGGGCAAGTCACTTCCTCAAGCTGGGCCTTAGTTTCGTCATTTGTTTAAAAAAAAATTTTTTTTTTGGAACCAGATCTCAAACCACTGTGAAAATGTGAAAGTCGTTAAATATGGATTATTAGGTAGTCATCTGATGACATTTATTTACCAGTATAAGCAACGTCTTTTTAGTTATTTTTAATGATTGCAGATTTTTATGTGATGCAAACAACCACAACAGAGCGAGCCTGAGCTGGCATCTAATTAAGGTACTTGAGTGATTTTATTTCACCATATGGTGTTTGTTCCCGTTTTTGGACCACCAGAAGAATGGAGTTGGGCCAGCTTACGAGGTTGCCACAGTGACAGGACAAAAAGATGATGTTCTTCTCAGTTTTACTTTACTCATTGAGTATTTTGCTATTGACAAGTCAAGTCTTGGAATTTCCTTTATCAGCAATAAGATTTTTTGTACTTGAATTTTTTAAATTTTGTGGAAATCTATCTTTTAGAATTTAAAGACTTTCAGAACTTAAAGACTGTTAGCATTTACAGAGCCCCTAGCCATTATGTACTCCAAAGTAAGGGGTTACTTTGCAAATGAAGTAGAAGCCCAGGGGGGTATAGTAACCCATGCAAGACTTTAACTCAGGTCATTTCTAAGATCATGCCTCATCTGACATTTTTCCTCCACTATATATTGATTTTTTTTTGCAATTTTTGGCTGGGGCTGGGTTTGAACCCGCCACCCCTGGTATATGGGGCTGGTGCCCTACTCCTTGAGCCCTGATATTTATTTTTCAGGAGAGCATGTCTCCAGATTTTGTTGTTGTTGTTGTTATCAAACAATCACTAAGTTATGTTACATTAAGGGATAATTTGCAATTGGGAGTTGTGATTTGGTCTTTCTCTTGACTGGCATCAATGGCCTTCCCGTCCCAGCAAGGTCATTTAAGTCCCAGAAGATGGAAATTTTGACTTCTTTTCTCCTAGTACAGCCCTGGATGATGTTTTTCCCTTTCTTTAACCATCTCATGTATCACGTTTTGTGTCAGTAAGAGACTTTTATAGACGAGAAACTGATCTCATTACCACCAGGAAGGCTATGCTTAGAGATTTGGCTCTAACAGAATTCATTTCTGGATTATCTGGCATGTTTCCTGAATCCTGGCAAAGAGATTTTTCAGAACCAGGGCTGAGTTTCCTCCATTTATTGCCACATAGTATTACAATAATTATGGAATTAGAAGGATTCTAGAAGCTGTGGGAGAAACATGAAACCACCTGGTTTGTAGGTTCCACTGACCATGAAAGCCACGTGGAGACACAGGAGATGTAACAAATCCAGATGTGGTCATAGGGAAGTGTGACTAATTTTAAGTACCTTCAGTAGACACTCAGGAGAGATGAATTGAATTGAATGAAGTGGTAGGTAGGGCCACACATGAGAAGATGTTTTGCCATAAGGCAACAATGGCTACATGAACATCTGAGTCCAGTAAACTGTTCTAACAAACAAACGGCTTTGTGGGCTACCCAAAGGGATTTTATCTTTGTACTTTTGAATAGTGATGTCCAGTAGCATCCTGGTCTCTTAACAAACTGACAGCTTCACTGAAGATTTGTTCTGAGTCTGCTTCTGTGTGTAGTGGAAAAGTAACTGAGAGGAAAAAAAAAAAAGGTGGGTTCTAATGGGTGACTCATACCAGGGGATGTGAGGGTTTGGGAAAGTAATATGAGTAACTCTCAATTTTGATTCCATTTAATGAGTGGAAAGACAGTCATCACCTGTGTGCTTTGAACAAGAAATTGCTAGATGAGGGGACAGGGGTCTTCTAGTCAAACTTCTATTGAGTCCCAGTCCAGTGCTGGTACCCAGGGAGCTCTTTCTAAATACTGTTGATTGATGAGTTTGTTATATATTTATGTTTATTCTTCCACATACTTTCAAATTTATTTTGAAAATATATTTTTATTTCAACAGATTTAGAGGGTACAAATGGTTTTCTAACACATGGATGAACTGTACAGTGTGAAGTCAGGCCATTTAGTGTAATCATCTACATTGTACCTGAGAGGTACTTCTTGATTCTTTTCTAACCCTGCCACCAGCACTGTCTCCACTTCTGGGTCTCCAAAGTCCATGTACCACTCTGTATGACCATGTATACCCATCAAAACAAAATCAATGAGATCCCTGAATGTGTACCCTTTTAAAAGAAATTTATCTGTGACATAAAGTTGGGAAACGTTAACATGATGAAATCTCTCTTTGAGTAAAAAGTAAGTGCCATATAGAACCCTTCAGGGTGCCTGAGTGGTGATAACACTAAACATTCCCACTGACTTCTTGCTTTGTTTTAAAGCCTTGGATGATGATTTTGTTAGGTTACCTGAGCAGAGTGTTCCTACTGAGCCCCTCTCCTGTTGAACTTGGACTTGCTAAGAAGAGAGCATATTCTTACAGACAGGAATCCTCAATTGTTTTGGGGGGGGGTGGAGGGGATATATCACTGACTCTTTTGGGAATCTGGTGATAGCTCTGGGCTCCAGGAAATTTTACAAGATAGATGTGTGATCTTAGGAGGTTCATGGACGCTGGCCAAGATCCCATATTTAAGAATTGGAAGGCCCTTAAAGTCTGGTGATGGGTGACATATCTCCACATATTAATAATTGTTCTCCCACCCTCCACCCCCAGCACTTAGTGAAAAATGAATTCAGACAGGAGAATCATTGCTAGTTGAGGATATAATTGGTCTCTATTATTTCCCACCACTTCACCCAATCCCCCAGCTGAGCCCCCAGCTTCCTGGCAGGATAGAACACAAACTATTCCAGAGGAAAAATAAAAAGCAATGAATACTTTTGAGAACAACCTGCAGAGTGCAGAAGGCTCTCAGCAGCCGCCTACGAATCTCCTCTCACGTCAGAGGATACGAGTGGGATGGCTTCAGAGAGCTCACTTCCCCCACAGAATTTAGATTTTCTAGTTTAAATTCTAGTGTGTAAGAGATGCCCGAGTGATAGGCTATGGCCTCCCCCCCACCCCCGAAAGACTCTTGGTGGGAGAGGCAGGTGTGTTCCCAGGGAGAGAATAGCTCAGCACCAGACCTTTGCTCAAAAACAAATGAGCTCTGGGTGGACATAAAAATAGTCTCCAATGATAAGACAATTTATTAGGTGAAAAGGAATATATGTTCTTTGCAAAAAAAATTGGAAAATGTGAATAATAAAGTTCACAATCACACCTCAAAGCAGTAGCCACGTTTTGATGTATTTCCTTCTTTTGGTTATATACACACCTTTAACATATTTTTATTATGAAGTATTTCAGACATACAACATGGCATAAAGAATATAAAACCCCACATAGCTACAATGTAACTGAAGAAATATGTCTTTAGCAGTAAAGCTAAAGGCCCTTGCAAAATTCTCACTTTGTTGAGTTGGAAGTTTATTTCTGTCTGCCTTGACTATATGACTATATACCTGCTAAGTTCATATGTCTCTAAATAGTATATATACACCTTTAGCCAACTTTTGAAATTTGTATAAGCTCATACAGTTTTTTAAAATTAGGATCATAGCAGAAATTAATTTATTCCTCTAGTTTTCAGTTACTATATTGATAGCACATCACTATATCCTGAAACATTCTTCAAGAACATTATTTTTTAATAGTAATAGAGTACTTTGTCAAATGGATGCACCAAATTTATTAAATCAATCCTTTATTGGGTGTTTAAGTTCTAATGAACTGTTACGAATAACGTTGATGGGCATCCAAGAATATCTTTGTGTAATCTCTTTTATCAGGAGGACAAAGTAGGAGATATGAAATTCCTGGGGTATAATTTTTTTTTTGAGCTTGTGAACAGATTTATACCCCTTCTGGCAGTGAGAGATGGAAATTAACTTTAGAGGCACTGGGAGTCTTGTAGGGAACCTCATGGGTTGGGGGGATTGTTTTCAGGTTTCTCTGGCCCATCTCTCTTCTACTACATTTGCTTATCCCCTGCCCTTTAGGGGAGCCCCTTCGCAGGGCCCAGGCTCCCCTCTTGGCTGCTGGTGGTGGAGCGGGTAGGCAGCCTTTCTATGCTTGCAGTGCTTCCCCACGGAGCACGTGGCTGGACCATGACTGGGGGTAGGACAGGATTGGAGTTCACTTTCTTCCTGCATTTTCTTTGCCAATTTGCAACCACCAAGATGAGCCTTATTTGAGCTCCTGGCAAGGAATACTTGGGAAGTACGTGCTCACACCTCTCAGTGCTTTTGAGATCCATGTGTTATTTTTTTATAACATCTTTTCTCTCCCCTTTGCAATGTCTACACAGAAGTCCACGTGGCAAATGCTGGACTCTTACCTCTTCTCTCTCCTCCAAGGAGAGTAGTTGAGGAAGAGCCAAGCTGTAGTTGGCTGACAACGGAGTAGCCTTTTCTGGAGCTCAGACCCAGAGCTCCATGATCGCAGACCCTCATTGCTTGGCTGCTTAGCACTATTCAGCATCTCTGTGGTTTCCTTACTGGCCTCTTGCATCTTTCCAGTCTGTCCTCCACACATCAGCCTGGGTCATGTACATTATAAAGTATGACTCTAGTCTGGCCATGCCTGCCTCCAAGTCCCCAAACTCTTTGCCGTGCTTCCAAAGCTTGGTGCTGTCTAGCCCCCTGCCCACCTCCCCACCTTCCTCCTGAGCCTCTCTCTTCCACCTTTTCCACATTCAGTCCAGCACGGCTAGTTTTCTTCCTGTTTCTCAAACTTGTCATACTCCATCTTGCCACCAGGCTTTGCACGTGTTACTCATGTGCAAAGGAATACACCCTGTTCCCTGTCTGGAATACATGCTGTTCCTCCTCCTCCCACATTTCACTTGGCTCAGGCCCATTTATCCTTCATATCCAGCTTCTTCTAAGAGGCTCCCAGACTTCCCAGATTCTTTTTTTTTTTTTTTTTTTT
>NW_003852397.1:27431300-27435938 GCF_000181295.1 Otolemur garnettii
TTGTTGTTTTGGCAGGTCCGGGCTGGGGATTCGAACCTGCCACCTTAGGTGTAAGTGGCTGGCGCCTTAGCCGGTTGAGCTATAGGCGCTGAGCCCCCAGATTCTTTTATATTCCTCCCTCCAGCCATTCCCTCCCTCCACCACCACCACCACCTACCCACCCACCCAACTCACCTGCTGCCATCCCAGTCCTGTGTCCCTGCCCTAGTGTTTATCACTCAGCATTAGGATGCCTGCTTTCTTGTCACCCTCCATAGCCAGCAGTGGGCTTTTCATAGGGAGGGCTGTGTTCTGCTCTTGTTATATCCCAGCACATAACACAAGGCCCAGCCCATAGTAGATGCTCAATAAACATCGAACAAAGTTAGGCTTAAAGTCTTTTCTATTGTATGAATGACTGAAAGTAAAGGGACAGATATATTTCTTTTTTTTTCGAGACAGAGTCTCACTGTATCACCCTGGGTAGAGTGCTGTGGCATCATAGCTCTCAGCAACCTCAAACTCTTTGGGCTTAAGCGATTCTCTTGCCTCAGCCTTGGGACTACAGGTGCCTGTCACAACACCCGCTATTTTTTGGTTATAGTTGTTAGTGTTGTTTGGCAGGCCCGGGCTGGATTTGAACCCACTAGCTCTGGATTCAAACCCACTAGCTCCGGTGGCTGGTGACCTAGCCACTGAGCTATAGGTGCTGAGCCTGGGACAGATAAAGATTAAAACATCAATAGCATTTCAAAGAAAAAAGAAGGAGGGAGGACGGAAGGGAGGTAGAATTCTTAAAATCTAAGACAGAAGATGAAATGAACATATTTATACCAGATGTGTTATGTTAAAAAATCTCTTGGACTCTGATTACTCAGGGGTATAGCAAGCTATTCCTGAATTTATTACAATATATGGTATGGTTATGATCTGTTTACAAGTTCACCAATAGCTATGAACTCCTTCAAAGCAAATATGTAATGTCTATCACAGGTGTTCCATAAATATGTCTGGGATGAATGACTGAGTGAAGGAGAGAATAAAGGAGTCTCAGCTTGGGTTACTCATAGGAGTATTTCTGAGATGCTCAGTCTTATTTTTACTAGCATGAGTTTTCTGGGGGTAAATATTAATCAGAATTTCAAAGAGGACAGGGCCAAATTGCTGGAGTTTCTCATTCTATAGATTGATACGGGACATTTAGCTAGTCTTATTGGAAGCTAGCTTTGAGGTTTATGATAGGCATCTCCAGATTTCCACCTGTGCATTATATTTATTTAGTTGTCAAGTGAACACTGAAAGCACCACAAGAATTGATACAGAAGAAGGGTAAAAAAATCTTTTCCCCTCGCCATCAAGCTAACTGGTATTTCATCGCCAGGAAATGTTAAACAGATACAGAATAGGAGTGGGATTATTTTCTCTCTACTCAGCAGAGTCCAGATAATTTTAAAAGATATAATTTCTGTGGTTTTTTTTCTCTTGGGCTGTTCTGGAACTCACTAACTGGGGAGATTATTAGCCTTGCCCTCTTTGGCCTGAGTTCTTAATGAATCCCATAGGAGAGTTTAATAATGCTCTTATCACCGAGGAGACCAGGCTTGTTGCTGAGATTGGGTCTTCATTAGCACATGCTTATTTTTAACCTGTTAGCATTTTTTCTTTTTGGGATTTATGATCTATCCTTGCTACTTGTCAAATTATTTGGGCCTAAGGTAGTGGAGACCCTATGTTCGGTCTAAAGGTTTACTCTGATGCTGCCACCTCTGGTGACAAATTTGCTCATTGTTAACATAGACACATTGCATCTTGCCTTTGGCCTAACTGATTAGGCAGTGGGTGATAATAACTGCTGTCATCTTTTCTCTTTGACCCACCTCTTGAAAAGCACCATTGCTTGGGATTACAAACTAATATAGCCTTTTTGGAGAGAAGTATAGAGAATCCTCAAAGATCTACAAGTAGACCTTCCATTTGATCCTGCAATCCCATTACTAGGTATCTACCCAGAAGGACAAAAATCATTTTACCACAAAGACATTTGAACCAGAATGTTTATTGCAGCTCAATTCACAATTGCCAAGTCATGGAAGCAACCTAAGTGCCCATCAACCAATGAATGGAACAACAAACTGTGGTATACGTATACCATGGAATACTACTCAACCATTAAAAAATATGGAGACTTTACAGCTTTTACATTTACCTGAACATAGTTGAAATACATCCTTCTTAGTAAAGTATCACAAGAATGGAAAAATCAATATCCAATGTACTTCATACTAATATGAAACCAATATATAAATAATTACATGCTCATACGAACAATAAAACACAAATATAGTCTAGTATGGGGATAGAAAAAAAAGAAAGAAAGAAAAGTACCATGACAAAGAAATTCCAAAGAGCTGCAAAACAAAGTCTCTGAAGCTGATGATGTAACAAAGTATAAGTCAGTATATTCATCTTTTCCATCTCCCCTTCAAAGTTATTGATGGGGCCCAAGTTGAATGAAGGCTCTTGTGCCCCAGGTCACCTGTTTGTTTAAATTTGTCTCCAGAGTTACAAGCTTAGAGATTGAACATTGCTCTGTGCCTCAGTTTCTCCACCTATAAAACAGACATTGTGACAGTGCCCTGTCTTATTCTTGAGAGGGTTAAAATAAGCTACTTCATATAAGGCGCTTAGTACCTGACTCATTACGAGGACAAAAAATACTATTGATTTCCTTATACAAAAATCAACAGCACTGTTAAGTTTGAAGGTCTTTGCTGTTGACACAAGTATTCCATTAATAGAACTGATCATGAAATTTAAAAAACAAAACAGTGTATTGAGAGACAAATATTTTTATGACAACATTATTTATAATAACCCCAAACTAGAAACTGGAAAGATCACAAATGCCCGAATTATGTAGAGACTTGTAGCTATATTACAGAATATAAGTGTAAAATGCAATTAGGGAAGGAATACTATATGAGGTCTAACAATTAAGTTGGAGAACTCATCCTTGAAAAAGTACAACATACCTCATTGCTGAATATCAATATGGTCACCTTCAAAGTATTTCCCTTGGGAAACTATGCACTATTGCCAGTGCCTAATCCACCCTTCAAAGCAATTTGGGAACTCTTTTTCTGGAATGGCCATCAAAGCTGTTGTAAATATCTCCCTTTCAATAGTTCCTTTATTTTAGGGTAAAGAAAAAAATCATTGCTGGACCAGATTAGGTGAGTAGGGAGGGTGTTCCAATACAGTTATTTGTTTACTAGCTAAAAACTCCCTCACAGACAGTGCTGTGTGAGCTGGAGCATTGTTGTGATGCAAGAGCCATGCATTTCTCACGCT
Organism: Otolemur garnettii; assembly: GCF_000181295.1. Taxonomy (NCBI): domain Eukaryota; kingdom Metazoa; phylum Chordata; class Mammalia; order Primates; family Galagidae; genus Otolemur; species Otolemur garnettii. The sequence goes on from NW_003852397.1 coordinate 27,434,631, forward strand.
AAGATTTTCAGTTAAAACTTTCCTGTTTTGGCTTAGTGCCTGTAGCTCAGCGGCTAGGGCACTAGCCACATATACTGGAGCTGGCAGGTTCAAATCCAGCCCAGAACAACTACAACCAAAAAATAGCCAGGCGTTGTGGGCACCTGTAGTCTCAGCTGCTTGGGAAGCTGACGCCAGAGAATCACTTAAGCCCATGTTTGAGGTTGCTGTGAGTTGTGATGCCACGGCACTCTACAGAAGGCAACATAGACTCTATCTCAAAAAAAAAAAACCACAACTTTTCTTTTTCTTTCCTTGTCAATGTTTACTTGGGTCTGCTGTGCTTCTCATAGTCATCTGATGATTTTGATGCACGATGCGGTGAGTGTTTTCATCAGTTCTGCTCATGACTGGCCACCCTGACCTCTCTTTATCTGTGATGCTTTCTCTCCCATCAAAAAAAATTTATCCATTTGTACACTGCCATTTTCTTCATGGCATTATCCTATGAACTTGGACTAAAACATCTCTGATTTCACGTCCACTCTTGCAAGTGTAACAAGAATTTTATGATTGTTTAGGCATTGTTCTAATTCAGGCTTCAACATTCTCATGATGGCCACACAAAAATACACAACAATAATGAATGCCATTTGGCAAGACACAACCACGTGTCAAGACAGACACAGCTGTGAGACACTGATATAGCAAGGTTATGAAACCTTACCAAGCTGTTTGTATGCTGCTTCCAACGTAAGTGCACAGTGGCAAGTTCACAAACTTAATCGTCAGACCTTGTATGTGTTATTATGCCCCAATATGTTTACATATATTTGTCTATATAAGGGAAGGAAGCATGGAGGAATATACACTGTATTCTGGATAGTGTAGAGATTGGGAGAATGGAATTACAGGGATAAGGAAATTAAATCCCAAGGGTTCTTAACCTATGACATCTTGTGAAACTTGTGAATACCTCGCCTCCTCACCAAAAACTGTTTATACATAGTATGTGCTTAAAGTACAATACTTAAGGTTATAGCAAAACAACTATGTTGAAATATAAAAATATTTTAAAAACAAATGTATGGTAAGGGCTACATATATGCCTCTTAACAAATGAATTAGGAACAAGATCTGGCAATAAGTCTAATAACTACTGGAACTTCAATGAGATGATAAGAATAAATGATATTTTAAAATACCTGCACCCCTTACACTGTCATTTGAAAATATAGTGATTTCTGTGTTGACAGTCACAAGTCTGAGTATGCTTCTATGATCATTTCCGCCATTCATACTGGAAGGAAATGCTAAATTTCAATTTTT
>NW_003852397.1:27438125-27439963 GCF_000181295.1 Otolemur garnettii
ACTCTGCCCAGGGGGACAGCTTGAGGCTCTGTCTCAAAAAAAAAAAAAAAAAAATCAGACTTGAAGTCTGGATGGGGTGGCTCATGCATGTAATCCTAGCACTCTGGGGGACCAAGGTGGGAGCATTACATGAACTCAGGATTTCAAGACCAGCCTGACAATAAGCAGGACCCCCCATCTTTACCAAAATAGAAAAATTAGCCAGGTGTTGTGGTGGACACCTGTAGTCCCAGCTACCTGGGAGGCTGAGGCAGGACAATCATTTGAACCCAGGAGTTTGATGTTGCTGTGAGCTAGGCTGATGTCATGGCACTCTACCTTGGGCAAGAGAATGAGACTTTGTCTCAATAAATAAATAAATAAATAAATAAAAGAATCAAACTTCAAAGATAGATCTAACAGTGGCTCCACCATGTCCTGCTCCCACTTACCTCCTCAAGAATCATCCTGGTTATCAGTTAAGTGTCTCCTTTCAAGTATTTAGATACAGTTAGATAGATATATAGAGATAGAAAAATCAGTTTGTAATGGCTTTTTAAGGACATGAGTTGTCATTTTTATTTTACTGTGAAACTTGCTTCCCTCCCCCCTTTTAAATAGATTTCTAAGAGCAGTTTTAGCTTCATAGCAAAATTGAACAGGAAGTACGGAATGTTCCCAGAAGCCCCCTGACTCCACATGTGCTTCACCTCCACCAATGTCAACATCCCCCTCAGACTGCCACGTCTGTTACAGTCCATGAACCTCCGTTGACACATCATTTTTTCACCCAGAGTTCACAAAGTTCCTAGTTTATATTATATTCTTTGGGTTTGAACAATGTATCGTGACCTGCAGCTACCATTTTAGTACCATACAGAGTAGTTTCACTGCCCTAAATATCTTCTGTTCCACCTTTTTATCCCTCTTTCCCCACTAACCTCTGGCAATGATTTATCTTTTTTCTATCTTCATAGTTTTGCTTTTTAAAGATGGCCATATCGCTGGACTCGTATAATATGTAGCCTTTTCAGATTGGCTTTTTCACTTAATAATAATATGTATTTAAGGTTCCTCCATGTAATTTTGTGGCGTGATAATTTACTACCTTTTTATCACTGAAAAATATTCTATTTTAAGGATGTAATACAGTTTATCCAATCACCTCATGGAAGCTGTGTCTCATTCTTTTTAACTACTGCTTATTGTCACATAAAACAAACGAGTGTAGTTTATTTTTAACACTATTCTCCATTGAGGAGCATTTTTCTTAGGTTCAATATGTCTCAGTTATAAATAATGACCATCTTCATACTCCAGAGCAATAGTAAGGTAGATGTAAAAAAGTGCCTGTTGACATTTTCTCTTTTTTAAAAATTTAATTTAATTTAATTTAATTTTTTTTTTTGAGACAAAGTCTCACTATGTCTCCCTGGGTAGAGTGCCCTGGTGTCATCATAACTCACAGCAACCTCAAACTCTTGGGCTCAAGTGAAACCCTTGCCTCAGCCTTTCAAGTTGCTGGGACTACAGGCAGCTGGGTTTTTCTGTTTTTAATAGAGACAAGGGTCTCACTCTTGTTCAGGCTGATCTCCAACTCCTAAGCCCAAGCAATCTGCCAGCCTGGCCTCCTGGAGTGCTAGGATTACAGACATGAGCCACCACCGCACCAGCCAACGTTTTCTAACTTTATTTTATTTTTTTTTTACACTTTCATCTTATTTATTTATTCATTTATTCACATGTTATTAAGTGAGGAGGGGAGCCACACCCTGAAAATAAAACCCAGAAGCCATCCTCAAGAATGCCATAGCTCCGGCTAAGGCGCCAGCCACGTACACCTAAGGTGGCGGGTTCGA
>NW_003852397.1:27441221-27476067 GCF_000181295.1 Otolemur garnettii
AAAAAAAAAAAAATGCATATATAAGTTTAAGGGTAGATATATAAGTTTAAGAGTGTTTGCAACCATATAAGTTTAAGTTACAAACACTCTTAAACTTATAAATCCAGAAGTATATTCCCTCTGTGTCATCCATCCTTAAATATATAGATTATATTTGTGAATTTTAAAGAATAACTTTGTTACATTGACAAAGCTTACAACTCAACTGCCTTTAAAACTTTGTGGTTTATCATTAACACTGTTCTGACTAAGGTTATTTGCAGTAAGACATCACTAGAAAATTATACTTTTGCTTATGATTTTTTTTCTAGACTGTTGCCTGGGTCCGTCCACCTGAAAATTATGTAAATAATCTTGGCTAGGAAGTTCTATCTGGGTTTTCATTCCCAGCTAATTGAGTTTTTCCTTAAATGACTTACGTAATCACATTAATTACATCAAGGTTCATCTTTGATCCGGTTATATACTATATTCCTGGTTTCAATAGCAGAAGCTATTTTTCTTACTTTTCTCAATTGTGTCTGATACCTGGTTCTCTGTGAAAAAAAGGTGATATGTTGACTTTTGCCCTTGCTATTACTGTGCATATAATTTTATATTACTTGATTGACATTTAAATTCTTGGGTAACCTCTGAGAAATGTTAGAATGAAGTGTCCAGAATTCCTCTGGTTTGTGTGTCTTTCCCTCCCCTGCTATTTAACTTAATCAACTATGTGCTGATCAATTTGTACAGACAACCGACCCAGTCTCAGCAAGTGGTTGGTTTGTGATGCTCATGATTAGTATTGGAGGTAAAAACATTGAAACTGATGTGGGCTTGTCTTCAGCAGTCAAAATGCCAGCTTTGGGTTAGCTCCTTAGAAATCCTGCGGAGAAACTGAATGCGTTAATTCTCCAAGTAGATTCACTTTTTTCTGCTGTAATACTGTAAATGAGACTTCTTTTTCACTCCCCACATACCTCAACATATCAATTCTAGAACTGGAATCTTCTGCTGAAGATTAAAATCAATAGAGTTTTCTTCATCTTGATTTGGCAGAGGACAGTGGGATAGTTTTGCTGGCCAGGTCTGTATAAATAAAATATGTATTACTGAAGGATTAATGGGCCCAATTGTTCCCTCTCCAGGGCACTCATTAAGGGCGTGCATGCTCTGATTCAGTCAACTGCTATTTACTGAGCCCTGTCATGCCTCAAGCACAGGCCACTGAAGGAAGCTCAGCTTGAGACTTTCACCTGCAAACAAGTGGGGATTGTGCTTTTACTCCTGAAACAAGTTAACCAAGCCCCAAGCATGGACATCTTAGCAGTACCCAGGGTTGTTTTTCTCCTTTCTCTAAAGGACTATTTCCAGATGTTGGTTGGTTTTGAAAGAAAGAATTTTTACTATGGATTCTGCTGCTAATATTTTTCTCTCCTAGAATGTCCTTGAAATTTACTTTATTTCCTTCTAGCTAGTCAACTCAAAGGTTCAATTGGGGAAGTTTTTTCACTTTATTTGAAACTGACCAGAAACTTATAATATATGTAGACTTTGCATCTGTGCTTTCCTAATGGTTTTCAGCCCTTTTTATCTCTCAGCATACCTGAACCTATAGTTAAACTTCCATAGCACACTTAAATTATGTTGATCAAAAAATAGAGTCAAAGGCTCGGCGCCTGTAGCACAGTGGTTGCAGCACTGGCCACATGCACTGAGGATGGCGGGTTCAAACCATGCCTGGGCCAGCTAAATGACAATGACAACTGCAACAACAACAACAACAACAACAAACTAGCCGGGTGTTGTGGCAGGTGCCTGTGGTCTCAGCTACTTGGGAGGCTGGGGCAAGAGAATTGCTTAAGCCCAAGAGTTAGAAGTTGCTGAGCCATGGCACTCTACTGAGGATGACATAGTAAGACTCTGTCTCAAAAAGAAAAAAAAAGAATATACTTATTGGACTTTGAACTTCATTTGAAAATAATTTAACTAACACTCTTTAAAAATGTTCTCATCACACCAGTTGAAAATCACTGCTCTAGAAGCATTGGGTTACAAAGTAAGATCTCTAGAATTTTTAGAACTAGAAAGAGACTTTTGTTTTGTGGATGTGTAGAGTGTTCTGGGGTACTATTCCTTTTTAGGGGGAATGAAGTTGTTTTAAAAGAGCCACATCCATAAAAGATTAATAGGAGTGTTTAACAAAATGCCTCAGCTGTCGATTTTATTCTGCAAAGCTTCATTCAGATCCAGACAGTGGTGATCAATGGGTGATGGTTTGATAATACCACTGTCAGCTCTGGCTTTACATAGAGCCAGAATTGCACCACCATCATCTCCTCCAGCTGGACCACATAATCAGGCCCCATCCTCTCCATAGCGACTGGCTGATTTCAAGGCCCTCCCATGTGGTCTTCTTCATCTTCTTTCAGGTCTCTGCTCAGATGCTCTTACACTTTCTCTGACTCCCTGTGTGAAGTTGGTTTTCCATCCCCTACCCTAGAACTTTCTTCTCTTCTTATCTGATTTTATTTTTTCTTCATAGCCTTTATCATCAACTGCTACGTTATGGCTTTTTAAAATTTTATTAGTATCTATCTGTCTTTCTGTACACACTAGAAAATGTGTATAACTTTTATTTTGTTCTTTGGGTGTTTTTTGTTTTTTCATAGTCTCAACTTCTGGGACAGCGTCTGGCGTGGAGTCTGTGCAATGAACATTTGTTGGATAAATGAATTAGGGGCCACTTTATTGTTCATATGTGGCATACTGTCTTTGGCAGGTTACTATAAACATGAATTGCATTTATCTTGGCAGCATTTTAAGAATGTTTGTTTTCCTCTCTCTCTATATTTGCATTCCATAATTTCTGAAGAAAACTGATAAAACAAGAGGCAAAATCAAAGTCAGCCTGATGAGACCTCGTGGTATACAAAACAAGATAAGCAAAAATAATGCCAGGCTTTTACGAGCCAATAAAGTACATCAGCCCAAAGATAAGAGGATATAAGGAATGTGAAATGTACACATGATCTCACACAAATGTAGAATTGTTAACACCAACGCTTTCACATCTAACTCAATGGGTATGGCGGGATCTCTCAAGATAATGGTAGGAATGGAAGTTTTCTGCTAAAATGAAAAATATTCTGTTTTTGAAGTCTCAATTCCTTTTCATTTAACTGGTGTTTATTGAGTACACAGTCCTGCTCCTGGTGCTTACTATGTGGTTACAGAAGGAGAGAAGCTTGTGAGAAGCTATCAATCAACACTCATCACTTCTTTATCCAAGTCTATGGAAAAGGGATATTTTCTAGGTGATGCGAAAACAGTGGAGTACCAGTACATTATTTGTAGCTCACCTGGAGTGTGTTTGGGCACTTACATGTAAGTGTGAGTACACTTTGCATCTTGAGTTTTCTCAATACTGTGAAAAAATAAGGGAGACACATTGGAGAGACCCTACATTGCAGAAACTAGAAATGTGCTAGGCTTTCCCAGCAGGACCAAGGTGATGCTTCCCATTTTCCCTCCAGGGCAACCTCCCCTGGAAAAGTGATGCAGGGCACTTGCCATGCTGACCCACACCTCCTTTAGATTCCTTTTTACTTTGTGTGTTATCTTATCTTACTTGGAAAAGGTAAATAAGGTTTTGGCTTAAGATGCCTTTTATTGATTATAAGCTTCAAAGACAGTGGAAGACTACATAAACGCCACTGAATGGACACAGAACTGCATCTGATGCTCTGTTCAGCTTAATCATGTTAATAATTTAAAGGAAAGTGGTTAGGGTTTTTTTTTTTTAATTTGCATATAACCCATAAGGTATATGATTCACCTCCAGCTAACAGAGGTGACTAGTTCGGGCTGCTGTAACAAAATACCATAGATTAGGTAGCTTATAAACAACAGAAATCTACTTCTCACAGGTCTGGAGGCTGGAAGTCTGGGGTCAGGGTGCCAGCCCTGGTCTTCTAAGTTATAGAGGGCTCCACCCTCATGACTTAGTCCCCTCCCAAAGGCTCCACCTCCTAATGCCATCACGTTGAGTTTAGGATTTTAACATAGAAATTGGTGGGGGAGGGGACAGACAGAGTCTATTCATACAGTGGCAAAGCTCATAGATGGCACCTCACTAGCCACTTGTCTAGATGGCAATAAAGTTTTCACAAATTTGAATATTTTGTGTAGCTGAAAAAAACCTCAGCTGTTTCATGATGGTCTGCCTTCATGTAGATGTTGGCAACTTTCTGTGCTTTGCTTCCCCAGAGTCTCACTCTGGGTAGAATGCTGTGGTATCATTATAGCTCCCAGCAACCTCAAATTTGTACTTGCCCCAGCCTCCCAAGTAGCTGCAACTATAGGCACCCGGCAAAAGTTTTTCTATTTTTAGTAGAGACAGTCTCTCTCTTGCTCAGGCTGGCCTTGAACTCCTTAGCCAGGTGATCTACCTGCCTGGACCTCCCAAAGTGTGGGATTACAGGCGTGAGCCACTGCACCAGGACTTAGATTACTTTTTTGTTTTGCTGTGTTCCTTGATGATGGTCTCTCTCTGTAACACAACCAGAAATTGAGACTGAAATTTAATTTAAGTTATCGTCAGATCGTGGAAATAGGCTTGTCATGTGCTTGCCATCCCCACAGGGAAGTGGAATAGTGTCTGAAATGAGAAATAAGCTGGTTTCTGGTGACTTAATGAAGAATGTGTCTGAAAACAGGAATGGTATGAAGGGAGGATTATCTCTGTTATGTTATATAATGAAGGGCATGATTGATGGGCTCCCAGGAAAGCACAATAAGGAGCAAAACTGCCATTGGAACCCTGGAGGTTTTGTTTAGTTTGGGGGCTATGTTTGACTGAAGGTCTCATGTTGTTGACAAAAGGATGACATTTTACTGAGCAGACTTTGAAATGTTATTATATGCGATGTGGTCTCAAAGCAGAAAGTGTGGTTCTGTGGGAAGAGGGCTATTGAGACCCTCTCTCTTAGGAAGGTCTATGTTAAATGGTATTGATCATTGATTAGCTTTCTGATCTTCGGGTGACTTGGAAGGTATTTCTAGATTATAAGGTCCTTGAGGGCCACTTACATGTTTTCTTTCTTTCCTTTCCTTTTTTCTTTTCTTTCTTTCTTTTCTTTTCTTTTTTTTTTTTTGTGAGTTAGGGTCTCAGTCTGTCACCTAGGCTGGAGTGCAGTGGTATCATCATAGCTCACTGCAACCTCAAACTCCTGAATTCAAGTGATCCTCCTGCCTCAGCCTCTCTGGGACTATAGGCGTGTATCACCAAGCCTAGCTATTTACTTTTTCATTCATATTCTTATTGACTGAGAATCTCCTATGCTCATGCTGTGTGGTGGTGAGAGGGTAACATGGTGAGCAAACCAGGCATGTTTGTGACTTACAGTCCAGTAGTGAAAGCAGGTATGAATTAATAACCACAGCAACCAGAATATCATGAAAAATGAAAACAAAAGCTTTGAAGGCCAGAGAAACATGGTGCTGTCAGGATATTTAACCAAGGATGTTGACTTAGTCATGAAAGGTCAAGAAAGGAAGCTTTCTCACGGGAAGTAAGATCTGAAAGAAGGAAGGCTGTTCACTAGGTTAAAGAGGAGAGGAAAGGAGTGGTAACCATGGGAACAGCATGTGGAAGGGCCCTGTGGCAGGATAGACTGTGCTCCTTTGAAGGTAGATGTGGCTGGTAGGTGGTAGACAGACTGCAGTGGTTAGTAGGAGCCAGACCATGCATAGCCTTGAAGACCATGCCCAATATTTGGGTCTTTATCCTAAGAACAGTAGGGAGTCAGTGGGGAAGGAATGTGTTAACAGAGGGTATTGTTTGTGTTTTCAGAAGATTCCTCTGGCTAATTATGAGGGGAAGGATAGATGTGGATGACAAGTAGAAGGCTGCCTCACTTTCCTGATGAGAGAGGATGGGGTCCTGGAAAGCTTAGCAGGCTTTAGAACAGACGGGTCGAAGAGATGTGTGTAGACTTTGTATCTTTACTGCCTGCTCTGGAGTGGCCTTTAGTGAATGTTTCTCCTCACAACCTGGATTAGGAGACTTAGGTCTGTTTTATTTTGACTTCTATCATTTTATAGCTATCAGACCTTGTACCTGTTGCTTCACCATTCTGAACCTCAGTTTCTACATTTATAAAATAAACTGGTTGGAGCACATCCTGTCCAGTGCTAAAATTTCCTGAGTTTGTGATGTTTTGAGTACTGTGGGTTTTTTCAGGTAGATGATTTAAAAAGGTGAATGTATTGGTTAATTCAAGTCCTTCTCTCCAACTTCTTGGATGGTAAAAGAAGACATGCAGTTAGGGGTACCACTGTATGCTTTTCCATATCATTTATGACAAACATATGGCCATTCTTTAATTATGGTGGCTTTTTAAAGCTCACCAGATGTGAGTCATTAAAAAAACAAAATCAAACCCTTCACATGAGTAGGAGTGAATGCAGGGATTCTAATGAAGCAGCCCAGAGTAAACAGCCTAAATGAAGTGGAAAAAGCTAGGAGAGGTTTTGCTAAGGGGGTTCATTTGACTCTTGTGTCCTGTGATTTGGGAATCCTTTGTCAGCAATACTAACAGGCACGCTTAGCTGCAACCACCAACATTTTCCAATGGAGGAGTGTTGACAACATTTTCATTGACCTTAAAAAAAAAAAAACCTAATGACAGGGTCAAGGGAAAGGCAAGAGGTGTAATTTGCTAGCCGGCCTTGGTCAGCTGCCTCATCTTATATGAGACTCTAAATGAATGCACATTAGCATGGAGGTTCCCAGAGGAGAGGGGAAGGGGTGTCCCATGTCACCCAGCAAAATAATCATGATAGAAGCTTTCTATTTAGTTGTTAGAATAAGAGATTCGGGAAAAGAATATTTCCCACCCTCTTAAAAGTGGTTTGGTATTGGCTGTTGTGAGTCTGGGTTCAAAGTAGGCATGGGGGTGAAGGGATCTGTGGAGCACAGAGGTCCTTGGGTAATTCTCGGGTCGTTTGCAGGGTTTTTGTGGCATCTCTGACCTTACAGAAAGACAGCCTGCTCCTGCTGTCCAGTCAGTCCCAAATGGTGAGTGGGTAAGGAAGTTCAGGGACTTACCCTACCTGCTGCTCCTTCATTTCAAACTGTGGGTGAGAATCTGTGTTTTTTGCATTTGTATCAGATTAGCCAGAGATAACCCTCTTTTCTTAGTGTGCTTTGTTGCTGTATATGGGTTGGGGGCCACTTGGGAACTATTATAGGTATAGACCAGTGGAAGTGCAGCTGCAGCTTCTTAGATTTAAGACATTTGGAAGAGAAAGAGTTAAAAAAAAGTTAGAAAGTTTCAGTGGCCTTTGTAAGAGAGAAAGGAAGAGACTGAGGCATGTTTTCCAATTTTATGGGGAGAAAGGGGAGCTTCTGGCAGGAGAGTCAGACTGTGCAGTGGCTCTGAGCAGCCCCTCCTGTGAGCCCAGCAGATCAAGGCCTCTCCCCAGCCTCTCACACACAAAGCTCAGGCTTTGTTTCAGAAGTGGGCGATCCCTAGCCCCCTTCTGCAAATGCATCAACGAAGGTAAACCCAGTCCCAAGGAAGGGAAGCCCCATGTTAGCCGCTGCCCCACACTCTCCTCTGGGTTCACATTTCCTTCCTTTTCCTGTTAGGAAGAGTGTTTCCTTTGTGTTTTCACCTGGGCAGTCTGGGTTTTAAATTTTGAGTATTTGAGGAGCTTGTCACAAACATAGGTGACAGACTGGGCTCCAGTTCCTTCTGGCCTTGAGCTTCCTAGATAATCCAGGGCCATCCTTTGACTTCTGCAAGGTAAGATGGCCCTTAAAATCCCTCCATGACCTCCTCCTCCCGCTGAAGTTGATGGTCAAGGTCCCAGGCAGAAAGCAACAGAAGGAGAAAGAACTGCCACTTACTAAAGTCTCCCTGGTAACAGTGACGGGTGCTTTATACAGCAGCCCCTCTGCCTGCAGAACAAGCCTCAGAGAGAGATGGTTATCATCACACCCATCTCACAGGAAACTAAGGCCAACATGGTTTCTTTTCTCTGAGCCTCCCAGATTCACATGGGCCCTGAGTCTCCTCTCTTTTCCCTGGGGCAGAGGACTGGAGGCACTTTATTTCTGTGGTGTTGCCTTTTCATTGCAAGCCCAGAGACCACTCACAAAGGCAGAACTTCTCTGTTCTTTAGTATCCATGATTCAAGAGAAGCCCTGGTGTCCCCCTTCCTTCCAGCTGGCCTCTGCCAGCTTCTGAACAGGAAATGACCTTGGCAACCATCATATGCCTTGCCCCCCTCACTGTGCATTAGGCTGAGCTTTTTAAAAACATAAATCAAATCACATTACACTTTATAGTTAAACTCCCCAGTGACTTCTGGAGGGCTTCTGTTAGATCTATAAATTTGAATTATATCTTTATTTTCACTAAGCCAGCTGAAGTTTACATTTCCTTTCTATAAATGAGGACAACAAACCACAATGGTATCAGCAGTTCCTTGTGACTTAGTCACCAAAGAACATACTGGTATTTTCTTTTCGCATTACATTGGTTGCATATATCTCAAAATATCATGTATGCCCATAATTATTCAAATCGTATCTGTTATTTAAAGGATGAATAAAGAAACCATATGATAAATTTGTTTGTTAATGTTGACAACTAAATTTCAATAAAATGAGTTTCCTTAATCAGAAGTATACCAGGGGGGTGGGAGGAGGGGCGATGGGCAGAATGCCCTATGTTTAGGCAATACGGTGGTACATATGCTAAAGAAATTAAAAATAATAGTGATGGTCAGGTGTGGTGGTTCACTCCTGTAATCCTAGCACTCTGGAAGGCCAGGGTGGGAGAATCCCTTGAGTTCAGGAATTTAAGACCAGCCTGAACCAGAGCAAGGGTTCTTTACTAAAAATAGATTAGCCAGGGTGGAGCCTGGTAGTCCCAACTACTTGGGAGGCTAAGCCAGGAGGATTGTTTGAGCCCAAGAATTTGAGGTTGCTGTGAGCTAGGTTGACACCATAGCACTCTAGCCAAATGCTCTGTCTCAAAAAAAAAAAAAAAAAAAAACCCCAACAGAATAACAAAAACAAACAAACAAAAAAGCCCCAATAGTGGGCGGCACCTGTGGCTCAAAGGAGTAAGGCACCGGCCCCATATGCCGGAAGTGGAGGGTTCAAACCTAGCCTCGGCCAAAAACTGAAAAAAAAAAAAATAATAATAAAGTCCACTTAAAGCTTATTACATTGTCACTCTAGGCTGGCAACTCTAAACAACGTCAATGATAAAATACTCTTCCCTGCTGGGATAAATCATTCCTATCATCTCCCTGGCCCTACAAGCCCAAACTTGGCTTTTCATAATCCTATATTGTTTTTTGTTTTTGTTTTTGGCAGTTAGAAACATTTTGTAAGGTACAGAAACAATTAAGAATCTCTGACTTAGGCTCGGCGCCTGTGGCTCAAGCGGCTAAGGTGCCAGCCACGTACACCTAAGGTGGCAGGTTCGAATCCCCAGCCCAGGCCCGCCAAACAACAATGATGGCTGCAACCAAAAAATGGCCGGGCGTTGTGGCGGGCGCCTGTGGTCCCAGCTACTTGGGAGGCTGAGGCAGGAGACTCGCTTGAGCCCAGGAGTTGGAGGTTGCTGTGAGCGTGATGCCATGGCACTCTACCCAGGGGGATAGCTTGAGGCTCCGTCTCAAAAAAAAAAAAAAAGAATCTCTGACTTAGACTAAAATATAGATCACTTTCCTTGGCCTATAAGGTCCTATATACCTAGGCTCCTGCCCAACTGCCAACCTCATTTCCCTCTGCCCTTCCCCCCTCTTGGTACCGTCTGTTGTAGTAAACCAGAAGTCCCAGTGCTACTCAAACGTGCCAGGTTCATTCTTGCCTTTCTTCTTTCCCCATATCTAGCTCCCTTCTTTTTCTGATCTCAGCTTTCGAGGTCACCTCCTTGCAGAGGCCATCCCTGACAACCCAACCTCCTTACAAGTGCTTTTTCCAGGCAATTATTACTGTCTGAAAAATCTATTGTTCTTTTTGACAATCTGCCTCCCTCACCAGAAGGAAAATCCACAAGCACAGATAGGGACTCCGATTGTCAATTGTCATAATCCCTAGCACCCTGACAAGCACTGCCAGGGCCTCAGTATTCTCAGAGTTGAGTTTGCTTCTCTTGGTCTTTCAATGGTAGCATCCAGTTCATCATATTCATTCATTTATTTATTTGTTCATGTATTTTAGAGACCATTTCTCACTCTGTCCCCTGGGCAGGAGTAAACATGGTTTACTCCTGGTAGTCCCAACTACTTGGGAGGCTAAGTAGCTTTCATAGCTCACTGCAGCCTCTAACTCCTAGGTTCAAGTAATCCTCCTACAGGCTTGCACCCCCACACAGAAATGTAGAGATGGGGGTCTACTATGTTGCCCAGGCTGGTCTCAAACTCCTGGGCTCATGGGATTAAAGTGCTGAGATTACAGGGATGAGACCCTATACCCAGCCTGATCATATACATTTAATCACTAGGTTTAAAATCTTTAAATGGTTCCCTCCAAACCAGGAAAAATGTCTTCAACTATAAAATGCATGTAGGTATAGCAAGTGGGTAATGCAACTATGACAGTTAAGGAAAGAAGAAGCCTTTCAAAATGTGGTTTGTAGGTCAGAAAATGGTTCCAGAGCTGGGCATGGTAGCATACACCTATAGTCCTGGCTATTCGAGAGGCTGAGGTAGGAGGATCAATTGAGCCCAGGAGTTTGAGGCTGTAGTGCATTATGATTGCATCTGTGAGTAGCCACTGAATTTCATCCTGGGCAAGTCCTATGTCTTTAAAAAAAAAAAAAAAAGAGAAAAGAAAAAAGGGGGAGAAAATGGCACCAGATTCCCCCCCCTTTTTTTTGGTTTTGTGTCCTTTTGGAGAAAGCAGAAATCCTGGATCACAAAGGATGCTTTGTGTCTCACAGAATTAGAAGTACAGAGGAGGCTGATTCCTGATTGGCTGACTCAGTTACTCCGGCCTCTCCAAGTACTCTGGTGCTTTCCATCTCCCTACGTTCTCCATACTCTTCAGGCTGGTGTCCCTCATGGTTGCAAGATGGCTGTCAGTAACCTCTGGGGTGATGTGTTTCCATTTTCTGGAAAATAAGTCCTTCCATTTAGTGTGATTGGGGATACCAGGTCACAGGCTCATCCCTGGGCCAGTAACAGCCTCCAGAAGAATACTGGGAAGACTGACTCAGACTACAGTGGGGAGGCATAGGGTGAACACTTGCAGAAAACAGAGGTTCCTAAAAGAGGGAGAAAGGGAAATAGATGTGAGAAGGCACCCGCTGGCATCCACTGTAGGTGTGGCTTGTTTTAAAGTCAAATTTATTTTTGTTCCAGTGTTGAAGAATAACCACTTAGAATGGCTTCTGATGGAAACAGTTCTAATCTTTCTATTTTTTCAAATATGTGGGGTTTTTTTCTTCTAGAAAAAAATATTTTAAATTATTGCCTTTATCTTGGTCTTGTTATCAGTCATGTGATCTGGCAGCTGAAGAAATACAGCCCCTGACTGCAGACTTGGATGCTTACATAACAGGCTTTGGCCTCCATAGTTAGTTTTAAATGAAGAGAGTGTGCCAGGGATTTGGAAAAGCTCTAATATAAATTTTCAAAGAAATAACATTGCTTAGACCTTACTTAGATTGTGAAGAACAAGTCGATTGATCTTGCGAGGCAGAGCAAAGCCACTACCCAAGCTCTGGAAAGCCTCTAGATTTTTTTTTAATTCCAATTTTATTACAGCAGAAATGTCAGCCACTGTCTTGATGGATGCATGCTGTGAAATTAAAAAAAGAAAAAACTCTCAAGATGGAGTAGAATTTGGTTCACTTCAGGAAAATTATAAACAAAAGATACAAGTAAATGAAAGTCTCTAGAAAGGTTGGGAAAGAGAGCTCCCTGTACTGCAGCAGAAAAGGGACTCCACGGTGCGGGGAGAGGAGGAGGCTTGGGACGCGGTAAGTGGGAGGAACGGGAAAGAAGGACCCTGGGGCACCTCAAGCCACCTCTGTAAAGAGAGTATGTGTTTGTGAGGAGTGTAATAAAAACACGAATTAAAATCAGAGTCAGTTTATCAGCAATAAACAGACAAGTGAAATCACAGTATTAGACTTGATGATTTAAGGAATCCTTCCATCCCCTGTTAGCCCTTGAAGGCTGTGGGGTAAAGGGCTAGAGAAAGACTCTGGAATCTCTAAAAATGTCAAGTCACTGTCCTTCCAGACAGCTTAGACACGGGGCATTTTCTTATCTTCTTTCTCTTTCTTTTCCTCCCTCCACTTCATTTATCTCCCCAAGTTATGTATATTTGATGTGGCTTGATGCCTTGTCATGGTGCCATCACCCAGGATTGACTGGTCATGGACTCGGATTGTCCAGGCCCTCCCGTCCCCCGCGCTGCCACTAGACATCTCCGATGGCCACCGACATCCTGCCGACATCCAGTGGGGAGGAGTAGGGTGAACCTTCCTCTTTGGCATCAGGGCCCCTGCTGCTCTGCAGCCCGCTCTGCTCCTTTGAGAACAAAACTGAGTGAAATGACACAACTAGAATGAGGCAAGAAGCCCTTTGAAAACCAAGTAGTGGAAGTGAAAATGACACTTGTCTTTTCTGGGCTGTACTTTTAGAAGTTAAATTTCTTTTTATTTTAGGGTAAATACTTGGAATGCCTTTTCTAATGGTAACTGTGTCACCTTCATCTGTGCCACCTATGTCACAAATTTGGGAGATCCTTGGTCTAACAGGATAGCTTTTTCCCCTTAATTATCTGTAGTTGTACTCTGCAGTCGTGGAATGGGGGGACATGTGCCCCAGAGTATTTGTTTTTGCTTCAGTAAAGGTCCATTTATTGCTATCAAGATGAGATGTTTTGGGAAAGAGTTAGCAAACATCTATTAGATATGTAGTAATAGTTATCATGTCTTCTGGATAAAAAGTGGAAACAGGCTCGACGCCTATAGCTCAACTGGCTAAGGCGCCAGCCACGTGCACCTAAGGTGGCGGGTTCGAATCTCCAGCCCGGACCGCCAAACAACAATGACGGCTGCAGCCAAAAAATGGCCGGGCGTTGTGGCGGGCGCCTGTGGTCCCAGCTACTTGGGAGGCGGAGGCAGGAGACTCACTTGAGCCCAGGAGTTGGAGGTTGCTGTGAGCTGTAATGCCACGGCACTCTGCCCAGGGGGACAGCTTGAGGCTCCGTCTCAAAAAAAAAAAAAAGTGGAAACAATAATACTCGCCAACCTTCAGCCCTTCACACTTTTGGGGATCACAAGCACCCTTCTGCCCTGCCCCTCACCTCCACTTCCCTCCTCAGCTGCAGGTTTGATTCCTCCCTTCCCCCTCCTCTGACCTTGTCACCCTGCTCCACCCATTTGTGTTGAATAAATGGCTTCTCAGCCACCAGGTCCTGTGCAGACTCGGCCCCCTTGCCCTGGGCTCTGTGGCTGCGCCCTCTCCTGCTCCCTGCTCACCTTCCTGGCCACTCCTTATTGGTTCCTCTTCTGTCCATCTCTTATATGGGCGTGTCCCTCGGGGTCCTGACTGAGGCTTCCTAGACAGTGGCCTTTGACAGTGCTCCCCAGAATTCACACTCGACTTGTGTAAAATGCAACTTCTTGCCTTCCCTGCCCACTGCCCAACCCCAGTAGGTATTTGTATCCTCCCCCAGGTAGTACCTCTCGATGCCAAAGCCAGAAACCTGTGGTATCCAGGCCTCGTTCTTTTCCTCATTTCCCACACTGAATTCATCACCAAATCTTGACCTGCCCACCTCCTAAATATCCCCCAATCCTCCTGTTTTCTCCAGCCCAGTGCCTCTGCCTTTGCTGTTCTGCGTTCCTGCTGCCAGCTTGGAGCCCTGCCTGCCTCTTTCTGCCCTCAAATCCATTCCCTCCGCTGAAGCCCAAAGGATTCCCCTAAAATACAAGTTGGGTGCTGTGCTGCTGCTTTACATCTTTTGCTGCCCCCCGCTGTTTCCTCCAGACAAAGCCTGAGGACAGGGCTTACTTCAGTGGCTTCAGGACTCCCGCCTGTCTCTGCGTCTTTCTTCAGTCCCTTCTCCCTTTCTCCACGCCATCTAAATGGATCTGGACTTTTCTTGAGGGGGTCCTTTCCACCTGCTGGATCTTCTGCCTGGAATCTTCCTCCCTTTCCTCTCCCCTCACCCTTGTCTAACTGTCCTTCAGGTCTCAGCTTTCTGTGTAACTCCCACTGAGAGCCCCTCCCTGACCCTCAGACAGAGGAGCCCTTTCTAGAGGCTTCCATAGGAACCTGTGTTTTAGGAAACATAAGTTATCATACGTGCAGATTTCCATCTTTGGATTAAATTCAAAGTTTAAAAAAAATCTGCTGTTCTTAGGAGGTCTTGTTTTCTTAAACACAACCCTCCTTGAACTTCAAATAGAGGTTCTCAACTGAAGCGCTTTCTGGCTATTCTCAGCCCTTGCTTTCACTATTTTTTAAATGCAGTGCATGGTCTATACATCCAGTAGGCAGCCAGGCTTCCTCTTGTAATAATTCCAGTGACTCAAGGGAATGGTTGAGAGGATAAAGTGGACATGCCAGATCAGGGTTAGATGAATCAGCCAGCCCAGCCTGAAGCAGGAAAGATTATCAGCCGCATACTTCACATTTTCTTCTCCAGTTGACCATTAAGAATGGCATAGTATACAAGTGGGTTTTTTACAGCATGTGAATCAACTTGTGACAGTTCTGTAGGGTTTTTCCCCCCTTTAATAACATGAAACAAAAGAGAACTAGCCATGATTTTGATCTGTAGAAGTCAGGAGATAGGGGCCCAGTTCTGTAGCTTTGCGCTAATGTATTTGAGACCTTCAGAAAACAGCAATTTTGATCTTGGGGTGTATGACCTCCAAAGGTGATGTCAGAATGCAAGGGGCCAGGTGGCTTGCCAGGCTATACTTTCAGGGGACTGTCACTGTGACAGGGTCACTGGTGGTCCATATGATGGGTCCAGCAGGCCCCTTTTATTTGGTCTTTGACATCTCTGGGCTCTGATTCAACCCAAAGAAACTGTAAGAGGAAGAACCAGAAAAGAACCCTTACTCAGGTTCTGCCTCCTGTGTGATAAAAATCACTCAAGAAGTCAACAGAGCAAAGGATAATGAAAGTAAGTTAGAAAGTAAGTCATGGGGCCCTTGGAGACCCTTGTCATGAGGGTGCTGGGGAGGAAATTTCTTGTTTCTACACTAGGGAATTTGTGCCAGAATGACCCGTATCTCTCCTATGTGGTGGGCTTTCCCTGCCCGAGGGAAGGCCCAGAGTTGAGAAATGTTGGAGCAGAAACAGATTGAGTCATATGTGTATGGGAGACTCACAAGTCTTCACGGGTGACTGTCCTTTCCAGGGTGATGGTCAGGTGACAAACAGGGGCCAAATCCACAGGACTAGCCACCATCCATGACCACTGAAGGTTTTTGACCCTGGTGGGATGTGACCCAATTAGCCTAACATTACTAGTGAGTCTTTGTTAAAAATAAATGCCACAAGTAAATGTTGGGATAAACTGTGATTGGTATATGTATTACACATAAAGACAGCCAAATCTGAACTGATTTGATGAAAAATTTACTTCTGAGGATAGGCCTAGGGTAATTTAATTTTCTTTTTGCTTTGTATCTTCTAATTTTTCTCCAAAGATTGTATATAATTTACGAACTAAAAAGATAATAACTTTTTGTTTTCTTTTTGTTTTTAAAGACAAGATAGTTGTGGTTTTAATGTCTGTTTAAAACTCACTTTTAAATTTAATTGCCATCATGATGATATTAAAAGGTGAGACTATTAAGAGATGATTAGACCATGACAATTCCACTCTCATAAATGAATAAATGTTGTTATTGTGGGCGTGAGTTTGTTATGGTTAAAGTACATTGTTATATAAGTGAGTTAGGCCCTCTTTTTCTCTTTCTTTTCCTCTCTGGCCATTCTGTCATGGGGTGACACAGCACAGGAGCCCTTCTCAAATGCTAGTACCACGTTCTTGGACTTCTCAGACTCTAGAATTAAGAGAAATACTTTTTTTTTTTTTTAACGAATTAGCCAGCTTCTGGTATTCTGTTAAAGCAACCCAAAACCCAGTGAGTATTGAAGGAAAGACTGGAGAGGGAAAAAATCCATTAGGAGGAGAGGGAGCTAGTCTAGATGAGGATGACTAGGGCATTGAAGGTGGGCAGCGGGGAAGTAGATTATAAACTTAACCCTGGTGCTAGGTGTGAGGGGCAGGGAGGATGGTGAGGGCTCAGTAGCCTTTTGTCCTTAACTGGAAGTAAGATGGATGAAGAAAAAAGGTGGGAAGAGGGTATTCCTGCAGATAGAGGGACAATGGGGGAATGGACACACACACACCCCCAGCACACAACCAGGACCCTCAGGTGGAATCCAAGAGATTTTCCCACCAGACTGCGTGGGTTGTATTCTTCACCCTACCACTTAGTGGCTGCATAACCTTAAACAAGTTACTTGACCTCTTTTGTGCCTCAGTTTCTTCATCTGTATCCTGGGGATGCTAATAGCACTCACCTTGTAAGGTTGTTGAATGGATAGGATTAAAGGAGTTAATATTTGTAAAGTGGTTAGCACCGGGCCTGGCATATAGGAAGCTCCATATAACGATTGATGATAAAAATAGAAACTAGAGTGTGAAGCCCTTAAGGGCCTGGAATGCGTGTTTAATTGGCAAGTATGTTTTAGGCACTGTGTATTCAGTTGTCAAATGAATACACGTAGCAATGAGGTTTTTTTAGGGTTTTTTGTTTAATTTTGTTTTGTTTTTTAGTATACCACGATTTAGACCTCAGATGGCTTTGTTTCCTAATGCATGGGAAAAAACCTCCTCCTCATTTCAAGTTCCAGATAGCCTGGTTTATAAAAAAATGTTGGTACACAGCTATTTCATCAGATGGGGACTGCTGATATAAGAAAAAATCCCAGGAACTGCAGTGCCTTGTACTTACATGTGATGGATGGTGTGGGAAAGGGTCAATGAAGAAACAAATAAGGCTTAGAAACGATAAGGCTCTGGCACTGCCTTACTTGGGGTGGTGGGGGAGCACTGCTTCAAATCCAGAAAACGCATAAAGCAACTTCGTCCTGGATTCTGAACGAACACTGATAAGACCTCAGGTCCGGAGACTCCTTTTGGTAAGGCATTTTCCAAAAAGCCCTTTCAGCTGTCATGTCCCAGGCAGAGTGTGAGGCAGCTCTCCGAGTCAAGAAACAAGGGAAGATGAATGAAGCACAGTATTTTTAGAGTACATTGTTCTCTAAACTTTAGAAACAGCCAACCTAGACGAAAATGTGTTTTCAGAGACACTCTTCCACTCTTTGTGCTACTTAAAGATTGTTATCTAGAAATAGAAAACAAAGTGTGTTTTCCTTGTCTGGTAATTAAATTTCTTGTTGGTTGTTTTACCCAAAGGTGAGCAGGGATCATCTATTTTGGGCTACTGGAGTTGGTATAACAGCATCTTTTTTTTTTTTTTTTTTAGAGACAGAGTCTTACTTTGTCGCCCTCGGTAGAGTGCTGTGGTGTCACAGCTCATAGCAACCTCCAGCTCTTGGGCTTAGGCAATTCTCTTGTCTCAGCCTCCTGAGCAGCTGGGACTACAGGCGCCCGCCAGAATGCCCAGCTATTTTTTTGTTGCAGTTTGGCCGGGGCCAGGTTTGAACCCACCACCCTTGGTATATGAGGTTGGCGCCCTACCCACTGAGCCACAGGCACTACCCTATAACAGCATCATTAAAGGCAACAAGACATGGGCTTTGTGAAAATGTGCTATCAACTGGCTAAGGCGCCAGCCACGTACACCTAAGGTGGTGGGTTCGAATCCCCAGCCCGGACCCGCCAAACAACAATGACGGCTGCAACCAAAAAATAGCCGGGCGTTGTGGCGGGCGCCTGTGGTCCCAGCTACTTGGGAGGCAGAGGCAGGAGACTCGCTTGAGCCCAGGAGTTGGAGGTTGCTGTGAGCTGTAATGCCACGGCACTCTACCCAGGGGGACAGCTTGAGGCTCTGTCTCAAAAAAAAAAAAAAGAAAAGAAAATGTGCTATCAAAATGAGAGCTTTTGAGTTGCAATCAGGGTACATGAATAATAGAAGGCATCCAGCTTTTACTGTGTGGACTTAGCATGTATTTTTCTCCTGTAATCCTTTCAGTAAACCCAAGAAGTTGCTATTATCACTGCCCCTATTTTACAGATGAAAAAAAAGAGCCTGGAAAAAGTAAAGAAACTTGATCAAGCCTGTAACTCTACATTGCTAAAATGAATTCAGAGACTATCACTAAACCATATATATAAATTTGTCCGGAAAAAAACTCCTCGAACATATGTTATTTTTATTTTAAGTAAACCAGAGTTTTAGCTTCTCATGCACACTTGTGAAGAAAAATTATGTAAGTTCCCAATAAAAGACCTTCTCATTTGGTAGGTACAGGACACTAAGGTACTATTTTGTAATCCCCAGGAACATAGGGAAGGAAGTGGCCTCACAAAAGGCTGCCCTCCATATCTGCAGGAGGTGAGGGAGGCTTGAGTCACTGTAATTAAGATAAAAATAAGGCTCTTTTAGTGGTTTTACTAAATAAAGAACTGGTTACCTGCTGAAAATAATTAGCACTCAGTTCAGCCTTTTAAAAAAGCTACTTGTACATCAAATATATTAAGATGTCTTAGTGGGAGAGGTGAATGGCCACTGTTCAACTCAACTCCGTGCATGTAAGAGGTCTTCTCTACTGCCCTGCTCACTAACTAACTTTTATTACAGGATAAACTAATAAATTACCTTTTATTGAGCTCCTAAAATTTTTCAGGAATAGTACCAGGCCCTTTTTCATGTATTTTATTACTTTATTACTATTTAAGTCTCAAAAAAGCTGTCTAAAGGAGAGGGTCTGATAGCCATTGTACAGCTGGGGAAACTGAGGCTCTGAGGAATTAAGTGAATTGCCCAAAGTCACAGAGCTGGCATGTGGCACAGCTTAGAATTGATTCCTCAAGTGTTCTGTTTTTGTTTATGGCAGACATTTGAAGCTACACTAAATTTGAAAGATTAATATAATGAAGCCTCATGCAGTAGTCTCCAGCCTTAACAGTCATCACAGTTTACCATTTGGCTTTTACTGGTTTCCCCATCCACACTCTTTGGTTTTGTATTTTAAAGCAGATTCCAGACATCTTATCAACTAATCCACAAATAAAACCCAAAGGTATTAATAGTTTAAATGTCACATTAGCATTTTTTTGCTTTAAAGCTATATCCTACTCAGCTCAAGTCTTGCTTTGCTCCACAGCACTTCTCCCCAAGTTGTGGAGCTTGTTGCACTATTACCAGCTCTGTGATAGTTCCTTCATGGTGAGAGCGGGGTCAGCCTTCTCCTGCCGGCACATGGACAGGGCTGCACTCTGCGCTGGGGGAGAGGGGCAGACTACTGTTTATAAAATCAAGGGTAAATCACTTCAAGACATCTCATTTTTTTTTAAATGGGGAAGGGGTTTGTTATTTTTAAGCAATAGTGAAAACAAGAGAATCTTTGAAGGAAGAAGTGAGAAAATTCTCCCTCCTTTCACCTTGAAGCACTTTACTACACATACAACACACTTGGCCAACGGGTGGTTGGGAAACTGAATTGAAGGTAGACGATGAGGCTGAATTCAGGTAGGAGTTTGCAAGTTTGAGTCTTAGAATTATGCCTCAAATTCAGTAGGTTGAGCTGGCTTCAAGGCAGAAGAGACTGCTTTCATGGAATAAATTCTGGTGGATTGGGAAGACTAGATTCCCCCGAATTAAAATTTTTCTGTGACTTTTTCTGTCTATAATTTATGACTTGGTAAGAAATAGGGAACTTGGAACATGGAATCAAAAAACCTATATTGTAACCCCTCCACCCCTCATTCTACCAACAGCTCACTTGATCTCTCTGAGCCTGTTTCTTTGTCTATCCATTCACTAAATACTACTGAGTACCTACTATGTGTTGGGCATGGAACATCAGATAAGGTGGTGACTGTGAAAATAATTTGTAAATAAATTCTGTAATAATTTCCTTGTTAAATGAAATTTTCTTTGGCACTTTAAATAGTCATTTGTTCTTATGAAGCTTCTTTGATTTTTAGAGCTTTGATAAGGATGGGAAGGGGACAAAATATAAGGCCCTGGGATTACTAAAGACAAATTTGGTCTTTCTGGTCCATAGCCAGATCAGAGGAGGGGTGTTATATGGGGAAAAGACTGTGAAGTTAGTCTACATACAAGTTCTGTTCAAAAATACTGCTGTATAATTTCATGTGTAAAGAATCCCCTTCAAAGCAGCAAAAACAGAATCAAATAGCTTACACATACTTTGAATCCATTCCCAGCAATTTCTATAAATGTGCTCCTTTGAATAAACAACACCTAGGCCTGAAGTTCTCTAGCCATTTTCACCTTCTCTAATGATTACTTCTTATTAATTGTTGCTCAACTTGTAGCCCATTTTCATGTCTACACTTCCAGGCAAGCTGTAAGACCATTATCCGGTGTCTTAATTTAACCTCTATTTCCTCCAGCTCCACTTTCTAATTCCTATCTTTCTGTCCAATTCTGTTTGTGTTCTTATACTCCTTTGAGGCATGGAGTAGAATAAAAACAGTATGAAATGAAAGACATAAATAAAACTCTCTTGGGTTGGAGTGATGAAGGAATTGTTATGGACCCAAACGGGAATTTTTACAGCTGTTAAACACATTATGTGTTATACTGTTATGTGTTACCTGCACAGATTATTGACCTTGGAAAGTCTGGATTCATTTTCAATAGTGCCTTTTACCAGACCCAAGGCCACTGAGGTAACACAGAGGTCCTCAAAGCAGTAGAGAGCAAGTAATACTGTGTTTTTGTTTCGGAGTAACTGTGGAAGTTTAGGGCAACTACTAGGCACTGGTGAAATGGCGATGAGCGAGGTGCAGGCTTTGCTTGTGCAGTCACAACCCCAGTGTAGTCCAGACATCTTTGTACATTTCTTTGTTCACTCAACAAACCTGGCCTACGGGACTTCTCAAGGAGTTTGGCTTTGATTCTCCAGGCAGTGAGGGTTTTGGAAGAGGGATATGATCTGACTGGAATGGTCTTTTAAGAAGGTCAAGGACTGAAGGAATGGCTTAGTGAAGTTAAGGCCTGGTGGCTGGTAAATCAATTAGGAAGTCAGAGAAATCTCCCAGCAAGATCATCTGCTCATGAGGTAACATTATACATGTATTAAGATGTATGTCATTCTCTAAATGAGCAGAAGGGGGAAAAGCAACAAAGACACAAAATATAGTACTGGTTTGGGGAAGAATGCTATAGGACTAATTTTAGTTCAGGTGTTACCAAATAGACCTGGGGGCTCAATTCTGGTATAGACTTTTGCTGTTTTATTGCTAGTACACCAGGCTGGCCATGATTTCTCCCTTTTGTTCAGATGGAGAAATGGAGGAAAATGTAATATATTAGTTAACAATGTAACTATAAACTTAGAGTCTTAAAACAGCACACATTTATTGTGGTACTGTTTTTTTGTGGGTCAGGAGTGTGACATGGCTCCTGGGTCTTCTACTTCTCACAGGCTGCAGTCAAGGCGTTGATCAGAGCTGTGAGATCACTTGTGGTTTGACCAGGCAAGGATCTGTTCCTAAATTCATGTCATTATTAGCAGCATTCAGCTATTTGTGGTTGTACGACTAAGGGCATCAGTTTCTTGTTGGCTATTGGCTGGAGGCCACCTCCATCTCCTTGTCACACAGGCCTCCCAACATGATCTCTTGCTTTTCCAATTCCAGCAAAGGAGAGAACTGCCTCAAAATATTGGCCCATAACTGAATCTTATATAATGCAGTCATATGCACATAATCACCTACATCCTGTCAGCTTGCTGTATTCTTTCAGCTATAAACACATCACTAGGCCAACCTGCTCTGGCTCTATAAGGGTGTGGAGACCAGGAGGCGGAGGTCATGGGGACATCTCAAGAGGCTGTCTGCCATCTGTGATATGCAGTGACTTGAGGAAGGATCCCAGAAAACCCTGCTGATGTCACAGAACCACCCTCTTTTCCCCTCGTACTGCATATAATCCTGGGAAATGGAGCTAGTCTCCCTGCCCACCCCCACCCCCACCATCCTTCTGGCTGATTATTTTTAGCCCTGCTACACAGTGGTGGCAAGACCTGTTTCATTATCTGTTGGCTGGAATCCTGGTGACAGCAGCAGTTGGTATTGGTTTTATTTCCCTTTTCCCTTTTTACTTTGTTTCATTTCATTAAATATTATCTTCTTGGCTGAAGGATTGTGTACTTTTTATTTATTTTTAAATAGTCATTTGAGGAAAATTAACAGAGGCAGGTAAGATTCCAGTAAATAAGCTTAGAAGGTTTCAGGTAGCATTTGCAAACATTCTGTTTATGAATTTAATAAGTCATAAGAAAAGAAGCTTAATGCAAAAAAAAAAAAAGCTTAATGCCTTTTAGAAAAGCTAATCCTAGTATCCTGATGTATCCACCTTGTCCATATCTCTGTCTCAATTTCTCTACCTAGAAATCCATACTAACAAGATATTCCAAAGGGAACTAAAACTTTTCTTTTAAACATAAATGGAAATCCTACACAAGAGAAATTTATTTGCATTCTGTACTTACTATTAAGCAGAACTTTGCCATGAAGGTTTAAATAATTGTCATGCACTACGTGCACGTACTCTGTTGTTTTCATTTCCTTTTCTTACAGTACTTGATGATGACCTCAAGAAATAGATATTGTCTTCATTTTGCACATGATGAATCTGGGATTCAGAGATGTTGTTTAATCAGGTCAAGGCCACACAGCTATGAGTCACGATTCTGCCTGACTCTGTGTCCTATTAATTTGCCATTGCACCAGGAATTATGGAACTAAGGCCAGTGTCTTTCTCAATTGCCACTTATGTATTATTAATCCTGAAATCAGTGGCAGTTTTCTGGAAGTCAGAAGGGGAAGAACTTAAAGGGAAACGTCTTCTTGTGTATCCTTGCTTTCTAAGAAGAAGTGTTAAAGTCCAAGGGTTGAACTGCATGATGTTTTCACCTTTAATATATAAAACACATATTTTATGGAATAGAATGCAGCATTAGAAAAGAGAAAGAAAGAAAGATGGCCAAACATATTGTTAGATTTTTAAAAACAAGTTACAGAAATTTAAGCATGATATCATTTGTGCTGAACTAAGCCACCACAAAGCAATTCCCTTTCTTTTTCAAAGATACATAAGTGGATAGAAAGCACTCTGAAAGGCTAGCACCCTAAACTCATTAAAATGGATCCCTTGAAGAGGAGCCTGGTTTTGGCCCCCGTGGCAGTTTGGGCAGGGGTATGGGGTGTGTGGGGTGCTTAATCTTTAACATTTTAAGTTTTACAAAGAAAAAGTATTCATGTGTTACTTGTAGAAGTTAATTAGGAGTTATTTTTTGAAAAAGTAAAATATGGAACTCAAAGCCAGCCCACTTTATGGCTAGCCACAGCCAAAATTTGCAGTTACTTATAAGTCACTTCAACAGTAAAGAAAAAAGGATGAACTAAAAATACTATGGCACCAGGAGAACTTTTTCCTCCAGAGATTTCTAAGTCAGCTGAGGCTTTGATGTCTGGGCATTGTCTGAGCAGGGCGCCTGTGCCGGGGTCAGCTATGGCTACCCTGAGTTGTGCAATGAGCCATGTTGGGGACAGAGGGATGAGTAAGCAGCTCTGTCTCCTTCCAGACATCTCTGTTCTTCATCACCTTAAATTGAGTCATCTCCCAGTGCTAGATGATGGTGGGGGGTGGGGTAGGCGGTAGTGAGGGTGTCAGTTGATGGAGAAGAGAGGTAAGGAAAGAAACTCTTTCTTTGACTGTTTTTTTCTAGCTCTTGGAAAATACGCAATTGACACAAAATTAACCAGGTCCTAAGCAGTAAGATTCATGATAGATCTGCTAGTTGCATAATTTCTTTATTTGCATTAAAATAAACACATAAATATTAAAACCTACTCACCCACATGTATCTTAAAATCTCATACAATAAAAACTTACTTATCCATACATACCTTCAAATCTCATTCAACTAGTGGTGGTACGTGGGCTGTGCCTGGGGAAACCTTGCCAGAAGGGTGATGAGCTTCCGCTTTCAGGAAGAACTAAGTTCAAATCCTGCCTCCACACCTAATTTGGCAACCATAAGGCTTTACCTTCTTAGCCTCCATTTCCTCGCCTCAAAGTGGACTGACTTTGTTCCTATCTCGTAGGATAGTTGTATTACATAAGCTAAGGTCTATCTATAAAGCATAATGTGTAGTGTCTAGAAACTGTTAGCAAACAGAAAAAGATCTTCCAAAATTATAAACCAAATGTTAAAACCATAATTAAATAAATACAACCTCTATCAAATATGTGGCCATCTTTTGGTGATGGTTCATTGCTTAACTTCTTGTTTTGGAAATGTGTATGTATGTGTATGTGGGTTGGGGGGGGATTCCCCCCCTAAGCTGTTCCCTTTTAGTCTTCTTTTTGTTCACACTTTGCTGTAATTCATAGAATTACCGATTCCAAATCAATCTGATGGCTGAAAAAGGTAAGCGCAGAATCAAAGTGATTACATAGCTACTCCGAAATGCACAGAATTACACCCAAGAATTTTTCTAATTAAATGGTCTTTGTGGGGGTGAAGTCTCTGAGTATGAAACTATGTAACTAAAGCCTTGGAAACATCTCATCAGATTGTGGGTGCTTATGTTTAAATTTTGTTTCAAATACATCTGTTCTGGCTCTTAGCACTTGCCAGGTTAGCTATGTACACAGAAAAGCTACGTGTACATTAAGCTTCTCGGCTCCTAAGTGACTGCCTTGGTGGAGAAAGTAGGAGCTTGCACTGTGCAGAGTTGATGGCAGCTAATTGGGTAAGTTGTGTCTAAATGCAGGACATTGACACCAACAAATGAACATGCTCTGTGGCTGAGAAAGGGATTTGGTTGGAGAAACTCACCTAATAGAAGAGTCAGTGAGTTCTTTTTGCCTCCTTTTTAGAACTGGCTGATTACCTGGCGGCATTGACTCAAGCTTTTTCCACTATTGCTACTTTAGGGAAAGCTTTGAGCCAAAGTTGATTCTTCATCTCTCTTTCATTGAGATGTTGCAGTGGGCATATTTAGAAATCTTAATAATTTGTCATTCTGTTTTACCCTGAACTTGATGAATACAGGTGATAAGCAGGAGGTACTCATATATTTGGGATAAAAAGAAGGGATTTTCATCACTTTTGTACCCCAGAGTGCTAATTTAAGTATTCCTAAAATCAGGTAGGTATATATTATGGGCTAAAGTCTTTCTTTGGCATTGCTTAACTATATGTATGTTGATGATGGGAATTTTGCTTTTTTTTTTTTTTTTTGAGACAGAGTCTCACTATATCACCCTCAGTAGAGTGCCATGGCGTCAGAGCTCATAGTAACCTCACACTCTTGGGCTTAAGTGATTCTCTTGCCTCAGCCTCCCAAATAGCTGAGACTATAGGTGCCCGCCACAATATCCAGCTATTTTTCTGTTGTTATTGTCATTGTTGTTTGGCTGGCCCAGCCGGGTTCAAACCCACCAGCCAGGTATGTATGTGGCTGGCACCTTAGCCACTGAGCTACAGGCACCAAGCGAGGAATTTTGCTATTTTGATTTACTGTTTTTGAAAAGCTTTTCTATTTAAGAAAATCTCTCTAACCATGAAAGTTAGCAAAGCAACATTATAGGCATTCTTACCTTGAAAAAAAAAAGATAAGAAATGAAAAGAGTTTTTTTTTAATTTTCTGAACGAATAGAATTAATTTTATCATATATCAGTGGCTGAATTTACTAAGGCACTGCTGATTGCTATTTTGGCCATTCAGGAATAGGATTAGTCTTCTTAGTCTTAATATTAGGTACAAAGAAGAGGTGCCCAGAAACATGAGTCAGGACAAAGCTGGGCTTCAATGTTGATGTCTCAAACAGAATTTTATTGATTGCTTATGACGCTTACTCAAGGCACTGCACTGAGTCCCTGGGCAAACACACACTTCTAATCTCCTGTGAGAGAGGACGTGTAAACAGTGAACTGTGCCTCAGGGGATGCGTGTAGTCCCAGAGATCTTTTAAAATGCAGATGTTTGATGGGAGTGTACTGGGAGTCTCAACCTTCTTATCTGGCAAGTGTGGGAAGTGGATGCATCTCGTGAGTTCCTTTCCAGCCTTGAAACTCTGGGAGCTTGTAGAAATGCAGACCACCTCTTATCATCATAGAACCATTTGCTTTGCATGATCATTGAATAGTAAATATATGGACCCAGTAAAAATTTACGGCCCCTGACTGAGGGTGTTTTTTCCTGTTGCTGACCGTTGTAGGCTGGCTCTCCTAGGTACCACATGCATTATTCATTGAGTCTCACAGAGAAAGTATGAATCTCTCATTGGAAGAATGTCAGGGATGGTTTTAAAGAGTAACCTCTTTGCCTCAGAGTGCTAAAAATATCTACCTGAGGACAAGGTGGGCTGCGGGAGCTTCATCTCATGCCCCACTTCCTCTTAGCAACTTGAAAGAAAATACAGATGATACGCTGCCAAGATGAGATAATGCTTGGGATCTGGTGGCTGAAGTCATCTCCAAGAGGCTTCCTGTTAGATGATACATTTCCGGGCCTGAGAGCACCAGGATCCTGTGGGGTTGTATCCCTTTTTTCCCAGCTTTTGCAATCGTAAGCTAAGTTTTACTCCTCTGAATAAGAAAAGAGCTCACTCCCTTTCTCAGGGTGTCATGGGGTAAACGTGATCTAGTGCTAGGAATTGTCAGGTTCTAAAGGAATGTAGCTTTCTAGGGTCAAAGGGTCCTTGTAAATCCGGGAAAGCTCAGCTTCTAGACCACTTGAGATTTGGGAAGAGGGTGTGAGCCTAGATTAATTGATTAGATAACCAAGACGCCTCCTTCTTTGTTTTGTGGCTTTATATTTTTCATAAACTTTAAGCTGGAATAATTTTAAATTTACGGAACAGTTGCAAAGATAGTATAGAAAGTTTCTATATATGCTTTACCCATCTTCCCCTGATATTAACATCTTATTTAACCAAGGTACATTTGTCAAAATCAAGAAAGTAACATTGGTATGGTACTGGTAAGGAAATGGTAGACTAGTTGCACTTTACCACATAGTCTTCTTAAAAAGAACTAATGCCCCCCCCCCCCATACACCAATGCACATTTACAGATGTGTGATCTGACCTTCAAAATGTATACATGCAAATACACAAGTTTGTCTTATGTAAACAGCGATTATGTTCTCCTACCTTTTGAGACAAGTAATACAAATTATCATTTGCCTGTTTGGGATGACTCATGGTGACCATGCGTCATTATACTTTGCTATTTTGTGTTGGGGTTATTTGTTTTAGGGTTATTTGGCCCCAGGAGTTTCTGCTTTTTGAGTTTTTGTAGCGCCTCTCTCATTACTCTCTCAAACTACTGCCGGTTACTGTTTCTCTCTGCCACTGGCATTTTTTCCTGTGGCTGGACTCCTGTGGCTGGCCGCCTTCCCACATCTACCCTACAGCTGCTAACCTGTTAGGATGTTCTAACTATGTACCCGGCTTCTTAGACTTACGGGAGGAAAAGCACCTGTAGATGAGGTACTTGGACAACATTAATGGGTGGATTTTATGATAGTTTTTTAAAAGTCCTTTTATTATCTTATTTCCCCATTTAGGACCATATTTGGCTTAATAATAATGAAAAATAAAATGATAACTTAAGTAATAAAGTTAGATTTTATAGTTACAAATATGGGAATGAATATATATGTCTTAGTAGAGATTCGTGCCCTCGAAATTCACCCTAGTACTATGTTCTTCCAATGTATTTATCTTTTAATTTTGTAAACATTGACCTATGTAATTTTCTTTTTCTTTTGAGACAGAGTCTCACTCTGTGCCCTGGATAGAGGGCTGTGGTGTCACAGCTCACAGTAACCTCAAACTCTTGGGCTTAAGTGATCCTCTTGCCTCTGCCTCCCAATTAGCTGGTACTACAGGTGCCTGCTACAACACCTAGCTAGTTTTTTGTTTTGTTTTTGTTTTCTTTTTTTTTTAGTAGAGACAGGGTTTCATGCTTGCTCAGGCATGGTCTCAAACTCCTGAGCTCAGTTGATCCACTTGTCTCAGACTCCCAGAGTGCTAAGATTATAGGCGTGAACACTGCACCTGGGCGACCTATGTGCATTTTAAAATTATTTTCCCCCACAGTGTTTTTAACATACTTTGCAGAATTTTTTATTGTAGAAAAGCTGGGAAGTATACATTAGAAGGGTTTTTTTCCTACATCATTATTTTTAAAGGCTATGCAATATTACATTTTATCACTATATGTAGCCTGTAGAGTATGATGTTGTTTCTATCTTTGTGTGTTCATGCTGGGGTGAATTCAAATAGTCAGAACTAAGATAGATGTTGTCCTATGATGGACAGTCTTCCTTTGGCATACAGTTTATGTTTATACACATCCAAGAGGCTGCATTCCCAGGAGTGGAATTAGTAAGTCAAAAATATACACTCTTATGGTTCTTTTTTTTTTTTTGAGACAGAGCCTCAAGCTGTCCCCCTGGGCAGAGTGCCATGGCATTACAGCTCACAGCAACCTCCAACTCCTGGGCTCAAGCGAGTCTCCTGCCTCTGCCTCCCAAGTAGCTGGGACCACAGGCGCCCGCCACAACGCCCCGGCTATTATTTGGTTGCAGCCGTCATTGTTGTTTGGCGGGTCCGGGCTGGGGATTCGAACCCGCCACCTTAGGTGTACGTGGCTGGCGCCTTAGCCGGTTGAGCTATAGGCACAGAGCCCACTCTTATGGTTCTTAATGTCCATTTCAACATTTAGCAGTGTGGTAGAAATATGGGGTTTTATGGCTGCCGAAGTTCTAGAGTGGAGTTGCTCAAATGGCTTTGTACACACGATAGCAAAGGAAACGGCCCTGGCTTGACCAGAATTGCAGGTTGTGTGTTCATGCTGGGGTGAATTCAAATAGTCAGAACTAAGCTTATGGGCTCCTGGGAGGAAACTGTTTGTCAGGACCTGTTTCATTTGTTTTGACCTCATTTGCTGGAGGTGATGGCCTTGGAGTGGAGGTTTACCAGGGGGCAGGCTTCCACAAGCCTTGCTCTGCACAGCATTCCTTGCCCTGCAGCTTCAAGTAGCTTCACAAAATAGCCTATTTCATGAATAGTCAGCTTATTCAATTCCCATTGGTAATTATTGGACCATCTTTTATCCTCATGTTTTCTGCCCGATGGATTGTCAGGCAAAACTTCTTGGCAAGTTTTCTAGCCAATTAAAGATGGAAGAGTAATTCCACTGAGCAGTCAATTCCAGTTAGCTCAGCTGGTGGAATTGTGGCATTAATGCAGGACCAGGAGACAACAGTTTGATTCTACATGAACTTGGTCAACCATACTCTTTTCAGAGCAGAGTGGAAAAATGTCTAGGTTCTTTGCTTGCTCCCTTTTTTTTTTTTTATTATTTAGACTCTTTTCTAGGATAGAGTCACCATTTTTTTTTAAGCAACAGTTTAGTATCAGTCTTTTCAAAAGCTAAAAAGAAATTTTCTGAACCTTCTTTCTCTAATCCTGACTCTTCACTTTCTTGAGGAAACCATTTGTTTATGAAGTACAGTGTACTTTCTGCAGGTTCTGCACCTTTGAAAGGGTGAATTCATGGCGCATATTGGGAGCGTGGCTCTTCTGGAAAAGAGTAAACTAAAGACTACGTAATGCAGGCTGATTCTCTCACATCATCATTGGCCCTCACACAATCTTGTCTAATTGTCCTAGAAGAGTCTTTAGAACTGGTTTGTATCATTCGGAATATGGCAAAACAATAAAAAAATCCAGATGGTCAGGGAATGGGTGGAAAATACATTGGCATCCCCAAACACAAGATTATAGGGACCCTGTGGGTGAACAAGGGAATGAGTCAATAAATAAATCACTGAGTGAATGAATGAATGAAGCAGCTAATTAGAATAACCCTATAACTCTATGGTAGGATTTATAATGTTTAGAACTATGATGTTTCAGAACTATCTTGTAATTTTAAATGTTTCCCCAACTATGTCCTATTTCTTGAAGAATGTTAATACAAGTTCGTGGAACAATCTGCGCACAAAGAAAGTATGAAGGAGTCCTAAAAACACCTACGCTGAGCTGGCTTTCTTCCTTCAAGGAAGGAGATGGCCTTTATTCCTTTAGTAGTTTTCATCAACTATTGGTAAAAAACAAACATCTGCTTTTCAACCTGTTTCTTCCTAAAATCCCTCACTTGGTCTCATTGGGGGTTATCTCTGAAGGCTAAGGAAAGGCCAGAAATGATAAGGCAGCTTGCATTACCCAAACGAGAAAGGGATGAGAACGGGACGTCTTTGCCTGCTAAATTGCGTCTTGCTCTTGTTCAGGTTCGTCTGGAACTCCTGAACTCAAGCAATCCACCCTCCTTGGTCTCCCAGAGTGCTAGGATTACAGTCATGGGCCATTGCACCCATCCTAGAACTTTGAAAGTGGAAACAGAAATTAAACAATGAAATATCACCTTGAATTAATGCTTTTATTTAACATTTAGCACATCTTGTAATTTTTAAATTTTAATGCATGAAATTGGGGTATACACTTTTTAAAAAATCTCATGTTAAAATTGTGGGCCCAGTTCTGTGGCTCTAGCATTGTAACCCTAGCACTCTGGGAGGCCAAAATAGGAGATTGCTAGACATTAGGAGTTCAAGACCAAACTCAGTAAGTGTACAACTCTGGGACATCTAATATATTCGCAATGTTGTGCAATCATCACTTCTACCTAGTTCCAAGACATTTCCATCACCCAAAAGGGAAACCCTACAACCAATAAGTGATTACTCCATCTCCCCTACCTGCAGCCCTGCCCTCCAGTAATCTATTTTTGTCTCTATGGATTTACCTCTCCTTCATATTTTATATAAATGGAGTCACACAACATGTGACCTTTAGTGTAACATCTTTTAACCCTCACAAGCACTTGAGGTAAGACCAGGAAGGTGGAAGAACTTGCTGGGGTTCCCAGAGGTACCGCTCTGCAAGACCAGAACTTGACTGTTCTCTTTGGTCTTAAAAGCCTCATTCATTATCACTATCCCATGCTCTGTCCCCCTGAGCTATAAACTGTTGTATAAAAGTGCAGATTCTTTTCTTAGCCTGTTCACTTTAGCACCTTGATTAGGCCCTTCTCTGCTTCTTACGTGTTAAGTGGGAAACCCTTAATGCAGTGGTTCTCACATCTGTCAGCATCACCTGAAGGACTTGCATTTCTGCTTCAGGTCTAGGATGAGGCCTGAGAATGGGAACCCTCACAGATTCAAAGATGGTACTGCTGCTTTCCTGGGAGCACGCTTTGGGAATCACTGCTCTGACAGATGTGATACGTGAGGTCTGCTTAGACTTCATGATTGGAATGCTTGCAATGGCACTTAAGAATACTGAAAATTTCAGTAAATTTGAATAGTTATCCAGCTTGGTCAAATGTGGGTATGATATACAGCAGAGGCTCAGGAGTCTCCTAATGTGTGATCCAAACTTGCATTTGGTCTTATAAACATATGTTTAAAAAGAAATAGTGAGGCTGGGTGCTGTGGCTCAGGCCTGTAATCCTAGCACTCTGGGAGTCCAAGGATTGCCTGAGCTTACAGGTTTGAGACCAGCCTGAGTAAGAGCAAGACCTCATCTCTAAAAATAGCTAGGCATTCTGGCAGGCACCTATAGTCCCAGCTACCTGGGAGGCTGAGGCAAGAGAATTGCTTGAGCCCAAGAGTTACAGGTTGCTGTTAGCTGTGATGCCATGACACTCTACTGAGGGCAACAAAGTGAAACCCTGTTTCAAAAAAATTTTAAAAATAAAAAGAAACAGTGTCCTGGTAAGATTGTAAATGTGCATATCCTGTGATCCTGCTGTATAAATACAAGTTTGAGCTTTACAAAACCAATCTCAAGAATCCAAAAGGAGGTGTGTACAGGAAATTGCAACAAATTTTGTAGCAGTTTAGAAAAAAACAAAAGAAAAGATGTAAATATCTATAAATAAGAAAGCAGATAGATAAAATATGGTATAAGGAAGGCTGGATACAGTTAAACTTTGAATTGGATCTATATAAAATGACACGAAGGGAGCTCAAAAACAAAGCTAAGTGGAGGAAAATTTAGATTTACACTCGAAAAACAATCCTACACCTATGTGTGGCTGTATGGAATAAATATAAAGCTTAAAAGTGATAGTTGCAAAAGAAGATACACAATAAGAACATGAAAAGAAGCTTACTATCACTTGTCATTACCAAGTCAAAGCCACAATGATACGCCACTTTACACTAGGATGGCTGTTAAAAAGGCAGAGGAGTGCAGAGAAAAGAACAAGCATAAGTGAGGTTGTGGAAGAACTGAAACCTTCATACTACTGACGGGGATGTACATGGTGCAACTGCTATGGAAAAGAGTTTGGCAGTTCCTCTGAAAGTTAAACATAGAGTTACCGTATTCCACAGCAATTCTGCTCATAGGCATATACCTAAATGAATTGAAAACAAATACTTAAACAAATACTTGCCCATGAAAGTTTATATAGCAGCACTATTCATAATAGCCCAAAAGTAGAAAGAACCCAAGTGTCCATCAACTAATGAATAGGTAAATGAAATGTGTTATATTCAAACAAGGGAATATTAGTCAGCCATAATAAGAAATGAATACTGGCTCGGTGCCTGTGGCTCAGGTGGCTAAGACGCCAGCCACATACACCTAAGGTGGCGGGTTCAAATCCAGCCCGGGCCTGCCAAACAACAATGACAGCTGCAACCAAAAAAATAGCCAGGCGTTGTGGTGGGCACCTGTGGTCCCAGCTACTTGGGAGGCTGAGGCAGGAGACTCACTTGAGCCCAGGAGTTGGAGGTTGCTGTGAGCTATGATGCCACGGCACTCTACCCAGGGGAATGCTTGAGGCTCTGTCTCAAAAAATAATAAGAAAAAAAGACCTTTAAAAGAAATGAATACTGGCTTGGCCCCTGTAGCTCAGTGAATATGGCTCAGGCCACATACACCCAGGCTGGTGAGTTCAATCCCGGCCCACGGCCTCCCAAACAATGACAACTGCAACCCAGGCATTGTGCTGGGCGCCTGTGGTCCCAGCTACACAGGAGGCTGAGGCAAGAGAATCACTTAAGTCCAAAAGTTTGAGGTTGCTGTAAGCTGTGACGCCATGGCACTCTACTGAGGGTGGCATAGTAAGACTCTGTCTCAAAAAAAATAAAATAAAATAAAACTTAAGAAAAAGGAAATGAATATCAATAAGTGCTACAACATGGTTGAAACTTAGAAAAATTATGCTAAGTGAAAGAAGTAAGATACAAAAGGTCATACATGTATATTGTTTGATTCCATGTATATGAAATGCCCAGCACAGGCAAATCCATAAAGATAGGTTGTCAAGGATTAGGGGGAGGGGAGATCAAGGCGGTTTGGGATTTCTTTTTGAATATGGAGATTTCCTGGAATTAAGTCATGGTGATGGCTATACAACATTGTGAATATACTAATCACCACTGAATTGTATATTTTAAAATGATTTAAATGATAAATTTTATGTTGTATGTATTTTATATCAATAGAAAGTTTTTCATAGTGATAAATGGATTGGTAAAATATATACCTAATCCACAGTAATAGTTGCCACTGGGTGTAGCTAAAGTTGAGTGTGGGACTAAGTGGGTGGGAAGAGATATTATCTATGCTGGTAATATTTCATTTCTATTATCTATTACAAAAAACACTAGAAGCAAATTTAATAAAATGCTGAGTAGTTAATTCTGGATGTGGGAACATTAATGTTTACTATACAACCCATAGTATTTGCTAGATTTTTTAAGTTAAAATAAAAAATAGTAGATGCAAATAGCCTACGTACAGCTGAAATGGGCCCAAGGGGCACGGGCCCAGGTTGAAATGTCAAAGTTCTCAATTCCTCAATAACTTACACCCGACATTTGCCCTCCTCATTTGTCCCTGAGTCTAGACACAAATCTTCTTGCCTGTTAGAGAACCTCTTGCTGCTAGGCTTACCCAGAAATCACTCAAGTTTAGGTCCACAAGAAAAACAGAAAAGAGTCATTTCTGTTTCTGTGATAATGGTAACTAGTTAACGTGGAACTATACAGAAAACCTTGACCTTTTTAAAAATGCTGATTGTTTCTTAACATACATACCAGTATACTGGGGAAGAGGTCATCTTTGATTCCCCTGTCCTGATAATAATAACTGAATGACAAATGAAAACTATGGACTTGTCAGGCCACTGTATCCTTTTATAAATAAAGTTTTATTAGAACACAACTCCACTCTTACTATCTGTGGCTGCTTTTGTATTTCATTGGTATTATTGAATAGTTGCAACACAGACCACATGGCCCACAAAGCCTTAAATTTCCCTCTACAAGAAAAGTTTGCCAACTCCTGGTTGTGGTTAGGAACATGGGCTCTTGGCTTGGCGCCTGTAGCTCAAGCGGCTAAGGCGCCAGCGACATACACCTGAAATGGTGGGTTCGAATTTAGCCCAGGCCGCCAAACAACAATGACAGCTGCAACCAAAAAATAGCCAGGCGTTGAGGCGGGTGCCTGTGGTCCCAGCTACTTGAGAGGCGGAGGCAGGAGAATTGCTTGAGCCCAGGAGTTGGAGGTTGCTGTGAGCTGTGATGCCATGG
>NW_003852397.1:27476523-27493706 GCF_000181295.1 Otolemur garnettii
AAAAAAAAAAAAAAAAAAGACTTGGAGTCTGGAGTTAAATGCCACTCACTAGCCATGCAGCCTTGGGTGTGTTATTAAAGCTTATGAAGCTATTGCCTCACATCTGAAAAAGTGTTCTTGAGAAGAGTAAATGAGATAACTCAGTTGTTTCATCAGTAAATATTTATCAGACTCCATTCTGTACTGAGCACCGTTTGTGGTGCTGGTGATAAAACAGCAAACATGAGGGCAAAGATCTCTCCCTTCACAGAGCTTGTAGCCTGGGTAAAGAGACAGTAAATAACAGGTTGCTATGGCTTGAGGGTGGGGAGGGTTTAGGGGAGAGAGATAGGAGAGAGATGGGAGTTGAGGACCTACCATAGCAGGGAGATCAGGGAAGGCTCTGAGGAGGGGTCTTTTGAGCTGATGCCTCAGTGAGCAATAGGAGCCAGTCTTGTGGATATTTGGAGGCAGAGGAACCAGCCAGAGCAAGGATCCTGGCCTGGCAGCAGGCTACCATGATCAGGAGTTAAGGAAGCTGTGTGGAGCATGGTGGGTGAGAAGGAGAGAAGAAGTGAGGTTTGAGTGACAGATGGGACTGGATCCCATAGGGCCTCATCTGTCATGGCAAGGAATTGGGATTTGGGCAGTGGAAGCCAGTGGAGAATTAGGGAGGAAAGTGAGTGCTAAGATCTGAGATGACTATTTGAAAGATCCTTCTGGCTGTGATAATGCACTAAGATTGTACAGGTGCTATTTGCAGCAAGGAAGCCAGTTAGCAGGTTATTGCACTTGTCTAGGTAAGAGAAGGCAGCACCTGGGGCTGGGATAATGGTAGGCAGATGAGGGGAAGAGAAGTATATGAATAGGGTGAAACTGATGGGACCGGCTCAAAGATTAGATTTAATGTGATCATACGTACATTATGGGAAATACTTAGCATATTTCCCATACATAGGGCCAGGGATGTAGACTCATCATCATCGTCACCACGTCAGCACCACCCCCACTAGCATCACCACTCCTACCCCAGAACCCTGACTTTTCACATTATCTCTCTGTATTCCAGGGTCATCTTCCCTCCTCCAGTGTCATTACCACCACCATCACCATCATCATCTTGAGAGACGTGTAGCATTATGGATAAGAATATACCTTCAAGCCTCATACTTGTGTTCAAACCCCAGCTCTGCTACCTTATAATCTCTCTGTTTCTCAGTTACCTCTTCTATAAAATAGAGTGATCATAGTGTTTTCTTTATAGGATGTAGTGAAGTATCATAGCTCACTTGTCAGGTAGTAAACCCTAAATGCTGTCCATTGCTGTTACTGGGGACTGGTATGACTGGTATGGTATGTCTACTACACTGGGTAGAGATTTGGTGAACAACACTAAAATCCTGACACTCTGTGGATATCCTCCTTAGAGGCTGAAGATAAATGCCTATTTATTTAACCCCTTGAATGATGAGACTAAGGGTGAGGGCTCTGACCTCCTACCGAGGGACAAGACAGCCCACTACTTGTTAAAATGTAGAACATTTTAGCTGCAGGCTTTTAAATCAGCATTCCAAAGATTTAAAGGCAAAGAAAGTATATATTGGAATTTCCACAGAAATGAGCATTGAGGCGCTGTGCTTGTTTTGAAAAGCTCTGTCTGGGAGTTGGCAGAGTTGTTCTTGAGGGGGTGTGACTTCTTACAGGGAAACTTGGTAAAGGCATTTTATTTCTCCACCTTAGGCAGATAACTCATTTCAGTTGTCAGCTGTCAGGTAGCCAGAGTCCTCAGAGTATTTCACCTATGAGCTTTGAACAGCCAGGGCCTGGAGGTGTTGTCTCAATGGGGCCCTAGACAGGAAGGTTGCTGGAACCAGGGGACCAGCTCCTGGGAGGTGAGAAAGACCCTCCAGGTGTACACTCACCCAAAGCCCAG
The DNA here is from genome assembly GCF_000181295.1 of Otolemur garnettii. NCBI lineage: Eukaryota > Metazoa > Chordata > Mammalia > Primates > Galagidae > Otolemur > Otolemur garnettii. The sequence continues at coordinate 27,478,436 of NW_003852397.1, forward strand.
ACAGCTTGCATGAGAGGCCACGTTCACCGCCTTCCGCAAGCCCTACAAGAGAGATTGCGTCATAGAAAGTCCTAGAGAAACAGTGGTATATATTCCCCTCCACCCACAACTACACAAGAAACTTCTTTAACCTTCCTGTCTTCAGAGGCATAAAAGGACAATAAGCAGCAGCACATGGTAAAGATCTGCTATAACTCAGGGTAGACCTTCTCCCTACCATTCAGACACAAACTCCCACCCATGGCCATTTTTACTGTCAGTTTTTATACCAGAGGGCTAGAATTTTTAAAAACATTGGCAGCTCTGGGTATCTTTTCCAACTACTATTTAGTTGGGCAAATTTGTTTTTAGTTTTTCATTTAGGGACAGGATGACACATAAGGAACATCCAGCTTTTGGAGCCAGTCATAATGAGGATAGGATCTTCATTTTACCACTTAGTAGCTGCTACCTTAAGCAAGTCACTTAACCCCTTTGAGTGTCAGTTTTCTCATCTGTAAAATGGAAATGGTGTTACTCATGGTTGTAAATATAACAAGATATTGTGTATAAGATATGCTCATTCTCTAGGGTAGGGAACGGCTTTTCTAACTATGACTCAAAGACATTATTGTTATAACAATATTGATGTTTAGTTTTGTCTACTATATTTTACATGAAACTTGCAGATCTCTACTTGAATGCCAACAGGAGACATTATTAAGTGCTTACTATATTCCCTAAGTATATTCATGCATATTTAATCCTCACAACAGCCATGCAAGGTGGACACAACAGTCATCCCCCATTACAGACGAGGGTTAGGCAGCTTGCCTAAGTCACAAATGAGAAAGTGACAGAGCTAGGATTTAAACCCTGACGGCCATTAACTCATAAGCACCATACAATCTTCTTGCAGAATAATTGGCATTGCTCCCTATGAATACTAATCTAACCATAATTGTACAGACAGGATTGTTTGTCCTTTGCGTCGTGATTTCTAGGACGTCTTTATATATTATGGAGATTAGATCTTTCTGATACTAGTTGTAAGTATATTTTCCTAGTCTGTCATTTGTCTTTGCTTATATTTTTGTTGTTTTGTTTGCCGTGTAGATTTTTTTTAAGTTTATGTTATTTTATCTTTTTGTATTTTATAATTAAAAAATGTATCAATCTTTTCTGGCTTCTGAACTTCGATTCATAGTTAGAAAAGTCTTCTTTACACTAGTGAATATGCCCATCTCCTTTGTGTACTTCTGTGTTTTCATATTTACATTTAAATCTTTGATACATTTGATACTTATGATGGTATACGATGCAATTTTTTTTAAGAAAACAACACTTTTTTTTAAATTTCTTTTTTTTGTTGTTTTTGGCTGGGGCCGGGTTTGAACCCACCACCTCTGGTATATACATGGAGCCAGTGCCCTACTCCTTGAGCCACAGCCACTGCCCTAAAAACAATAACAACCCTCTCCAAATGTGGCCAGAGTTGGTTTATGAAGATGATTTGGGGCAGTGAATTTTCACTTAGTAAAAAAGCAGATTTAGTGGTACCACTAGATGACAAGTAGTGAGTTCTTCATAGTTCTAATGAGAAGACCTTAACTTGAAGGTGAGGGTTTTCCTGTCTGCTAAGGTAGTAAGAGCAGGGTGCTGGGATGCTCAGGAACGGGAAATCAGATAAATGAAGCTTTTGGAGGGAGCTTTGGACATTCATGAGATCCCTGACTCCTCATGCCATCAGCCTCCAAAAACTCACCTATGAAATATCCTTGATGTTTTCCTACTTTCTTTTCTTTTCTTTCTTTCCTTCTTTTTTTGTTTGTTTGTTTGTTTGTTGTTGCAGTTTGGCTGGGGCCAGTACGATCCCAGTAGGGCACTTGTGTATATGGGGCCAGTGCCCTACTCACTGAGCCACAGGCACTGCCCCCTGCTTTTTTTTCTTTGGCATTGTTAGGAAATGACTCCTAAACCATCCTAAGTTTGGTTTTGGCAAAAGAGAAAGAGAAAAGCTGTTACTCTATCTGTATTTTATCTAGTAGCGAAGAGCTTAATGATCTTGTTGAGAGAAGCAAGACTGAATAATGCAGGAGAGTAGGAAGGCAAGCATTCACTTATTGGTAGAGACTCCTTTGTATATATTTCAATCAAAACTCTCCCAGTGGCAAATGACAGGAACACAACTCAAATTTTTTTAAGCAAAAGAGAATTTAAGTAACAGAAAAATCCCAGTCTGGCTGGATCCAGGTACTTATTCTCCTTATCTCTCTCTCTTTATTTCTCAGCTTTTATTTCCTTTATTGTTTTCATTCTCATTTTATTCTCTTTGTTGTTTCACTCTCTCCTGGTGGAAAAGTGACCACCAGCAGCAAGCACCAATCTTCCTAGCTTGTTGCACAGATCTTCTTGTAAAAATCCCACGCCTGGTTCTCGTGCCTCTTTCTGAACGGGTCGTTATGACCAGAAGGAAAAGGTGGCTCATTGGTTAGTTCTAATGACAGGTACTCTGAATGATAGTGAGCTCAGTTTCACAGAAACCGTGAGCAGTAAGAGTTGGGGAGGGGCAGTTTTCCACAATAAACTTGCAGAGCTGTTGTCAGAAGTGAGAGGAATCGGTGCTGAGTGAGCCACGGCCCAGAATGCACTGCAGCCTGAGCTGCTTGTTCTTGATGCGCCTCCATAATTGACTCCAGGTGCCCATAGCACAAGCAATGAAAGTCTTGAATGGAGTAGTTGGACTCTGGTGAGCTTATAAAAACGAAGGCTCCCTGAGTTGCTGTTATGTGATAATGAAGAGATCGACAGCGGTGTTAGTCGATTCTCCACAGCGTTACAAATAAAACCAAACAGAAAGCATTGCTGCCTGTCTAGTTCTGATGATGGGTTTCTAAGATGCTAATGGAATTTGTCAGAAAAGCTGCCATCATGTAATCAGCATTTGTCAAATAGCCAAATCCCAGCAGAAAAGAACAGAGAGAGAGATTGTTTCCCTCCCTGACCACTGACTATGATGTGGGGAGAAGAAAAGGAGGCCTCAAGTTGGGCAAGATTCTGAAGTGGGTGCTTTTGTAAATGTCATTTTATAACTCATTCCATGCCTGAATATTCTATAGCTTGTGGAGAATGTGGCATGAAGTACAGGGATCATGTATATGAAATGGTGTGACTATTTTGTATACTGTGCCAGGAATAGTATCTAATGTTCACTGTGCCCAGCACTGTGCTATCCTTGAATTATCTTGTGCAGTTTTCACAACAGGGTTGAAGGAGGTACTCTATTCAACCCCATTTTATAGATGAGGAAACTGAGGCTCAGAAAGATTTACTCCCTCATGCAGGGTCCCAGGACAAATGTGTGGTAAAGTCAGAATTCAGACTTGGAGTGCTAGATTCCAGTACATGGGTTCCTAACAGTGTTCAATAATTAGTTGGCTATGTACCCCTGACCTTGTTACCTCACATAGTTTCTTCATTCTGTTTTTTTTTTTCAAGTGCATGCTTGGGTTATTAAAAATAATATGTAAACATTGATGACACTAAGATATTTTACTCTGAGAATTCTGGTATATAATTAGTTCTTTAATGGCCATAAATAAAGAAAAACTCTCCAGATTATTCTGATCCTTTGCTAGGAAACATATCCACAGCTACTAAAATGGACCGGTTAGTAGTTCATTCATTTTGTCTTGAGGATAGAAGGCAAAAAGGCAGAATGCTGACCAAGTTGACCATCAGCTCTGAACTTCATAATTGTCAGTAATCTTTAAAAATAGCATTGCTCGGTGAGACCTAGTAATTATATACCTGTGTGTAAAGGGTTCAAAGCCTATGCTTTTAAGCAAATCTGGGTTTGAATCATAGTCCTGTCACTGTGACCTCAAAGAAGTTGTACAGCCTGTCTGCAAAGTTTCCTCATCTATAAAGGGAATCATTAGTAGGACTGAGCTCCAAGGTTGCCATGGAGATTAAAGAAGATGACGCTTACAAAGTGCTCGGCACAATCTGCCCCTAATGAATGATCAAAAAAGCCTGGCTGCTAGTTCTACCACCATTTATTATTACAATTACTGTTACTATTATTATTTCCTGTCCTTACCAATCTTCCACAATAATAAATGCCATCACAACAAAGTCTCCTTTTTTTTCACTGACATTTAATAGTTAAACATCCTTTTCGTCGCAGTATTTGCAGAGCACCTTGCAATTTCCTCTCTTCCTAATTCCTGGAATTCTGTTTGTTTGAACTTAAATTGTTTAAGGCTCTCTGTTCAGCAAAATGTCTCTTGTGTTTTTCCCTCTTACGTCCAGAGGCTTTGAAACAGTAGCTTTTCCATAATCTTCAACAAAAGTTGCACTAACTCCCCGGAGGTTGGTGGCTTTGGCACAGCCTTCTCTTCCAGTTGGCTCTCTGGCTCCTTCTGTTTTCCTTCTTTCCTCAAAACCTTTTCTCTTTGTTTAGCTTTTTAAAGGGGAGTCTCTTGAAGGGCTCTCTCTCTCTAAAATATTCTCACCTCCCCTTTTCAAGATTAAGCTGTTATCTTGGTGACAGGTACTGACGAATACCACATAGAATCACAACTGGTCATGTGGTTTGGCTCACAGATTAGCATTTTTTCCAGGTGATAATGATCCCCAGGGCAGTTGCAGAAGCTTTGTCATAAAAAGCTGATTATTTATGGCAACCCTAGTTCTGGCAGTTGAGGGATAACCTGGGATCTAGTTAGTTGTAGGGGGTTTCCCCTCCCCACGGAACATCTCTGGAATTCATTTATGGCAAAAGAAACACAGAAGGGCACATATCAGCTTTTTCATCAAGATAACCTCCCATCTGTACAGCATTTCATAGATTCCAAAGCACTTCCACATCCATAATCTCACCGTGAACTTGTCTCTGGGAACCAGTCTGATGTATCTTTCCAGGGAAGGTGAAGAGGAGAAAGAGAAAAGTGAGCATAGGAAGCTGGGCTGTGAAGTGGGATTTTGAGGCGATTAGCAGTCTGGTCGACGCAGCTGGGGCTAGATGATGATAAGATGGAGACTGGATCTCCTAGTTCCTGGTGCCTTTTTCAGTCACACTAATAGCAAATGACTTGTGAGAAGATTTCACAAGAGTCAGAGAGATACTCAATCATGAAACAATCTTTCGTAGATTCATTTAAGCTGTTGTCTTTTTTTTTCCTCTTGTGGTGTATTTAAGACATTCATCTTGTCACCTTCTACTCTGCATCTGCTGCAGGAGGAAACTGTAGGATAATTCTTGCTTCCTGATCAAAGTAGGTGAATGCCTAGCAGAGGTCATTGGGAAAATATCGGGGGCAGGAGAAGAGGAATATTTCTTCCTTTAGTTTTAGAGGTGTTCCAAAGAAGAAGAAAACCTAACTGAAGAATGGTTTGAACTATTTATGGAAAACACCCTTCCTAAAGTGCCTTGGTTCTATCAGTGGTTGTGTGCATCTCAGTTCAAATTACCCCACCTGCAATTTTTCAAAAAAAAAATAATCACATGGCCCATAACTGGGAGAACTCCTTGTGATCCAACATGATTTTCGCTGTGTGCAGTTTCCCCGCCGTGCTGTTCCACACACGCATTTCTCATATGCACATTTCTTAGATGCCTTCATAAACACTGTTCATTTTGTATTTTAGTCACTTCGCATGTTTCCATGCTGCTTGGCTTCATGAATATACTTCTTTAATTATGCAACATTCATCCAGTGGATGTGCCATAATTTAAGTAAACCCCCCCTATTGCCTGGCATTTGGTTTTCAGGGCACTTTAGTGTAGGACTGGAAAGTGTGGGCCCTGGAACCAGCTGGACCCAGATTTCACCCTCTGCCAGTTCCTAGCGGGGTGATCTTGGGGATGTGCTATCTTCTTCTGTGCCAAGGAAATGATAATGCAGCCCTCGAAGGGTTGCTTAGAGAAGAATAATGTATATAAAGCATTTAACATAGCTCTTGAAACAGAGTGTGTTCTTCATACTTAATAGCTAGTCTATTATTATCTCTAATCATCACTATTTAAATGACACTGCACTGCAAATTGTTTCCTCTTTTGGATGACTTTCTTTTAGTAGAGTCACACATGTAGGAATATTGGCGTAAGATTTGCATATTTGCGTTGTTCTTGGCATGTATAACAGTAACATCTCTTGATATCACAGTCATTTTTACTGTCATCAACAGTTCTATCTGTGCCATTTTCACTATACCCTTGCCAGGATTGACCAAAAATTCTAATTTTCTAGGCTGGATAATTTAATATATTAAACATGATACCTAGAAGAATGATACCCTCACTAGTATTTGAGCCAGAAATGATAATTTTCTAAGTTATACAATTTAATTTGTTAACCATGGGACCTCGTGATCTGCTTACATTACACAAGTACAGAAGATAGTGTAACTAGCACCCAGTCACCAGCATCCAGCTTCAGCAATGGTTAACTACTTCCCGATCTCAGTCCATCATGTTTTTAGGAATAGTTTAAGCAAACCGTAGTCATATGTAATTTTACTCATCAGTACTTTGGTATACCTGTCTACCTGATAAAGACCTTACAGCTCGTTGGAAGAGGTGGAATGTAGGAATAAGTGATAATGTTCGCTCAAACATATGCCAGCTTTAGTCTGTCATGGCTCTAGAAGACTTAGTTCCAGTGCCCTAAGAACACTTACAGAGGTGGGTGTGGACAGACAGGCCTGGCCTCTACAAGTTCTAGGTGGGGAGACAACCCCAAAAGTTACCAGGCTGAAGACAATGTTAAGTAACTTCAAAAGTTGCCACCTTGCACAACATAGTTAATAAGTGGTAGTAATAAGAGTTGATAGAACTCAAAAGAAGGTACCATCTCCTCAGGGCTAGACTGATCTGAGAGAGCTTCTCAGAAGAAAACCCTGGTCTGAGATTTGAATAATGAAGGATATTGTAAAACATTTTGAAGAAGGATGAGGGAGAGGCTATTCTGGACCTGAATTCAAAGATATACAGATCTTTTAAAATGTCAACCAATCAATCCACTTATGTTGACAGCCCTCGGTACATACGTTCTGGGCCTTTTTCTTTTGTTCTTTAATTCATTTGACAAATATTTACTGAGCACCTATTATGTGCCAACCTTTTTGTGGCTTGAAGAATGTGGCTTATTAGGCCGCTTGATTTCATGGTAGAAACATCAGCAAAGAGTCTGAAGATTTTATTCTTAAGTCCTGTTTTTGGAATAGCAATACAAAAAGAAAGATTCCCTCAGTTTGTTACTCTCCATATCTGCAGATGGGGATTTTGGTAGGTAAGACCAAGGTTGTAGTATACTGTCACCTCGCCTGGGAAGAGAAGGCTTCTGTTCTTTGAATGAATGAAATACTCAAATAGTTTAGTTTAGTTTTTGTCCTTACCTTCTTTCCTTTCTCCTCATTCTTTCTTGTAGGAGCACTTTATCCTTTGAGCTCTAAAACTAAGCTGGAAACTGGAAACAATATTTGCCACTACCCTGGGCAAAGATACAAATGAAAACAAGAAGAATTCTTTAGCTTCCAGACAGTTCACCTTTGTTCAGATTCCAACCCTGTGGGATGGCGGAGAGGGGGAGGTTTACCTGTGGTTATCCCGCTGAAAGAAGTGTGCTCATTCGCCTGAAGAAGAATTGATCTTGAGGCTGAAAATGGCTGATGGCAGGATGGGTGGCTGAGAACAAAGGAAAGAAATTGTTAGCATCTTTGACACGTTCATTCATCTTTAGCAGCAGCTCAACTTCTATCAATTTGACGCGGGTCTGTTTTCCTTTTAGTTTATTTCTATAGGCACCTACTGAGTGCTTGGCCTGTGCAGTACTGATCATTTCAAAAGGAAGAATTTAATGGAGAACTAATTCTTCATTATTGCCACCAGCTCCCCCACTCCAGATGTATCGTAAATAAGCTTACAAGCTACGTAGGTACACTGTGGTTGCTGTGCAATAACAGCTCCAAGGAGAGCCCCCATGACTCCCCCATGACTCCTCAAAGTCCCTCTCTTCCCCTTTCTCCTGTCCTTGTATGTAAAATTTAGTAGAATTTTAAAGTTTTTGAGATGGAGGGCAATTGAGAGCCACCCAGTTCTGTTTGCTAACAAACGTATCCGACTCTTTCCCAAGCCTGGCTCCTGGGACAGAGGGTCAGCTCCCGATGTCCTGGCTTCTCTTTTGTCCCTGACCTCCTGGGTATAAAATAGAAGTGATTAACGTTACACAAGACTTGGATCAAAAAACTTTAATCCAGTACATTCTGTTTGATCAACAGGGTACAGGAAAGTTAAATGACTCGTCCATAGCTGCCAGATTCTGTAGGTAAACAGGGACTAAAACCCAAGGCCGCGTGAGCCCCCACATGCCTTCCGTCAAGTCACTTGCACATGTTGTGGACACGGCTATCCTGTGGGGGTGGGGGGTCTCTGGGGCCACAGATACCCTGCCCTTGGGGAGGAATGTGGTTACATTGTTAAGACCATCAGCATTTCAGGCAGACTAAGTAAGTTCTGGCATGACTAATCATCAGTTGTGTAACCCTGAGCAAAATACTTAACTTTTCTGAGCCTCTAGGCCCTCATCTAAAAAACAGAACAAACATCATCTTTAGCAGAGGGGACTCAGTAAGACAATACATATCACAGATCTGGCAGAAGGCAAATGATACCTAATGTTATTTTCTAGCTTTTCAGTACTCAGATGTGAGCTCCCCAAATCACAATAGTTTTGTTTGTTTGTTTTTTTCTGTAGAGACAGAGTCTCACTTTATCGCCCTTGGTAGAGTGCCGAGTGTGACATCACACAGCTCACAGCAACCTCCAACTCCTGGGCTTAGGCGATTCTCTTGCCTCAGCCTCCCAAGTAGCTGGGACTACAGACGCCCACTACAACGCCTGGCTATTTTTTTTGTTGTTGTTGCAGTTTGGCTGGGGCTGGGTTTGAACCTGCCACCCTCGGTATATGGGGCTGGCACCCTACCCACTGAGCCACAGGTGCCACCCAATAGTTTTTTGTTGTTGTTGTTGTTGTTATTCCATCAAAAGTTAACTCAATCTTGTCTGTGTTAGTCCATTTTTTGGAAAAAACTCCAAAGTGGAAATTTTGCTTGGGGGATGTAACAAATATATAGTCTGCTCTTAGAAGTTATTTAAATACTTGAATTTCAGAATGCCTTTTTGACTGGTTGGTTGGTTTGGGGGCTTTGAAAAGATTTTCTCCTCCTCCAGACTGATCTCTTAGCACTGTTTGTGACCATCATAAACTGAGCTACTATTTATGAAATTATTACTCTGTGTCAGCTCCTTTACTAGGCTTCTTTCTAATCTTCACCTCTACCCTTTGAAGTACGTGCTATTATATCCTAATTGCGGATGAGGAAACTGAGGCTCTGAGAAGTTGAGTAACTTGCTTGATTGTTGAAGATATTTTGGTGATTCTTCCTTGTAGAAGATGAAGGAACATACTATGTGGCCAGCAGATGTCTACATGTAAGCTTATGCCCATCATGATCATGACTCTAGCACTTCGGCTTTACAATGGACAGGGACCTGAGTGAATATCCAACCTCTGACTGAGCAGCAGGAGAAAGTTGACCAAAGTCAGTGTGGGAATCTGGGGTTAGGGTTTGAACCCAAGGCCTCTGACTTTCTTTAATAACATCATATAGGCTCAGATCCTTGAACCCTGGCATCATTGTAGGCTCTGGCATCAGGGTACCCCAAATGATGAATGATAATGAATAAATGGTTGAATGATTAATGTTCCACTTCATAATTGGAACTTAAGGTTCTAGAAGCAAAGTACTTGCATTTGAACCTCAGCTGTGCCACTTCATAGCTGTGTGGGCAAGTTCCTTAAACTCCCTATGCCTCAGTTTCTTCCATTATAGAAGTATTCATCTCATGGGATTATTGGAAAGATTACAAGAGATCCTTCATTGGCTCCATGTCTGTAGTACAGTGGTTACGGTGCCAGCCGCATACACGAAGGGCGGTGGGTTTGATCCCAGCTTGGCTAGCTAGACTACAGTAACAACTGCAACAAAAAATAGCCAGGCATTGTGGGCACCTGTAGTCCCAGTTATTGGGAGGCTGAGACAAGAGCATCACTTAAGCCCAAGAGTTTGAGGTTGCTGTGAGCTGCAACTCCACGCACTCTACCCAGGGCAACATAGTGAGACTCTGTTTCAAAAAAAAAAAAAAGAGATTCTTCATTAAAGTCAAAAAATAGTGCCTAACAGAGAGAAAACCCCTGATCAGCCATCAGCGTCATTTGTTGAGCTCTTTTTTTTTTTTTTTTGGCCGGGGCTGGGTTTGAACCCGCCACCTCCAGCATATGGGGCCGGAGCCCTACCCTTTTGAGCCACAGGCGCCACCCATCTGTGGAACTCTTGTCACTCGCCAGGCATCTTTCGGCACTGGGGAGGTAGCCCTGAGCATCACTGTGGAGCTTATGGTCTCATGGGAGAAACAGAAGTTAAAGAATAATGAAGTTTATGACTTATCAGGTAATTCTAGTTCCATATATGAGGCGCCATTTAGAAGTTGCTGCAAGTACCTTTGTTTTTAGTTCTGATTTGTATAAATGTAAATATTTGGGGTCAGAAATTTGTCTGGGAGATGCACAGAGCCCTCGGCCTTAAGAAGCCAGCCCGGGGTGCTCAGCATCACATACCAGCAGCCAACGGTATATTATCTCCAGAAGAGAATTAGGCCTAGTCCTGCCACTCGGATGCAAACAGCCCACCCCCAAATGGCAAGAGGGAAGTTATGACTGGGGAAAATCCACAAGGCAGCAAGACTTGACCCACTGAAAGAACAGATAGCTCTCAGAGTCACAACCGGCCTGTAGGAAGAAGACAGAAGAGGAACCAAACACTCTTGTATAGATAGATAATACAGGAACTGGACAGTCAAATACCTATTTTTAAGTGACAGTAGTATATTTTAGGCCATTTGTAGTCTCCATTCTCTGTCAGTGTTTTCTCATAGTTGATATTCACTCGGTTTCAACCTCTCATTTGCTGTGCCACTTGATATGAAAGGAATCTCTATGCATATGCATTTCATGACAGATAAGTACATTGAGCTTAATTTTCTGATGTGCACTTATAAAATATTACTATACTGAGCCAACTCAGAATGTGGGCTGCCTATACCAAACATGCTTTTATCATGATGTGTGTGATATTATCATTTTTATTTGAAAACGTTCCTGAAATAAAATAGCATGAAAGCAAGACAATACTCCATACTCACTTTGGTCTTTTGCTATTTTATAGAATCATAGGATCAAAAGCATTTATACTAAATTACCTCATTTTGCATTTCAAAAATGCTTCAGAGTAATTAATTGACCTGCCCAAAGTCACCAAAGTCTCACACAGCAAATTTAATGATGTAGCCAGGATTGGATCCTACTCTTTTTTTTTTTTAAGACAGAGATTTACTGTCAGCCTGGGTAGAGTACCATGATGTCATCACAGCTCACAGAAACCTCAAACTCTTGGGCTCCAGCAGCTCTCTTGCCTCAGCCTCCCAAGTAGCTGGGACTACAGGCGCCCTTGACAATGCCTGGATGGTTTTTCTATTTTTAGTACAGATGGGGTCTTATTCTTGCTCAAGCTGGTCTCTAACTCCTGAGCTCAAACAATCCACCCACCTCGGACTCCTGGAGTGCTAGGATTACAGCCATGAGCCACTACACCCAGCCAGATCTCATGTCTTAATTAATTTAAGTCAGCTCACTCTTCACTGTTCTGCTGCTTTTATGTATGTCCAACAGTCAAATCAATATCATAGGGTTAAATTAGAGAATTAACCCCTTTAAGAAGCCAGGAGGATGGAAAACATCTTCAAAACCCATTTTTTCCTCTCTAATTTATTGAGAAAAAAGAAGTAGGATGATTTATTCACCAGAAAGGTTAATAATAGTATGGATTATGTGGTTGCCATATGCCTAGAATGCTGACATATGTATCATCTCATTAAGTTATTCATGTACCTTTCTCTCTTTAGAGCCTTGAAACTCTGGGAGGCCTAGGCAGGAGCATTGCTTGAGGCCAGGAGTTTGAGACCAGCCTGAGCAAGAGTAAGACCTTGCCTCTACAAAAAAAATGAAAAAATTAGCTGGACATAGTGGCACACACCTGCAGTCCCAGCTACTCAGGAGGCTGAGGAAGGAGAATCACTTGAGCCCAGGAATTTGAAGTTGCTGAGAGCTATGATGATGCCACAGAACTTTACCCTGGATAAAAGAGAGAGACTCAGCTTCCAAAACACAAAACAAAAGGAAACACCTTGAAAGTCTCATAGGAGTCATGTAGTTGAGAAGTAAAAACTTGGTATTTGAATATAGGCTGCTCATTCTAGAGCTCATGTTCTGTATTCTTCCCAGAACTGGCAGATGGAGGGTTGAATGTTCCACAATGAAAATTTGACTATAGAGCTAGGGTGGAAGGGAAATATCTTATTCTTCAAAAGTTAATGTCATGAGGCAGTGCATTTATAATTATTTTTCATTTTCCTAGCCCTTCACTGTGTAACTGAATCTTCCATATTAAAAGCTCCTCTATGTAAATGATGTAAGGTCTCCATCTTTTTATGGCTGAGTAGTACTCCATTGTATACATATACCACAGTTTATCTGTCCATCCAGGGTTGATGGGCATGTGGATTGTTTCCACATCTTTGTAATTGTGAATTGATCTGCTATAAACATTGGAGTGCAAATGTCCTTATGATAAAATGATTGTTATCCCTCTGGGTAGCAAATGTCCTTATGATAAAATGATTTTTATCCCTCTGGGTAGATACCTAGTAATGGGATTGTGGGATCAAAAGGAAGGTCTACTTTTAGTTCTTTGAGAATTCTGCATACTTCTTTTCAAAAAGGCTAATTTGCAAACCCCCCCCCCCAACAGTGTGTAAGTATTCCCTTCTCTCCATACCTATTTATCTGCAGCTTTTGGGACTTTGCAAAGTAGGCTATTCTCCTCTCTCAAGAATGGAAAGGCAAGTACCCCATGTACTCAATATTAATTTGAAACTAGTAGATGAACAACTACAGGCCCACATAAGAGAAAAACACAAATTCAAGAAAAGAGGATGGCGGAATTTGGTAAGCTCCTACCTAGTAGGTACAAATGTAGGGATGTATGGCACACCTCCTGGGAGAAGGATCCAGCTGTAACTCAGACATTACCTAACTAGTGTAATCAAGGTAACCTCATCATATGTGCCATTATATTAAAGCAAAATGAAAAAAAAATTTCTCTAGGAAATGAGAATTAATTTGGGGGAAGAAGCTTCAATTATTCCTGCTTCCAGCTGGTACAGATGCTTGGCCTTCTCAGACAGGTTGGAGGGAGAATGTTGGCATCTCTCTGCTAAGCTCTTAAAGCAGAGAAGCATCTAAATTCAAGAATGATGCCAGGTAGGGTGGGGCAAGGGAGGGAGGAAAGGGATGAGATATTTGGAGCTTATAACTCAGGAAACGTGATGGCACCTAATTTCACAGTGGCATGAGGCAAGCATTTAGGAAAAGAATAGTGAACTATTGGGTGCTTTTTTTTTTTAATGGGTGGGTTGTTTTCATAAAGTTTTATGAACAGGAAACTGAAGCAAAATGCTGATCTCTTTGGTTTTTGAGCTCTGCCAACATCATTTTCATACTTATTTTTGAATTTTGATGACAGGCACTTCCTTTAACACTTCTGGAGGTAAAGTGTAACAAGATATCTCAAACCACATTTTATAACTGTGGGATCCAAAATGAAGAGCTGTAGTTTCAGATCTTTTCAGTAACGCCGTGGGGCAGAATTATATCCCTCCTAGACAAGGGGAGAAAGATAGCTCTTTCAGTAACTGCAGAGTATTTTTCCTTTTAAAATAGTCTAGAAAATTCGCCAAACATGTGGAAAACCTCTCACATGCATTAAAATGGGTTGTGCTGTGGCAAAGAAAATACAGATCAAATTCCCCTCCTCCCATGAATCATAAATCCCCATCCTCCCCAGCTATTGTTTCCCCTGGAAGATGACTTCATCTTAAAGAAAGTGGCCCTATCTGTTGTGTGTTTTTGATGCACTAAGCCAACATTTCAGGCATCTGGCTGCCAACTTTGGAGATGTTAAAAGCCTGTTTTGTTCCTGTAGGGCATTTATTCATTGCTTACCTTGTAAAAGTTATGTCTTATTGCATTTTCCTGGCACCAGAGCAATCCTTGTACCTACCCATTACATTGGGTTTTTCTGAGCCTGCAGGCAACCTAAGGTTATTAAAGTTCAAGGAGGAAGCCATGTGATGTTGGCTTTACAACTTTAATTCTCTCTTACTTTCTTCCCTCCCTTCCTCCCACTCACTGACAGATGAGTTTTGTTCGCCACGTACTGTCTCTAAAACAGAATGAGCTCTCAAAGCATCCCTTGTAAGACTACAGGAGGGGAGAACATGACACTCCTTTGGCGGAACAGCTAACAGAGAAAGTTCCTTCTTCCTTCCTTTGGCTTCTTTGGACGAAAAGTTCATTAGTCCATAATTTCACATTAGCCTGAGAACTTTTGATTAGCACCATAATTATTTCTTTCTTTATTTTGGTCTTTACATCAATAATACTGATTACTTTATTTTTTTATTTCAAATTAATATGAGGGTACAAATTTTTAGGTTACATTGGTTCACTTCCAGGGTATAGTTCCAGTTGTAAAGGAGCCCCCACCCCAGGGTCATGTCATACACTCTCACTATGTGCACATTAGGTGAGATCTCGCCTCATGCCCTCCCTCCTTCTGCCAATTGTCCTCCCCCTCTGTCCTCCCTCTTCCCCCATGCTAGACTGTATTTGTGTTTTAGCATCATATTTAATTTTGCAGAAATATCAGGGAAAATTTCGTAAGTTCCCCTCCCCATTAATATAAGTCAGCCCCCTTAGGGGCCCATCTCAAGAGAACAGAGTTTTAATATAAATAGCACTAGACACGAGTGTGACAAGTAGAGAAGAAGAAAAAAATCGTACAGTTTAACATGGAATCAAAACCCTAAAGAAAGGAAAGGAAGAAAGCACTTCTGAGGGGAGGAAAAGGGCAGATAAGCACATACAAGATGTTTTTAAAAATAAGCTATTTGATGTCACAGAGTTTTAGTCTTCTTCCTAGGAAGTCCACCTTGTTCAGGATTTAGTGTCAGTTGTTGAGTGGGTGTCAAAAGCTAGAGAGAACTGCAGGCTCTCATGTCTGAGAAGCCTTATACACGGTAGGAGCCACCTTTCTTTTTTTTTTTTTTTTT
>NW_003852397.1:27494224-27544214 GCF_000181295.1 Otolemur garnettii
CGTGGCTGGCGCCTTAGCCGGTTGAGCTATAGGCGCCGAGCCAGGAGCCACCTTTCAAAGTGGTTTCCTTGAATTCTGGATCCTTCAAGAAGCTAAATATTAGGGACTCATATCTACCTTTCAAAATTTCTATCAGCCAGCTATAGTATTCTGCATATGACTTCTTGGTTTCATCTCAGAAACTAAACATGCCATGTTCCTCTTTGCAAAAATCTTCTCTGGATTTCTTCCCTCCATGACGTGTTCATCAATGAGCCCCATTTCAATTTAGTTTTCATTTCAAGAAATATGGACCCAGAATCGGGTATGTGCCAGCATTGTGATGAGCAAGATAGCTGTGGTGCCTGTTCCCTTGTGGCTTCCAGCCAGGAAGCAGAGACAGATGTTAAATCAGTCAATGTGAGCAGGATGACTATTCGGGAAAGAGGTACTCATGCCTGTGGGGGCATCCAGCAAGGGTTACCCCAGCCTGGGGTCACAGACGACCTAGAAGGAGAAGAATTAACCAGCCTGGTTGTACCTATTATGCCAGAGTTGCAGAACCATTTCTATTGCCACGGCTTTCAGTTCAGTGAGCATTGTGGGCATGGGAACACTGTTTTGGGTGTGAGATATAAAAATTCAACTAAAGCAGAAGTTCCTGTAATTCAGTTCCCACTGAATCAAAGCACTGAATTAATAACCCACAGCCTCTAGCCTTTCTGTGAAACACATGTCCACAGCACACAGAACACTTCCAGCTAATGGCCTGCTTCTAGCACACACCAGCCAGCTTCCACCCCCATTAGATGAGACACATGCCTGCTTGGAGTCCCTGAACCTGTTTCTGCTGGTTGAACTTGTTCTGTAATTAAGGTCTTCTACAAAACCCTCAATCCCTGCCCTAGCTCCAGGTCTTTTTTTGGGTAAATATCTCAAGCCAACTGCCCTCCTCCCATTCTCTACAGCTAATTTTTTAAAAACTTAAATGCAGTCATGTCCCCTGGCTATGAAGATAAGCTTGTTTTTAATTGGAACCCTGGATACCAAATTGTAAATCAAAGCCCTAAGAGTCAGAACACATCTCCTAGTGGGTGGCTTCAGTGGTGGCTTATTCCAAGTGTGGATTTGCCTATTTTTCATTGTATCCTTGATGTACCCACCTGTGTGTAGTGTGTTGTGTGACACACGGTATTTCCTCTGTGCACACTGGTTTGGATGAACAAATAAGCAGCTCCCTACGCCCATTCTAAATTTTGATGCTACAACCATTGGGCTATTATTCCTGGATACTTCTGGCCTAAAGATTTGTGGTCACGGTATTTCTTGCCAGGGAAAGGGTTCATTATTGAGCTTGCTAATAACTGTAATTCACAACACTATGCTACTTAAAGAATGTTCTTTGAGGATATTTTACAAAATTCAGGGGTCTGTAACATGCCAAAGTGTCCAGTTAAGTGGATCCAAGGTGGGGCCCAGAGATATGAGCTTAAGATTCTCAGTTAATTTTACTGCTCTATAGGTAAGTAGTCTCTGGAAATGTTCCTCACTCCAAGAAGTCATGTTTCTATACATTTATAGGTGTTCATATTCAGTCCAGATGCTGTGAGTTCTGTTATTACCATAGACATTTTCCCTCACATTTTAACTTCTCTGGAATTGCCAAGGGTCTTAAAATCGATCATTTGATATAATTTAATTGGCAGTATTTTTCTTTTTTGAGAGTACATAAAATAATAGCTTATATTACAGTTTATGGCATTTTAGATTTGAAGAAATAATATGACTTTGATTACTGAATTTGTAATCGATAGAAGAGAAAGTATCTCCACTATCTGAAGGTGGGATTTATACATTTTGAGTTCTAAGTTCTCTACATAATGTTAGTATACAAAATCAACATAAATAAATACATAGTCGTAGTCTTAGGGGAATAAATAATTTTGGAATATGACCAATTTATTGAATTGTGGACCCTAAGATATGAAGTACTTTGAAACAAGTAAGATATCCATCAAATTCAAAGACTCTCATTAGTATACAGAAAATGTTCCAAGAGCTGGCTTAATTCTGTGAGAAAACAAGCTTGCTAATAATCATATATTCAAATTGAAAATCAGAATTCTTACTGCAAAGTCTTCAATGAGACAGGTTTTTGTTCACACATGCTAGACAGAACATGATAAATTAAACCATTTGAGGTTTCTTTTTTAATTTTTTTTCTCTTTGGGGTTTTAATCACTGAGTTTACACTTATCCCCCCCCCCCAAACAACTAAATAAGGTGGTAAAGGTTATTCTGGGAAAGAGCAAGATTTGAAAAAATTTTTCCTCTTCCCTGGTTGCTTAATTTTATGTCATGAAAATTTAATTTTCGGGTGGCACCTGTGGCTCAAAGAACTAGGGCGCTGGCCCCATATACCGGAGGTGGCAGGTTCAAACCCAGCCCTGGCTAAAAACTGCAAAAAGAATTTTAATTTTCCGGCTCGGCACCTGTGGCTCAAGCGGCTAAGGTGCCAGCCACATACACCTAAGGTGGCGGGTTCGAATCCCCAGCCCAGGCCCGCCAAACAACAATGATGGCTGCAACCAAAAAATGGCCAGGCGTTGTGGCGGGCGCCTGTAGTCCCAGCTACTTGGAAGGCTGAGGCAGGAGACTCGCTTGAGCCCAGGAGTTGGAGGTTGCTGTGAGCGTGATGCCATGGCACTCTACACAGGGGGATAGCTTGAGGCTCTGTCTAAAAAAAAAAAAAAAAAGAATTTTAATTTTCACTGATCTTGTGAGATATATTCGGGTATCTGAAGCAGTTTAAGACAGTTATCTGTTCCTTCACCCCTACTCTCATATTCTTTCTTTTGTTCTTTCTGTGTTTTATGGGCTCTGTTATTCAGTTAAGGATCAACTTCGGGCATTGGGGAAGATTCCAGGCACAGTAATATGGGGCTTCTTTTCACTCAAGTGTTTCTTCATTGCTCCACCAAGCCTAAGCTGACATTGGACCCCAATCAGTGATCAAGGTCTAAAGTAAAAATATCCTTCAGATCAACACCCAACACATTCTCTTACCTCTGATGCCCAATATCAGTTCTACTCTCTCTTTAATGCAAGATTTCTCAACAGTGGCACTATTGGCTTTTTTTTTTTTTTGAGACAGTCTCACTTTGTCACCGTTGGTAGAATGCTGTGGTGTCATAGCTCACAGCAACCTCAAATGCCTGGGCTCAAGCGATTCTTTTGCCTCAGCCTCCCAAGTACCTAGGACTATGGGAGCCTGCTACAACTCCCGGCTGTTTTTAGAGACCAGGTCTCACTCTTGCTCAGGCTGGTCTCAAACTCGTGAACTCAGGCAATCCATATTGGGACCTGTTAATTCTTCAGGGTGGGAAGCTGTCCTTCCACAGTGGTAGCATTATAAGTGTTACCATAATCCCTGGCCTGTACCCACTAGATACCAATGGCACCCTGGCCCCATCTGCTAATGAGCAATCCAAACATTGACAAATGTTCCTGGGGGTCAATATCACTCTTGGTTTACAAGCATTGTTCTAATTAACCAGAGGCTAGGAAATGCACCTGTCTGTGTTATATCAGGGAAAGACTTTTTTTTTTGAGACAGAATCTCACTATGTCACCCTGGGTAGAATGCTGTGGCATCATAGCTCACAGCAACCTCAAACATAGCTCACAGCAACCACAAACTCTTAGGCTTAAGCAATTCTCTTTCCTCATCCTCCCAAGTAGCTGGGGCTACAGGTGCCTGCCACAATGCTCAGCTATTTTTTCATTGTAGTTGTCATTGTTGTTTGGCAGGCCCAGGCCAGGTTCAAACCCACCAACCCAAGTTTATGTGGCCAGTGCCGTAGCCGCTGAGCTGTAGGCACCAAGCCTCATTTTGTTTTTTTGTTGTTGAGACAGAGAGTCTCCCTCTGTTGCCCTAGGTTAGAGTGCAGTGGCATCATAGTTCACAGTAACCTCAAACTCCTGGGCTTAAGTGATCCTCTTGCCGTGGTCTCCTATGTAGCTAAGACTATAGGTGACTGCCACAGTGCCCAGCTAGTTTTTCTGTTTTCAGTAGAGACAGGATCTCACTTTTGCTCAGGCTGGTCTTGAACTCCTGAGCTCAAGTAATCCACCCACCTCAGCCTTCCAGAGTGTTAGGATTATAGGCATGAGCCACCACACCCAGCCACATTCATTTATTCTTTAAAAAAATGAAGTCTTGGGGTGGCTCCTGTGGCTCAAAGGAGTAGGGTGCCAGCCCCATATACCAGAGGTGGCAGGTTCAAACCTGGCCCCGGCCAAAAACTGCAAATAAATAAATAAATAAAGTCTCGCTAATGTTTATAGCTAACTTTTTATTATAGCTTTTTTTTTTTTTGCATTATAGCTAATAATCCACTGGATTAGCCCCATTGGCAGAAAGTAAGAGACCCTATCACTTAACTAGTTTTTCAGACTTTTTTCAGAAAATCAGATGTTGAAGAGACTGTAAGGAATAAGTCTTCCAGTTTTAGAATATCCCAGGATGCATTTTTTCTTTTGTAAGAGACAGAGTCTCACTTTGTTGCCCGTGGCATCACAGCTCACAGCAACCTTCAGCTTTTGGGCTTAGGTGATTCTCTGGCCTCAGCCTCCCCAGTAGCTGGGACCACAGGTGCCCACCACAACACCTGGCTATTTTTTATTGCAGTTTGGCTGGGGCCAGGTTTGAACCCTCCACCCTCTGTACATGGGGCCAGCACTGTACTCACTGAGCCACAGGCACTGCCCCCCAGGATGCATTTTTGTAAGTCTAGACTGGAACCATCGGACATATCCTCAGGTAAGCAGACAAAAATAACACTGGTGTGAGTTTAGAGATCAGAGCTTTAGAGATCAGAGCTTTCTTCCTGCCATTTTTACCAGTGTAGTAGTAAATCGCAGCCCTGATCTCTCAGAATTCAGTGCCAGAACTTCATGATTTTCACTCTCCTCCCTCCCCATCACTTGTTCATTAACTGGGAATATCCCCAAATGGAAAGGGAAGGGAAAAGTGTTAGGACATGTATGTGCCCAACGTGTCCCTACATGACCATGTCAGAGTAGCAGGTAAAAGAGATGGCTCCAGATGCCAGGGAAGCAGGTGTGTAGGTACACAGGGTTGAGGGCTAGGCTTTGGGGGATCAGCTACTATTACCTGAGCTCCTCCTGCAAATGTTAACACGGGGGTTACAGTTAAAAGGCCACATTTTAAAATCAACCATATTTCTTGAGCAGGTGTGTATTAAACACCTGCCTGGCATGGAGGTTCAGGAATGGATAGAGAAGAGGAAGAGGAAAGACGCAGCTAATAGAGCACCTGATACATAAGCACTCATTATGTATTTGATGAATGAATGGATGAGTGAATAAATGAACAAGCATTTAAGAAAAAAAGGTTCCCATTAAACCTGATGTTAAGTAGAACACAGACAGGACAAAGCATTGTCCTCTTGGCTGGGAAGACTGTCACTGCCCCTTTAACTTCTGAAGTTTTAGTCTCAGACTGGGCCTGCTCTACTCATAGTCATGGCACTGGGATTTGATGAGTTGACAGATATCCGTCCCCGTCCCCCCCCACCCCCCCTGGCACCTCCTGCAGCTATACCTGGTTGTCTGCTAGTCTAAAAGGAGGTAATAACCAATGGTGGGCTTGTGTGTGGAGGCCCACCACTCTACCATCAGCACAAATGACCCCTACTCGGCACAGGTGAGACCACAGGCCCTGGGCTTGGCACTGTTCCTGGAAATGCAGAACAGGCTTCTTTATTCTAGTCTCCAGGCTTCTGGCTTGTAAGGAACACTGCCCGGCTGTGAAGCATTTTATAGGATTACAACGGGTTGTGCCCAAGGCGAGTTGAGCGAAGCTGCCTGTTAGAACAGTGTTGTTCCTAAGCCCATAAACACATACACACAGGCAGGATGGGGAGTGCCAGGCTCCTGGGGCCACTTAGCTTGGCGGCATTGTGGGCTGGACCAGCTTCCTTCAACTGTGATACTAACCTCAGGGATGTGCTTGGAAACCCTCCTATAGAGCTGCCTATTTTCTGACAAAGTCTTTGATCATGGACACCCCTGGTTAGTGTCCCAGGCTGATTGCCCAAACCCCAAATCTGTTAATGGTGGTGCAGTACATTACACAGGGGGGAGGTTCTGAAGTCAGAGCACAAAGTGGAAATTGCATGGGGTCAAAAATACCCTTCAAAATTCTTTAAATGTCTCAAGGACCACATACATGGCTTATATATACCCAAAATTACTGGCTTGAGTTTACAAGCTTTGTTGTACTGAAAATA
The DNA here is from genome assembly GCF_000181295.1 of Otolemur garnettii. Lineage (NCBI taxonomy): Eukaryota > Metazoa > Chordata > Mammalia > Primates > Galagidae > Otolemur > Otolemur garnettii. The sequence continues at coordinate 27,500,518 of NW_003852397.1, forward strand.
TATGTCTTTAAACACCAGAATCCTATTCAGGGTGGGGAGACATTTATGCTATGAGAAGCTTGGAAGAATCAGACCACCCAAGGGAACTCCAGATTCCCATCTTTCCTTTCACACTCATTTTGTAGCTTGTTTTTTAGCAGCACTATTTTACATTGTTACAGGCCATTAGCAATCTCTCTGCCTAGCATGTATAGTGAAAAAGATAAGTTTGTTGTACGTATGTTGTATAGCCTTGTATACTTGTAATTGATTTTTATGGTTCCAACATCTTTTAAGGAACGCAAAAAAACAAATGTTTTAAGAGAAAATGGGGGCTCGGCACCTATAGCTCAACCGGCTAAGGCTCCAGCCATGTACACCTAAGGTGGCGGGTTCGAATCCCCAGCCCGGACCCGCCAAACAACAATGACAGCTGCAACCAAAAAATAGCCGGGCGTTGTGGCGGGCGCCTGTGGTCCCAGCTACTTGGGAGGCGGAGGCAGGAGACTCACTTGAGCCCAGGAGTTGGAGGTTGCGGTGAGCTGTAATGCCATGGCACTCTACCCAGGGGGACAGCTTGAGGCTCTGTCTCAAAAAAAAAAAAAAAAAAAAGAGAAAATGGATATGGCAGCCTTCTCATCAACCAATATGACTATCCTTCACTCTGCAATAGTTGTACTTAAACTTGAGGTAAAAGCCCCATCTATCTCTTAGACTTTATTTATTACTGTACTAGACTTAGGTATGTCAGATTCCTTGCTTGGTTCTAAGGATACTTTTGCCCAGGTGACTCTTTTCTTCATTAAGTGCTACAAGTACATTTTCCGACTGAAATACAAGGCCCAGCAAGCTCCACTGGGGGGTCAAAGTCTGTCCACAGATGGGCTATTGATAGCCAGAGTTTTCTAGTTGAGATGGTGAGTCTGTGTGGACCAGAAGAGGAGGTAGAGGAAGAGAATAAGAATCGGCTCTGGATACTTCAGTGCAGATCCTTGGTGGTCAGGCAAGTCCTGAGTGAGACTGGTCACTGCCTCCTGGTCCTGCTTTGCCTGCATCGTTAATCAGAGGCTGCGTGTCGCTGGATTGTGGGCCCTGCTTTTGGCTGCTGAGTAATCTGGAGCTGCTTGAAGAGGTGGTCCCCCTCAATCCCCTACCAAGCTTGCCCAGGCTTTTGTGGGGGAGGTACTTCTGTGAACTCCCCATAAGCATAGCTCAGGCTAAAAGGTTAAAGTTCTATTTAGGCATCTGAGTAGGAAAAAATAGATGCTTCTGAGCTGCTCTTCCCCACCCCATAACTCTTTTCTGGCCATTTTTCTTCCTATTTACTTCAGGTTATACAGTATTTGGGGGGGGTGGGGGGGGTGGAGAATCAGGCACTTTCTTCAACCTCATTTTGAATCCCCATTCATTCAGGAGTTCCCTTTACATGTGCAGCAAGAGTAAGCCAACTAAATTGGGCTATATTTTTGCTGTTTCCAAAGGCAGTTTGTCTATACTAGCTGGATAGAAAGGTGATAGATGTAGTGCCAGGTTTGATACTGGGATGAAAGAGCTATGTATTATGAGATTTCCTAACTGAAAAGTAAGAACAGTTAGGTTCTGACCTCAACTGGAGGCAAAGAATGCTGAAACAGAAACTAAAAATCGCCATTCCCACTACCTCCCGCATACCCAAGAAGTGAAAACAAAAGACAGTGGGGAGCCAGAGCACTGCCTGATGAGGCCATGATTTTCATGTTAGGAGAAATAAGGTTCAACAGTGCAGCCTACATAATAACATTTGAGATAATGATAATTTTAATATTAAAAAATTTATTTCTAGTTTCTAAAGTAATGAGTATATTTTTCTGTAAAATATTTAAAACATTAACTATAAATTTTAAATCTCCTTTGTCCATTATCTTTTTTTTTTTTTTTGTAGAGACAGTTTCAATTTTATCGCCTACAGTAGAGTACTGTGGTGTCACAGCTCACAGCAACCTCCAACTCCTGGGCTTAGGCAATTCTCTTGCCTCAGACTCCCAAGTAGCTGAGACTACAGGCACCCACCACAACACCCGGCTATTTTTTGTTGCAGTTTGGCTGGGGCTGGGTTTGAACCCACCGCCCTTGGTATATGGGGTCAACTCCCTGCCCACTGAGCCACAGGTGCAGCCCTGTCCATTATCTTTAATCTTTTAATCCCAGATACCTTTCCCAAACCACAAGGGAACTGGTAAACGTTTGGTGCAGATTTTCCCAAACAGTGCTTTCTGCAATTTACCTACAAATATGTCTCTCTAGAAAATATATGATATATTTTTTAGATATGTTTTTAACACAAATAGTATTGTACCATGCTTACTCTGTGATTATTTTTATTTTATTTTATTTTATTTTATTTTTGAGATAGAATCTCAGTATGTCACCCTTGGTAGAGTGCTGTGGCATCACAGTTTACAGCAACCTCACACTTTTGGGCTTAAGCAATTCTCTTGCTTCAGCCTCCTGAGTAGCTGGGACTACAGGGCCTGCCACAACAGTCTGCTATTACTCTGTGATTATTTTTAAACTGAACCTAATACATTGGCCATCTTTCCACACAGCACCCATAGACCCATCTCCTTTTTCTTTTCTTTCTTTTTCTCTTTTTGAGATAGGGTCTCACTGTGTTGGCCAGGCTAGAACGCAATGGCATCAACGTAGCTCATTACAACCTTAAGATTCCTGGGCTCAAGCGAAGTCTTAGTCCTCTGAGTAGCTATAACTACAAGTACCCACCATCACACCTTGTAATTTTTTCTGTTTATAGTAGAGTCATGGTCTTGGTCTAACTCAGGCTGGTCTCATGCTCCTGACCTCAAGTGATCCTCCCACTTCCCACCTCCTTTTTAACTGTTGTTGAAGCCCAGTGATTGTACACAGTGAGGAAAGTTTAGTTAAGTGCTCCTTACTGGAGGATGTGACTACTGTTTCCAGTTTTGTTTTTGGTTTGGGGTTTTTTTGTTTTGTTTTGTTTTCCTTTTACTGCTCAGACAGGATTGCTGCAAACCATCCTGTAATCGCTTCTTCAAGCATTTATTAATACAATGTCTTTGTTTCTCCAGAAAGGCATAGTAATCCGGGTCATGGCTGCACAGCTTTGTACTTGAAGGACATTCTTGTAAGATTGCCCTTCCGAGTGGCGGGCAGCCTTTTACCATCCTAGTCACATTTTAAAGTGGGTGCAGAGGAAAAGGGCTAGAGGGAACTTTCCGGGGGTGGCGAACATGTTTTGTATCCTGATTGTGGAGGTGGTTACGTCGATTTTTACACTTGCCAGAACTCAACAAAGGTTGCACTTAAAATGTGTGCGCTTTACTGTTTGTAGATTATACTCTGAGGCTGCTCATTTAAAGAAAAAAAAAATGTGTGCAGGGGAGACTGGCCTGGAAGAAGGCAAGACAATGCCACCTTTCTAATGTGGGCTTTAAAACGCTCGCTTTCCCCCAGACTCCTTCCCTCCCTCTGCGTAGCTTAGCCCCAGCTTCCTTTCCACCCTGAAAGTGCCGGGGAGTCTGAAAGGAGCTTTCCCGGGGTCAGCCCGCGCAGCCGTCGCGCCTCCCTCGTGGGGGCGGGAGAAGCTAGGGCGCGCGGGAGAGAGAGGTTAGGGTCGCTGTAGGCCCCCCCATCCCCCCCTGGCTGCCCAGAGGGAGTCGCACCGCGGCACCTGGGCGCTCCCGGGACGCGCGGGGCGGTGCCGGTCCTGGCCCCGCCCCAGCTGGGCGTGCCTGGCCGCGGTCCCCGCCCCTTCAGCAGGCGCGCCGGAGTTGGTCCGGTTGAGCTAGAAGCCTGCTGTCTCCGTGTCGCCGCCACCACCCGGCACAGTGGAGCTGGGGTCCCCTTTCGCCTGGGAGTTTTGTAGTCGCCTGGGGTCAGCGGTGACATCCCAAAGGGCAGGCCCGGCAGCCGCCATGGTGGCCAAGGATTACCCCTTCTACCTCACGGTCAAGAGGGCGAACTGCAGCCTGGACATACCCCCGGCCAGCGGTCCAGCCAAGGACGCCGAGGTAGGGCCGCGCCGTCCACCTGGACCTCTTTGGGTACTTCTGCCTGTCTCTCCGTCTCCCTCCATGGCTCACTCTTTGGGCGCCCTCCTCGTGTCAGTGTCTCTGTACCCATCTCTCTCTGTGTGTGCCACTTTCTATCTCTCACACTCTTTGTGTCTCCCTGTCGCCATCTCTCACCCTGTCTGTGTATCGAGCTGCCTCTTCTGTCTCTCATCCTGCCGGCCCGAAGGCAGCCGCCTCCTTGCCTCTGCCTGAGCGTCCTGCAAGGCTCCCCGACTGTGGGTCTTCTTTCTCTCTAGACCTGGCAGAGGGACTTTCTCCTCCTCTGTCGACAGGCTCAGAAGTCAGGGAACAGCTACCCTTTAAGCGAGTGCTTCCTCTTGTTTGGGTTGAGTGAGCAGAGGAGGTTCTTGGGGACCCCTCTGGAAGTCTCACCTGTCAGACTTGTCCTTGCAGCTGTTTGGCAGCAAAGACAGGACACAGAACCTCTGCCTATTACCTGTGGCCAGTGGGGGTCATTCAGCTGAGAGTGGGGCTAAAAGAGAAATTTGAGTGTCTGCCAAATGGATCCTGAAAATGAATTAAATTCCTCAAAGCAATGGAAAGCTCGTCTTGGGACATGGGAAACATTTCTTTTTATGGGAACTCTCCCAGTGCCTTGAGGATGATGTGAGAGAGTCCTCCCAGCTTGTGTTTAGTCTGCCTTTTCCTCCTGTGTGATACTTCTCTGGCACATAGCTCACTGGTCTGAAAGATTAGTTTCACTGGAGAAAAAAAGCATCCCTCTCTTTCTTTAAGGGTCTTAGGAAATACAGCTGCTTTCACTAGACCCCTGCTTTGCTGTGGCCAAGCTATAGTGGAACCCACAGGACCTAGCTCATCATTGCCACTCTTGTGTGTTTCTTGGAGGTCTCCATTCTCCCCCACCTCACTCTGCAAGCATAGCCACTATGACTAGGGAAAGTCTAGAGGCAGGTGTGCATCTGACCTTGTCACAGCATTCTTGGGGTTCCACCCACCTGCCACTCTTGGTTCTACTCACTGAATTATGCATATTCAAGAGAACAGCATCAAAGATTCATTGCCTCTGAAAAGAACTGCTCCATGCTGACAGGACTCGGAACACTCTCTGGTGGTTATGTTCAGCTTTCTGTAAGCTGTGTGCAAACTAACTTCTGCCTCCCCGCTTCCTTCCGACTCCTCAGCTCAGTTGAATATTTTCACAAAGGGTTTTTGTTGTCAGCAACTGTGCAAATGTTATTGCCTTAGTGGCATTTGAATTGTTAAGTTTTCTTAAGACAACACCTGCATAGAATTCAGGTTGCTCAGGCCTTGGAATAGACACAATGATTTTTCAGTGGGACCTTCCTAATTCAGTGAATATAGGAACAGCATGGTTGATGTCCCCCCTCAGACTCCTTTTGGAAAGAAGAAAGGTATAACCAATTTAATTTAATAAATTAAAATGGACCAAAGAAAAGAATAGTGAAAATAGCCCTGGATTCTAACCAGTCCCTTCTTGATATCACTTAGTCCTGCATTTTTGAGTAGTTTAGCTTAAGGCTTAGGTAAAAATCAGCTGCTTAATTTTATTTTAGTCTTCTATGTAGAATATAGATATGCATATCACATATATAGATATTGTATCACAATGTAATAAAAGAACATCAGCAAATGTCAAATATTTTCTTTGTAGAAAAGCTGGATCCAGATTATAAAATATGACTTATTTTCCTTTTTCAGGGATTTTCTGGTGTGAGAGTAAGGTTGGGGGAGGAATCTTTTTTGGAAATAGTTGGTAAAGATTTTTCAGATCACCATTGAGGCTTTTGTGTGTGTGTGTTTAAATCAGAGTAAAAGTGTGCTTTATACACCTTGAGGCAGAGAATCTCTTATCTTCATTGATCTGGCATATCACTTCCTGATAAGGGAGATAGGCAAAGTTGGAAAAAGAAACCGAAGTGAATTCAGAGGGTAGTTTTCTGGTTTCTTTATCAGTGCAAAAGGCAGCCAACCCTTGTAGGCCTAGCTCTATAAGCAGTTAATTGATATATATTTTCTGCCAGTAGATGTCCTCAGTATTTGCAATGTTAAAAAAGAAAAAAAAGGTATTCACTTGTCTGCCTTTTGAAAAACATGATTATATAATTGTTTATAAACTAGGCATCACTACTGATTCCTCTGAAAGTATTTTTTTTAAGACCAAGCATCTTCTTGAAGAAAGAATATGGTTATAATAAAAAGAAAAATGAATCTATCCAAAAACCTTTCCATGAAAATGGGACTTACAGTTGCAGCAGAGCACCTGTGCCCTTTAGACGTGGAATGTCCATTCCTTCTGAATTTGCTGTGGATAGGAAAGAGTGCACAGCATGGCACTGGCAAGTGCCTTCTTGCATTCATCCCTGTCATTGCAGCAAGTGTGCTGGGGAAGGCCACTTAGGAAAGGGCTCCTGGGAGCTGGCGAGGGCTGTTAATATGCATTTGATACCCTACACTTGACTGAAACTATGCAAAAATAAAATTCTTGTAAAAGAAAATAGTGAAATTTCTACTTGAGATTTAATTTAAGGGTTTCGTAATTTTTATGTCAGTGGTAGTTGCCAGAGAAAGCAAAAAAAAATGTGGTTTTATTTCTTTAAATGATCTATTTTAAGCTTCTGAAAAGATTCTACATAGATTATGATATTGCATGTCTGATAGTATAATACTGTTTCTTAATCTGGTATTGGTTATGATGTGGGTATATGAGTTAGGTTGCAAATGTTTAATTTTAATACCCATAATCAGCTAGATCCTTCCGGCTCTAATTAGTAATAGTGAAATTTAAGCTTAATCATGACTCTAGACTTTTGTAGAGAAATATGGTATGACGCGAGCATCATTAAATTTATTTCTCCTGGTCATGCAGTTTTACTCAATTTATCTCTGTTTACATATTTATTTGTTGCTCACTTCCCATGCTAGGAGGTCTTTCTGGTATATTAGGTATTCCTAACACCTCATCAAGTCACACACACACACACACAAAACCCAGTTAGATCTAATGAATTGCATTGTAAGTTAAAAATCATTATTTCCCCATGATGAGGTTTGTTTTTAAATAAAGAAGTCTCAAAAAGAAAAGAAAAGAAAGAACGTTCAGATAAGTTGAACACATGCATTTAGGAAACTAGAACCTGGTGAGATGTTGTTTTGGGGTTTTTTTTGTTTTTTGTTTTGAGACAGTGTCTCACTTCGATGCCCTCAGTAGAGTGCTGTGGCATCATAGCTCACAGCAACCTCAAACTTGGGCTGAAGTGATCCTCTTGCCTCAGCCTCCCAAGTAGCTGCGACTACAGGTGCCTGCCACAATGCCTGGCTATTTTTAGAGACAGGATCTTGCTCTTGCTCAAACTGGTCTTGAAATTCTGAGCTCAAGCAATCCACCCAACTTGGCCTCCCAGAGTGCTAGGATTACAGGCGTGAGCCACTGTACCCTGCCCTGGTGAGAAGTTTTTAAGATTTTGGGGTTGATTTAATTTTTAATGAAAATACAAAAAGGTGTATCTGTTACTTCTAAGAATATATCTGAAACCTTGGTAGACAACTAACTTTTGGTTTTAAGATTTACCATCTTAGGTATTGGTGAGGATTAGGCCTGATTTAGTTAGTGGTATTTGTAGCCATTGCATTGTTCTCTCAGTGGGTTCTAAATAGCAACACATAGCCTACATGGCTATCTTGTGCATAGTTGAATATTTCCCTGTGTCTCAAAAGTATAGGTTCTAATTTTGACTTGACTGTGCATCTAGAAATGACAGCAGTTTCTTCCTTTTCTAAGTCTGCCAGGTCTAGTATCTCACTTGAGACCCCAGCCATGTTGTAAGGCTAACATAAGGCATGCATTATGCTCTCCACTTTATTAATAAGGACACTGAGGGAAGGTGAATTGCAGAAAGCCACACAGGAAATCAGCAGCTGATCCAAGATCCAATGCCAGATTTCCTGATGGACTCAGTCCAGCCTTTAATATCAGCATTCCTTATAGTATCTAATGGTGTTTACCTCTGTGGGAAAAAAATGTGGGGGAGATATAAAACTTAACGGACATGCAAAATACCTTAAAATATTATTTTTTAAATATGTAATCTTGAGTTACCTTATGTAACTGAGAAAGTACTGTTTAAGCCTCAACTCAAAAGGACAAAGTGAACCCAATGCTCCTGACGAGATTTATGTTCTCCATCAGTCAGCATGTGCATTTGAAAATTGTACACACCTGGGGCTGTACTCCTTGAATGCCAGCTGGAAAGCTAAAGGGGTTACTGGTTTTCAGTAATTTATACATTTCTTAGAGTCATAAACATATAGTAATGAATTGACAGTCTATATGAACAATGGCATGGAAATCATAAGGAGTTGTTGCAGTTAAAAACCTATGATTTCTTCAGATGACTAATTAAATAGTCAATTGTTTTGACTGCATTCATGAATCATGTGATCTCAGAGATCTTGCTGGGTGGGGAGCTTTACCCAGGGAAAGGCCATCACTTGCTGATAGGATCTGGTTTTGTATAAACATTCTGTGGTTGTTCAGTTGGAAAAAGAATCTTGAGGCTCTTGTGCCTCCAGGATGCACATGAAATACGAACAGGTTTGTCAGAGGAAAGACTGTTCAGGGGCTCTACTTTGGAATAAGACTGCCTAGGTCTCAGCCACCTCCACCACTTGCTAGTGGTACAACCTTGAACAAACTACTGTGCCTTACACAATGGAGATGACGATAGTTGTCTCTATCTAGGACCATAGTGAGGATCAAATGACGTGATTCATGTGCATGGCTTAGCATGGTTCCAGCTCAGTAAATATCATCCAGACCTTTGCACCTCAAAAGATATTCCTAAAATTGTCTTAAGACACGTGATCGTCATGTCCTAAATGCTGTTTTACACACAGCAGTGCATTAAGGACTTTACTATAAATTCTTTACTTCATAACAATCTTATGAGGTTGATAATATTTCCCTCTTTTATATAAGAAGAAACTGAGGCTTAGAGCAGAGTAGTAGCCTTCCCAGGATGGCTGAGCTACTAGTTGGAGATGAGACTCAACAACCCCGTCTGACACTGAAGTCTGTACTTTCCCAACCACATCGCATTGCCTCTGAATGACTAAATCATCAGTGTCCTCATCACATATCATGTGAAGAATGAACCTTCCTGTCAAGCAAATTGCCTGATGCTTGAAGGGCATTTTTTTCTTGAGTGTCTGGGTGGGAGATCCACCGTTAGTCAGTGCTTCTGGCAGCCCACTTCATAGAATGGTTACAATTCACAGGAGTGGGGTTTACAAGCCCCCATTTGGGAGGGTTTTGGTAATTTCCATTTTGTGTTTGGCAAAGAGCTGATCTTTGGCAGAATTCTGCATGGTCCATTCTATGAGGGTGCCACTGTTAGTTCTTCTATTAGTCATTTTGCTTATCTACATTAACTACTAAACATAAACCGCATAAACCAATAACTGGAAGGCCTAACAACCATCTGAATGTTTGGAAATAATGTCTTTTTCTCAAGATACCCAGTGATTGCCTGTAAAATCCTGGATCAATGCCATTGTTTCATAAGTACCAAATGAAAATAAATTACTAATCATATCCTAATTTTGCAAAGCCCTTTGTAAATCTGATTGTTATTAATGATGTATGTGTAAGCCTTCCATAATTTGTCCTAGTTGGTAATAGGTAGAGATCACACATGAAATGAGGAAATTGCTTTATTGCATTGCCATTTATTCTTGTTATGTTGGCTCATGGACTGTCAGGAGTAAAGGCCAGTGCTTTCTAATGCCTTCCATTTTGTATAAAATTGACATCAGTAACTAGTTTAGAAGAGCCTGTGTCACAAGTTAATCAGGAAAGGTTTTTGAACCTTTGGCCAGGAAAGGAGTGGTTCTTTTTTAAGTCTAGAAACACTTATGCCTGGACCTTCTGTCCTTGGACCATTGTGTCCTTTGCGAGAAGGCAGCCCTGATTATTAGTATACTTCAATTAATTGGAGCTGACCCAGAACCTTAACAGTAAATTCATTTGACTTTTTTTTTTTTTTTTTCTGGCTCTTAAGATGAGGAGGAAAGGAGTAGCAAAACAGGCTTTTTTTTTCCGGGGATTTATGAAACAAACAAAACCAACCTCCAGGAAATGACCCAGGGTCATTGCATCAGAGAACCTCAGAGTGGGAAAGCCCTGTTGAGAATATGTAGCCTAATTCTTATTCACTGCTAGATCCATTCAATTTCTGCTCAAACACCTCCGGAGACAGACAGCTCATAACCTTCTGAAGGCCATGTGCATTGCGCCCTTTGTATCTGCCAGTTTCTCATCCACAGACTCAACCAACCACAGATTGAAAATATTCAGGAAAAAAAAATAACAATACAACAATAAAATGATACAAATAAACAATACAGTATAACAATTATTTACATAGTATTTACATTATATTAGGTATTATAAGTAATCTAGAGATGGTTTACAGATAGGAGTATATGTTACACAAAAGATATATGCAAATATTACTCAGTATCTGTGGGGATCCTGAGGACAATTGTACTCTGTTTGGCACAGATCACGAGAAAGTCCTTTCTTAGCTGTAACATGGCTTTCTGGAGCTATATATTATACAGTAATACTTCCACGTGTGTTATCCTGTTACATATTTGAAAACTGCTGGCTCCCTCCCTGGACACACATGCGCCCTCTCTATCTTTCTTTCTCCTCCCCCAGGTGCTTTCCTTCTTCCTGGTCCCTCTAACTTTTGCAGATGTGAATTACTGTTTTATCTCTTTCCTGTCCTTGCTTATTTGTGATGGACATCCTCAGCGTGCCTGGAAATCTTGAATAATAATCAATCCAAAGACACTATATGATGCCGTATCAATAAGTAAGATTCCTTTTATGTTTAATATTGCTTCCTTAGACAAGAGAAATAGATAATACATTGAAAAAATTTTTGAAATAAAGATGACAGACAAGATTAATATCTTTGCTACATAAATAGCTTATACGGATGTAAAAGTACTCTAAGACAGGGGCGGTGTCTAAGGCTCAAAGGAGTAGGGCCCTGGCCCCATATGCCAGAGATGGTGGGTTCAAAGCCAGCCCTGGCCAAAAACTGCAAAAAAAAAAAATACTCTAAGTCATCCATTGACAGACAGATGGGCAGAAGACACTAATGGGCAGTTCACACATAAGAAATCTTTATGATAATAAAGGTTATTTAAAATATTTACCAACCTGAGCAAGAGCGAGACCCCATCTCTAAAAAATAGCCAGGCGTTGTGGCGGGCCCCTGTAGTCCCAACTATTTGGGAGGCTGAGGCAAGAGGATCGCTTGAGCCCAATAGTTTAAGGTTGCTGTGAGCTATGACACTATGGTACTCAACCCCAGGGCAAATGAGTGAGACTCTGTCTCAAAAATAAAAAAAAAAAGAATTTAAAATATTCACTCTAATAGGAATTACAGAAATGAAAAAGACAAACAATAATAAGGTGCTACTTAATACTTAATTGATGTTGCAGCTATTTTAAAGGCATAATAAAACCCAATGCTGTGAATGTTATAGGAAAATAATACATGTCTTTGTGCATATTAAAAGATTTTAAAAGTTTCTAATCTTTGGCTCCAGTATTCTAGCTCTGGGGGGGTGGGGGTAGGGACTATGTGTCTAAACCAGGGTTATTCATAATGACATTATTTGAAATAATATTCATGCAATATATTTTCTTTGACTCAGTTTAACATAATTATCCTCATCTTAAAAATGAGAATATCAAGGGTCCGAGAGATTCAGTGATTAGACAGCCGAGAATGGCATACCTAGAGCTTGAAGTTCAATTGTCTGATTCCAATCTAGCATCCTTTCCTGTTTGTTTCTAATAGTCAGAAAAGCCAACAACCTCTCCTTCCTGTAATAGGGGAATAGCCCCATGACCATGGCCTCTGGCGTAGGGGTCAGTGGCACCATGTACAGCCATTACCTACTAGCAAACAAAATGCCCTAGTGTTATTGGAAAAAAATGAAGAGGAAAAAAGTTGAGCCTACTTACATACATAGTATAACCAATTTAAACTTGTACGTAAGCATATGGGATATAGAGAAGAGAAGAGATGTTGCCATCAAGACACCCCATCCCTTTCTTACTGTGCTCACTAAATTCATAGTAGTGCCTCCTGTGTTCAGAAAGCAGTCAATTATTTTCACATACATTTTCTCCTTTGAACCTTGCACCAGCTGTGGGAGCTGGGTTAGGCAAGGACTATCCTCTTTGTCAACTGGGGAAACAGAAATTTGGAGAGATTAGGAGGAAGAGCCCAAATGTCGGTTCCTCCTTGCTCAGGCTTGACCTCTTGGCATGCCACAGTGTTGACTTAAGCCAGTCGTGTTCCTGAGCAGGGGAGTAAGCAGCATTGTCTATTTGGGAGGTGAGGAGGTGTTCAAAGTAAACCTCATTAAAGTTAGCCACACACTGCATGCAATGACCTTGCCCTGGGGAGCCAATGGACCAATGGGCCTTTCTTTTGGCCTGTACTTCAAAAGATCCAACTGCAAGGCCTTACTTTATATTTGATGTGAGATCAGCGTTAGAATAAACAAAAAGCCACAAAGAATAGATAGGTACAAACTTTTGTACATGTAGGTGACATAACTAAAATGACATCTTTCTGAACTCTACAAATCTAATGTTTACAGCAGAGATGATAAATACTAAGGAGAAATACAGTTTTTCCTAGGGTACTCTTTCTGTAGGTACCACTAGAAGTTGATGACCTGATTAGATTAAATAAAACTGAGTGCCCATGTCTGGACCTTGAAAAAAATAAACGTAAATGCGGGGAGAAAAAAAGTGTTTAGGATCCCCCTCCAGTTGAGGGGAATTATCAGTTTGTAGTCTTCCTGAAGGAAGAAGAAAGTGTTTAGGATCCCCCTCCAGTTGAGGGGAATTAGAAGTTTGTAGTCTTCCTGAAGGAAGAAGGTATAGAAGGGCAAAGGAAATAAGCAGTTGGTGAAAAGAGATGGAGGTGGTCCCGAGGAGGCTAAATAACAAATCTTTCTGGGCACTTTCTGTCCGTAACGCAAGGCCAGTGCAAGCTCCCCCAAGTGTGTTATCTTATATTGGTGTGCTACTATTTTGTAATCCGAGTGACACAGGCATGTCAAGAACAACCCCAGGCTAATACAGAGAAGATAATTAAAGGTCACTAGTAAAGACTTTTTAATTCTTGACTTCACAGGGTGAGGGAGGTGTAGAGTGATTCATCAATATCCTGTTAGTTTTTGGTGGCCTTGGTTCACTTTCTCATACCTTGCCAGCCATCCAGCTTGCTGGTAGGTGATATCTTGGGTGTTTCTGGGTGTGGTCTTGCAGAAGGAATCTGAAACTACTGGCCAGGCATGGTAGCTCACACCTGTAATCTTACCACTTTAGGAGGACATGGTAGGAGAATCCCCTGAGCCCAGGAGTTTGAGACCAGCCTGAGCAAAAGTGAGACCCTGTCTCTACAAAAAAAAAAAAAAAAAAAAAAATAGGAAAAACTGGCCAAGTATAGTGGCATATGCCTATAGTCCCAGCTTCTTGAGAGACTGAGGCAGGAGGATCACTTGAGTCCAGGAGTTTGAGATGGCTGTGAGCTATGATGACTCTACTGTACTCCAGCCTAGGAGACAAGAGTCTTGTTCTTTATCAAAAAAAAAAGAAAGAAGGAGGAGGAGGAGGAAAGGAGAGGGAGAGGGAGAAGAAAATAAACTGTTAGAAGAGGGGAAAAACCAATGGAGGCTTGTGTGTAAGCCACAGATATGTAAAGTCTCACCTCCACCTCCTTCCGCCTCAGCAGCTTAATGGGGACTTAACTAAGAGCTTTGAAGAAAAGAGCATCAGAAAAGACACCTTGTTTTCTCCTCTTAGTCTCTGAATTCTTTATACCTAGGCTGTAAGTGACTAGGAGGGTGAACTTGGCTCTGGCATCCATGTCAAGAAACAGGAGCTTGCTTTGGCTGTCTCTTAAATGCAGCATTTATTCTAAGCCAATACTTACAAGAGCTTTCCAGCCAGCTGGGTACAAGGTAAAAGGCGAAGCTGCTTAGGACCTCAGAATCTTTGTTTCTGGATTGTGAAAACTGGATTAGATCATCACTTCCCCAAATGTGGGTTTCATACCACTTGGAGCACTTGATACAGAGACAAGACACAAAGTAATTTAATCTCTTTCCCTTTTCAATTCTCTTTGATCCTTCGGATTATATAGTCTCAGTTTGGAGCTAGTGTGTCTTTAACACCTCTCTATCGCTTGTTAATTTCCATTAACAAAGTGCAGGCCTCAGGCTCGGAACCTTCAGGCAGGGAAGAGTATCTAATAAGAATTTGCTGGGTTCATTTTTTAAAGTTAGTTTCTGTTTATGGCAAGTGATAGTGATTTTCCATTTAAGATAATATAGTTTATTTTTACAATAAGTTTGCTTCAGTAAAAAATGAGTCATTTAAGGAAATATTAAGTACATGATAGTTCTGGTAATATGTATATAGAGCAAAAAAATTGTCCTGGTAGTACTAAGAGTTAGAAACAGTGTAATAGGCATGTTCTGAGGGCTCTTGTAGTATTAGAATTCTGCAACAATAAATTCCCAAGTTCATGTTACAGTCACTTGCAGACTAAATTAGAAATTTGGACATTGAGCATAGTACCTACATTTCAGAAATTATGACTTTTAAGTCACAAAAATTTGTTAACTGTGTCATAGAAAAAACAATTCTGGACTACACATTAGCCAATAAAAAAAAAAAAATTAAAAAAAACAACTAGGGTGGCGACTGTGGCTCAAGGAGTAGGGTGCCGGCCCCATATACCTACCGGTGGTGGCGGGTTCAAACTCGGCCCTGCCCAAAACTGCAAAAAACAAACAAAGAAACTAGATATTTGTCCTAAGAACATAAAGCTTTTTTTCTTTTCAAAGTTTAAAAAAAGTTCCAAAATTCCAGATGAAATTATTTAACACCTCTTCCTTCTGCCATCCCCTGAGGGGAAGGATTGGGCAAGATTGCATTCTAATTTGGGGCAGCCATAGAATGCAGTGATTAGGAACTTGGAGTTGAAGGTCAGACTGAACTGAATTCAAATCCCCACTTGGCCACCTCTGAAATGAGAGACTTTGGACCAGTGCCTCATCCCCTAAGCCTCAGTTCCCTCATCTGAAAAATGAGAATTTCTAAGGGAATTGTGTAATGGGCATACAAAGAGCTTCCACAGAACAATTGTTTAATAGATCATTAGCAGCAGCATCTGTTTTGAATATAGATCAGTTGAGTAGAAGCTGTGGATGGTTGTCTTTATCAAGGGGTCTGCGAGGAGGTAGTTTTTTCCTTTGTAGAAAATAACCACCCCATTCCCTGGGATCTGAGTTGGCATTGGGCTTTTTTTTTTTTTAAACAAAAGATGTTCCAAGCACCCTGGCAAGCTTCATATTCATTCCCTCCAGGTAGAATGAAAACAACAAAAAATCTAGTGTGGTTTTCTAGTTGTTCCCAGAGTGACTTTTAAATGGGGAGTGGTGGGGATCAAGTTGTCCCGAAGCCAGCCTCCCACCTGACGCCCATCATCTGAGAATCTTCACCAAGTGCTGACCACAGGCACAGACCCAAGTCCAGCAAGTTAGGATGGATTAGATTGCTTTGAGTTATCCCCACCCCATTCATTAGCAGGGTGCTTTACTTATAAATAGATCTTTGTTAGAAATGCATTGAGAGAGACTCCATGGTGTAATGAATATGAGCTAATAAAGGGTTGGACAACTGAAAAATGACCCCTGCTCTTTAATTGTCAGTAAATATTTATTGAGACCTGGCAATGCACATCATCTCCCCCTTGGGTTTAAAAAAGAAACAGAGTGTTTTCTGGCCTCTAGGAACTTCTATTTGAGTTTGACCAAGTCATAAACAACCCTAACATAGAGGTAGAGCTGATGGGGAGGGGAAGCAATCTCACTGGGGAGCTCAGCAGACAGCAGATGGGGAGAAACTGGGAGGTGGCCCTCCAGTGAGCCCCCTGGGTGTGACCTACCAGTCTCCAGTTGTGCCCTTATCAGAGGGCAGTGCCTGCTGGGGGCACATGACAAGCAGGACACTTGTGCACTTGGACTGGGGGAAGAGTTAAGAGGAGCTTCTGATTCCAGAGTGATAGGCTTGGATGCTGAATGAGCATTCTCTTTCTGCACTCCCTGCCTCAGTATCCACTTTCCTTCTTCTATCTTGTTTCCTTTAGGGTTCCCACCTGCTTTAGGCAACTAACAGTGCTGTGGTTAAGAACCTAGGCCTTGGCCTTGGGCTCAGTCCTGGCTGTGTCACTTTATGTCAGATTCTTAACTTCTCTAAGTCTCAGTTGCCTGCTTGTGAAATGTGTGTATTAATAATACTGACTTAAGAGACGCCAAGGAAATAAAGCACTTTAGGTCAGTGCCTAGCACGGGCAACCCCATGGCTCTTGGTGCTACCTTGTTCCCTCCTACAGGGGTCCCCCCTTGTCACATAGTGCTTCAGAGTCAAAAGGCTCACACCTGGATCAGGTATTTGACGCCAGCTCTGTATCTAGAAAATTGCTAGAGTCTGTGAATAGGTAAGAGTTCAGGCAGCATGTAATTTACTTAATAGCAGTTGATTGAGGCTTTGCAAGGGTCAGGTGGCCCTAGCTACCTCTCTGCACATCCCTGCTCTGTAAACTCAGGCATACCCCTCACCTGACTCCTAAATGTTGGGGCAGAAGAAGGGGGACCTGGCACATAAGTGAGTCTTTCATTCCATCCCTAGTACCTGCCAACCTGGAGGTGCTTGGGAAGTCTTTACTGGGGAAGTTATTTTGCCAGGTTAGACTCTCAGCAGTCTTTAAAAGGAACCCTCCCCTCCCCTCCAGAGATGGCCCATACTGGAAAACACGAGAACTTTGCCCCTCTCTGCCCCAGGCATCCTCAAGAATAAATACCATTTTTACTTGGCCACAAAACTGCCCTTGTCTTTTTTGGAAACTTTTATTGACACCCTTTACCACTAACTCTCCAGTGGCTAAGCCAACTTTTCTCTTTTCTTTTCTTTTTTTTTTTTTTTTTTTGAGACAGAGCCTCAAGCTATCCCCCTGGGTAGAGTGCCATGGCATCACGCTCACAGCAACCTCCAACTCCTGGGCTCGAGCGAGTCTCCTGCCTCCGCCTCCCAAGTAGCTGGGACCACAGGCGCCCGCCACAACGCCTGGCCATTTTTTGGTTGCAGCTGTCATTGTTGTTTGGCGGGCCTGGGCTGGGGATTCGAACCTGCCACCTTAGGTGTATGTGGCTGGCGCCTTAGCCGCTTGAGCCACAGGCGCCAAGCCAGCCAACTTTTTTCTTTTCTTTCTTTTTTTTTTTAACAAAACCTAACAGCCAAATCACAGGTTTGTATTTATGTCTTTTGGGTTCTGTTTGTTTGTTTGTTTGAGACAGAGTTTCACTTTGTTGCCCTCGGTAGAGTGCCTGGTGTCACACAGCTCAAAGCAACCTCCAACTCCTGGGCTTAGGCGATTATCTTGCCTCAGCCTCCCAAGTAGCTGGGACTACAGGCGCTGGCCACAATGCCCTTTTAAGTCAACTGCTATTGTCTCTCCATTCTCCCTGTTATCTCTTTGGATTTGAAATGAGCTGAACAGTGATGTCAGTGGCACAGCCGGGTCTCTGAGTCTCCTTGCCTTCTTTGTCATATGCCGTATTGTTTTTCATATTCACAGGCTTTTGAATTTTAATACTATAGATAATGATACATCTGGTTGCATATTAACTGTTGAGAGTTCAAAATAACACATAATCACTGTGTTTTCAAGGTTGCAGTGCTGAGAGCCAGTGTTTGTTATGTACGTTTAGGAAAATACATTGTGGCTATTTTTTAATTCCTGTCATTAAAAATGTGTTACAGAGTGAAAACTGTCTCAACAAATAAAGTCAATCTTGTGTTCAGCACACTGGTGAATGCACACACCCCCACCCCTTCAAGGAATAACATTTTGAAGCTATTCATCTGCTCATTAGGGCTGTGTGGGGGCAACAGAAATGTCATATGAATCCATTATAGATTGCCTACCTCACAGTTTCCTGAACAGAATGCTTTGTACCATATATATATATACACACACCTTTGCTCATTGGGTGGTAAAATGTCAGCTGAAAGCCAAAAATAGGGAAAAGTTTAATTATTTTTTTATTCCCAAGTCAATCAATCCAATGTGGTTGTTTGGTAGCTTTTTCCATTTTGAATAATCAGATTTCACTGTATTCTGTTCTCAGTTGGGAGCAGAGTGTTCTAAAACACCCGAGGGCTGTGTTCCCTGGTTCTGAGTGTGGGCATGTGCTGCCGAGGACACACATGGACCAAGCATTTGAAGGGATAATTTGTGCTCAGAAGGACAGCTGGGGGTTACCAGGGAGCACCACAAATGTATTTTGTGTTTCTCTCCAGAGGTGATATCTCTGCAAGGCTTATCTGCTCAAAATCATTGTTCTTGTCAAAATGGAAGTGAACCAGACAGCAAAAGAAGGGGATCCTTCAGGCCTGCAGACCCAGTACCCTTGGTTGGACGTCCCTATAGGTTTTTTACTGTGCAGTCAAATGTGGGCTCCCTGGTCTCCATCCAGTCTTGAGTCATATGGCAGACCTGACCGTCAGCTCTGCTTGCCTGAGATGTGTTTGATCATCCTAGATTCAGCTGGAACAGTCTGTCCTTCCTTTGAGACACTGAGATTAAGATCTCTGCATCCTTTTCATCTTTGTACTTCTTTTTCTTCTTCTGGGAAGCTAAGATAATGCTGAGCTTCAAAAGATGACAGGTGAATGAGAAAGAGCGAGAACATGTCCCCAATTCTGTGTGGTCCTTTCTGGTAACATGTTGTTTTTGTGAAAAATTTCACCTTGCACATTTGACATGGGTTGAATGCCTGGCGTTCTTCTCATTACCTAATCCCAGACAGTATTGGAATCTGCCAAGACTGAAGACCGGCTCTTATAGCCCATAATTCCGTAGTGTTGGGGTGGGAGAGGTTTGATGCAGACCACAAGACCCAACCATTGGGCACCCTCCCCTGACTTAGGCTCTTATCTTGGGATTTCACCACTAACATTTTCCTCCCCTCCAATATAGCCTTGGGTCCTGCCAAACCACTCCCTGTTTTCCTCTATCCAGCCAGAGCTTGACTAAATAGATGATAAAGCCACAGGAAGAAAGGGAAGGCAGGAATGTGAAATCAAAACATGTGGTCTCCTAGCAGCCTCCGTGGCTGGAGCATGTCATTGGTATGATTGTGGCAGGTGACATGGAGCTCCAGCTTCATCCCTGAGAGACCCAAGGCGAAAATCTAGTGCTGCAGAGGATAGAGGAGGGAAGGAGCATAAACTGGGGGAGAGACCACACCTCTCTTTGGACATTAGAAATAAAGGCCACAATCTGATATTTACTGGAGGCTTTCTATAGGCTGGGCCTATGCCAGGCACATTACACATGACCTCATGTGAGGGAGTGGGCGAGTCATTCCCATTTCACCAAGCCCATAGAGGTTCCCCTGCTGGCCCAAGGTCATAAGGTATTGTACTCTGGCCAAGAAGATTGGCTTATATTTTATCCTTAGATCCTTTGCAAAGAATTGACACATTCCTTGGGCCAGAGTGAAAAGAACTTTGTTACCTGCTACAGAGGCTTTCAGCTCATTCCTAAGCGCTGAGCGAGCCAGAAAATGTCTTTAAAGTAATCTTGAGATCTGTACACATCAGCTTCCTGAATCCGGAAGCAAGGATGGAACCCCCAGTGGCATCATCTTTCTCCCCATTTTCCTCCAACCCAGCCCAAAGGTGAGCCAGGGAATCCCTTTTTACAGATAAACAAATGCAGAACTTCATTCCACCAAAGAGTTTCCAAGAAGTAGGTAGGAAATGACTGACTGCAGAACCCAAAGCCACAGAAACATTCCTCTGGGCCTGTGGCTGTGACCAGGGCACCTTTGCCACCTCTGGTATCTTGCTAACATCATCCAACCAGGGATACTGAGCTATGACCCCATTTTCCAGATTTGGGGGGGAGCGTGGCATATTATTTCTGTGGCATTCTTGGCCAAAAATTCATAATCTGAATCTAATTGTGAGAAAGCATCTTCTGGGCCCAAGGCTGGCCTTCCCCCAAGTGCCACAGAGACTTGACTCTACTGGCAGACTTCTTTATTTTTTAGATCAAACTCCTGAAGTGCTTCAGCTCTGAGCATCTGGCCCTTTGTGCTTCAACAGAACAAGAACTTTGCTTTAAGTTCAGAAGGCAGATGTGGGGCCAACGGACCGCAAGAAAGCCAAATATTTGGCTTTCTCTTTCTCTGAAGGTCTGTAGTACCATGTCTGGGCATGACCAAGATGAGTTTCAGGCAGTAGGGACTGGCATTTGCTAAAAGGAACTTATCCAGGGTGTGGGTGTACATTTCTCCTTCTGTCCAAGGTTAAGTAATAGTAACATCCTGTTCAAGAGAACTTGAATGTGGTTTTCTCCTAAACTCCAACATTTTAGGGCTATTTATTAGGTGTGTTTAATCTTGGGCCAATTTAACCAGTAGCAGACTAATAAAATAACAAATTTGGGCTTGCTGCCAGGACAAATGTTGACTTACCCTTATAATGTTGACTAAAATGAATAACTTTGAAAGTTATTGCAGAGCAAGACCTTAGCCAAAACTACAGTGTCTGAAACAGTGGGTTTGTTTTATTTTACTGGCACTGCTAAAAGATTGTATTTGTAACCTAGACTGCTGCCTGCTTCAGCCCTTGGAGAGTCCCATATTTTACTGAAGTATTTCCCAAGGTTCATTTTTATTTTTCAGCCGTTAGACCTTCATTCAGCAAAAATGAATTTCCCCATGGCAGGCAAGTAGGACAGGTTACTTCTACAATGTTGGGCAAAAATTCAATGATGATGAGAAGAATAAAGGTAACAATCTGCTCAGGGTCTTCCCTCAGAAGTAAAATGGTACACAGGGAACATTAACCCTCTCGGAGTTTGCAGTAAAGTTAATTGCTTCTCCAGGGTGTGCTGGATGAAATCCATCTCACTTGCCCTGTGCCCCCAGAGTCCCTTCATTTTGCCATTTTCGGTTTATACAAACATTAGAGAGCTATAGTATTTTGCCAGTGTATGTCTTAGACTTGAAGGACACAGAAGAGGCCTGGTAGAAATGAAGCTAGGAGGACCACAGGAATTGTCATTAATGCGTGATTCCTTTGTATCCTCATTTTTTTTTTTAATTTGCATTTTATGGGAAGCTGTGTTTGGGTAGGGACTCTGAGCGTGGTTTCAGAGGCTCATGCCAGCACTTTCTGCATTCAGCCAGCTATTTTCCTGATGCTGCTTCCTTATCCAAGGCTCCCCCCAAAGCAACCACCTCCTCTCAGGTGGACTTTGGCTGAGAAGCCATATGTGCTGACTTGGCTGTTGGTGTTGATTCGTGTAGGCAAAGACAGAGCTTGAGATGCAGAGATAAAAATCATCTCTCCAACGTTTATGTGTTAAAGGTGGGGGAACCTGCAGCTTCAGCACCATCTGTGGCCCTCCAGATGCCCAAGTATGATCCCTGTTCTGTGTAGTTTGGATTCAGTCAAAAGGCCACTCTCAAGGGTCCAGAAGGCCACATGTGGCCTAGGTTCTCCACCCTACAAGGGCACTTCCATGAAAGGAGGCTAGAAAAATTGTTGAGGTCTCTATCCAGCAGTCCAACAGCCTGTCTGTAGACTAGCTACAGAGACTGAACTAACTCAGTGTGCCCTGTGAGAGCTTTCCTTGTTCCCCCATTAGCAAAAATAAAACAAACTCCGGCGTTTCTTTTTTCATTTGAAGAAGGAAATTGGGATCTTTTCCTCCTATCACCTTATATGGAGAAGAGAGCTGATGCATTTCATCAAAGAGGAAATCAAATCTCCCTTGGATGGTGGTGCAAGGCAGGAGAAAACAAACCCGAGATTGTGGCTTCCACATTGGAGGTTATCAGCGATCCCCCCAGGAGCAGTTCCTGGTGGTTTGTCACAGTTCACAAAGCCTGTGGACCCTTTGTTGAAATCACTGATAAGCATCTCTAGAGAAAAATTGTAGTTCTGGGTTTGAAGACCTTTTCTCACCTTATGGGTCAGAAACCAATAATTCTGAAACACATTGGCCTAATCAATGAAGCCAGGTTTCCGTTGGAATTTGGGCCTCACTATTTCCCTTTCATTTTCTGGGAACAGATGACACCAGGTTAATTAGCTTTGTTCCAGGGAAAAGAGAATAGAAAAAAAAATTTAATGGAAATATTATAATTAGGAACAATCATTGCATTATTTTTTTCTTTTTCTATTGCTAAGAATTAGTCACTTGAAAGCTCCAAGGAAGCTCCCTTTCCTGCCCCCAAGGCCTTACTCATCTCTTGCTCAAACAGCCCTAAGAAGGTTCCTCCCTGCTGCCCATGTTTCCTGCAGGCCTATCTTGTCTACTAGGCCTGCCTGCTGGCCACTTCACCTGCTCCTTCCTTGACAGCTCCAGCTGACACTGACCCTGCTGGGTCTGGATCTACCATCTGATCCCCCCTGTGCTGCTGGGAGACATTCTGTCAACAGTGACCCTTGTGTACTTCAGTGAAACCCACTTTGCAGATACTGGGTAAACACTCCCTAAATTAGATTAAGAAGGATACACAGGCCAGGCACAGTGGCTCATGCCTGTAATCATAGCACTCTGGGAGGGTGAGGTGGGAGGACCATTAGAGCTGAGGAGTTTGAGACCAGCCTGAGCAAAGTGAAAACAGAAAAAAAAAAAAAAAAGATCTTCAGCATAAGATTAGGTGGGCGTCATGATGTGCACCTATAGTTCCAGCTACTCAGGAGGCTTAGGCAGGAAGATCACTTGAACCCAGAGTGAGACTGTCTCACACACACCACACACACACACACACACACACAAAATAGGATGCACAAAGGCACAAGGTATCTCCTCCAGTTCACACATAGGTATTTGTTATAAAGAGAATAATTTTAACTTTACAGTAGAGAAATCTAGCAGATACTGCCTGTGTTAGTTTCCTGTGGCTGCTGTAACAAAGTATCACAGACTAGGTGGCTTAGAACAACAGAAATGTATTGTCTTACTGTTCCAAGATTTGCTGAAATCAAGGTGTCAGCAGAGTCAGTGCTCCCTCTGAAGCCTGCAGGAGAATCTTCCCTTGTCTCTTCCTAGTTCCTGGTGTCGGCCAGCAATCTGTGTTCTTTGGAGTGATGTAGACTCCAGTCTCTGCCTCTCTGTCATCACATGGCCATCCTCTCTCTGTTGTCTCTGTCTACATTTTCCCCTTCTTATAAGAACATCAGTAATTCAATTTAGGGCTCACTCTAATCCAGTATGACCTCATCTTAACTCGATTATATCTTTCTAAATCAGGTTACATTCATAGGTACCCAGAGTTAGAACTTGCACTTATCTTTTAGTGGGGAAACTATTCAACCCATAAGGTCACCTTAACTAAGTAATCAAGGTTAACATCTCCAGTGATAAGACAGCAACATCGTGTACTCCCTAATATGAGGTACCAAGAAGGGCACATCCTTCTGCATAACCTGAATCACGAAGGAGCATCAGACCAGTCTAAACTGAGACTCCTTCTATAAAATAACCAACCAGTACACTTCAGAAGTGGCAGTCAGAGAACTATAGTATTTTGCAATGAGCTCATGGAAGACAAAAAGAATGAGGAACTGTCACAGATTGGAGGAAACCGTGGTAATAAGACAGAAATATAAGGTGAAATTCTAAATTAGCTCCTGGAACAGAAGAAGGACAAAAGTGGGAAAACTGGCGAAATCCCAATAGTTCTCTTTATATTAATAATTTAGTGAATAGTGTTGTGCCAGTGTCCTTAGTTTTGATAAATGAGCTGTGGTTATGTAAGATGTTAACATTAGAGGAAGTGGGGTAAATGGTGTATGGGAACACTCCGTACTGTTTTTACAACTCTTGTGTAAATCTAAAATTATTTCAAAATCTTTTTTTTTTGAAAAAGAATATGTATATATTGAGGGATTAGATAAGCTCCCCTGTTCTTAGAGGCAAAAGTGGTGGTGGTGGGGATAATCTTTAGTAAAATCAGGCCAATTTGTGAGCCCTGTTCCGGGCTCTGTTGATGGAGCACTTCCTTTTCACAAAGCACTATCTTGGGGGCTTAGTATCTATCTGTGGGCAAAAGTGTAGCACAGGGGTGTAGTCCAGTATGTGGTCCATATTTTTGGTCTTTACCCCCTGATATACATGATCTTGTGTGTATATTTATGCTCTTTGAACTTTGGCTTACCCATCTTTAAGACAGGCTAATAATATTAGCACTCTCATAGGGTATTCTCTAGATGCCCTGAGAAAATCCAGATAAACCTCTTAACCCAGTACCTGACACAGATTGTCAGTTCCCAATAAAAGATCGCTTTTTTTTTCTTTTTTGAGATAGAGTCTTACTGTGTCACTCTCGGTAGAGTGCTATGGCATCACAGCTCACAGCAACCTCTAACTCTTGGGATTAAGCGATTCTCTTGCCTCAGCCTCCCAAGTAGCTGGACTACAGGTGCCCGCCACAACACCCGGCTATTTTTGTTGTTGTTGTTTTTGTTGCAGTTGTCATTGCTGTTTAGGTGGTCTGGGCCAGGTTCGAACCCGCCACTGTCCGTGCATGTGACCAGCGCCGTAACCACTGTGCTACGGGCACCGCCAAAGATAGCTCTGAACCCACAGAATTCTTACTATCATGCTATGAGGTTATTTCTCCATTTTTCAGTCACATAAACTGTGAGTAACTTGCCTAAGATCACCCAGTTAGTATGAGTGCCAGACTGAAATAGATAGGTCTATAAAAATCATATGGTGCATTCTCAAGCATTTCGTCAGAGAAACATTAATGCAAAAGGGAGAATCTGCAGGAGTTCCTTAGAGGACATGCTTAGGATCTAGAAGGAGACAAGGCAGGAGTAGAAGAATTGGCCAGTGGGTGAATGAGAGGGTGGGAAAGGCCTTGGCAGTAGGAGGTGTCAGAGGAAGTGAGAACACAAGAACATTTGTGGTGACCTAGAAGTTTTGCAGGGTGAGAATCTTGAGCACAAACTGTAAAAGGATGTGTACCACCCATTTGACTGTGAGAAAAAAAGGAGTGGTAAAGTCAAGGCAATTGTGGAGTAATGAGTCTTACACTTATTTGATTAGAGAGAGGCAGAGGGAGAGGGAGGGTCCTGCAGAGATGGGCGGTCTTAGCCTCCTTAGTAAAAGATGGGGTGATGCTAGGATTGAAGAGAAAAGCATGAATTTGGGAGGTGGTAGTGGGGAAAGCAAATGTGCTCACAAATTAACATATATATATGTAGGTAACAGAAACCTAGAGGACTCCTGTCCATAGACAGTCTGATTTTGAAGGGTCCCCTTTTTTCTCTGTGTATTTCTGAAATAAATTAGAGTTAGCCTCTACGAGATTGTTTTACGTTGTGGAGTTCAGTGACTGAGAGCCTGTTGATGAATTTCTTAACAAGAACAAATAAAGAAAGCAGTCAGTAGAGAAGGAGCCTTCAGGGAGTCTGGCAGCTGGACAGGGGCCCTCCATGGGGTTATGACACTTTCACTTTCCTGGCCACATGGACCTTTCCCTATTCTGGTCTATATTAGTTAAGAGTTACTGAAATTCAGGAGTGGGAACTTTTTTTTTTAACCAGGTTTCTTCTATTCTGGATGATGTCTCTTTAATAAAGGCCTCTCTCACTAGACCTTAACAGTTGAAGCAAAAATTGCAAATAGCACCTGTCTGCTCTAGTTCAGCATGTCCTGGTGCATTTATAAAACAATTGTATGTCTATTAAAAAAGAAAAAGTATTTTATTTTGACATGTACCATAAGCAGGATTGCATACTGAGTCCCCTGTGCCTGGCATCCAGCTTTGACAGCCACCAAACTGTGATCAATCCTGTTTCTTCTATTCCCATTCCCAAACTTACGTTATTTTGAAGTGGATCTCAAGCATTATATCATTTTTTTATGTCCTTTATTCACATATATTAATTATCAGGGAAAGTTGGTGTTGTATTTGGACTGATTTTTTCAAAAAGTTAAGAGCTGGCAGTGCCTGTGGCTCAAAGGAGTAAGATGCCGGCTCCATATGCCAGAGGTGGCAGGTTCAAACCCAGCCCTGGCCCCCTCCCAAAAAAAGTGCAAAAAGAAAAAAAAAGTTAAGAGCTTAAAATGCAATAGGATAGGGCTTACTCACATAAAAAATGAGTCCCTGCTCATCAGAGGAGGATCCTGCATGCCCAACATCTACAGTCTGCTGGAGCCTGACAGTGACAGGTGTGCCCAGGGGAAGGTGCAGTGCCTAGGAGTCTTGTCTTTGGGTATGTCCACTGACCAGGGACATGAGTGGTCAGCAAACAAAGGCCATAGGCCAACCACAGCACACTTCCAGTGGGCCTCAAGCTAAGAGTAACTTCTATATTTTTTAATGGCTGAAAAAATCAAAGAGAATAATATTTTATGATGTGAAAATTATATGAAATTCAAATTTTAGTGTCCACAAAGAAAGGTATAATGGAACACAGCCACACACATTTATTTTCAAACTGTTTATGGCTGACAACAGAGATGAATGGTTATGACAGAAACTGGATAGCCCACAAACCCTAAAATATGTACTGTCTGCCCTCTTAGAGAAAAAGTTAGCCAAGTCCTGGTACAGGGCATGGGCTCTGGAGTCAGCCTGCCTGGATTTGCATCCTGACCAGCTTTTTTTAGTTGAATGACTTTAAGGAAGTTGTCCTATTCCATGCCTCAGTTCCCCTATCTTTAAAATGGGGATTGTTGTAGTAGTTAACTTGTAGGAATATTAGAAGAAATTAATTAACAAATATATGTAAAACACTGAAATGAGTTCCCGTAACTAGTATCAGTTCATTATTATTATTTAGGCTGGAGTTTCTCAGTCACTACAAGATTGTAACTTCCTGTTTAATATAAGGATGTTGAAAACCACCTAGAGGGTTACTGGGTAGATTAAACAGAATCCCTGGGAGTGCAGTTTTCAGCACACCACCTGGCACACAGGTGAAACCCCACAAAGGCTTCCCTGGAATTTCTAAACATTTGTAAGACTTTTATGAGATTCCATCAACTCATGGGCAAAAGCATCTGCTGGCACAGCCGATTCTCACCTATCTCCCCTGCTCCTGGCCAGATGTAGAATGACCCTGCAGTACAGTGGTCTGAGTCCCTATGCTAATAGCTGCATTTCCAGCCTCCCCTGCACCTCGTTTGTGACTCAGTGAAGGTAAAGTCTCAGGGTTGCTGCAGACAGGACATGGATGATCTTCCTACTTCTTCCCAACCCCACTCTAGTTATAAAAATGAACTGCAGGGAAGATGAGTAGGGAGGGTTCTACACACCATGTCTATTTCAACGGAAGCATTTTTGAAGGAATAAAAAATTATACTAGATTATATTGACATAAAAGGCATTTTCTTACATTGCATTAGGTTTGCTTTGGTTTTTACCTATTTGGGGAGAAGAATGAGGAGAGGATAAAAATTGTTTTATCCCCTAGAGCAGGAATATTAAAATCATTTAATAAAATAACTCATATTAAATATAAAATTGTATATAGAGCTTTATTCATCATTGTTTATAATTAAGCACGAGATACATTAAATTGATGAATCAATTCCTTTATGAAAAAATGTGACCTCTATGCCTATCTTTTTTTCTTCTCTCCTTTCCTTCCTTCTTCTTCTTCCTTCTTCTTTTCCTTCCTTCCTTCTCTTTCCCCTTCCTTGTCCTCTGAATAGATGAAGAAAAAACATTTGATCAAAGTCAATGCCAATTCATAATAAAAATTTCCAATTAACTTAGTACAGAAGAGAACGTTCTCTACTTGATAAAGGATACCTTTGCCATGCTTTCAGCAAATATTAATATAATAGTAAATGATAGTTGCTAATAGTTCTAATAGTTGCTTTAGAATCAGGAATTGAGCTGATGTACCTAGAATCTCAGCTTGTAATCACCCATATACAGGTAGTCTTAGCCAGTGCAATAAGACAAGAAAAACAAAAAACTTATAAGGCCTAAAAAAGATAACACAAAACTAATGTTATTCACAAAATGCTGCGTATACAGAACACTCAGCCCTGCCCCCCCCCTTTTTTCTTTCCATCTTTTTTTTTTTTGACATTTTTATTGAAAGGCCTTCCTGCCTTGTCTTCAAATCATGTGGTGGGGTTGGTATCTACCCTTGAAGCAGGACACCTTATTCCTGAGTTTTGCATTGACCTTGTCCTGCTGGGTCTGGTGGCTGGATTATTAGACTAGGAAGGCTCTCTGTAGGTTCTGTTCTCTCTGTAAAAACTTAGAAGCATCCTTGGTATTGCATTTACTATTTCTCAGTAGAGCTATTTAGCTATAATCTGGAAACATTTTCCCGGAGGGCTCCCGTTAGATAGCTGTAAAATTTAGCGGGGCACATAATAAGTAAATAGAAAAGAAAAGTCAGATTAGGCCAAGAATTTTTTCAATCTTCTACTGTCACAGAAGCCCTCAAGGAGCATACCATAATTCATACTTTACTCATGTGGGTCAGGCATAAAGCCTTCTCCACAGAGCGAATAACCTGTAAGTGTACTGGTTTTGAAATTACACCTGCTTGTGCTGCTGGATCATCCCACTAAATCACACGGCAGTGGCTTCTGGTTCAGTCATTTGTTACTTGAAAATGTCACATTGCCAGAGAGCTGCGTGATGTTTACTTCCGAATGGACAGTGCATTAGCAAAGAAGTTTTAATTACAATCTCATGTAGCAGTGCCACACTTCAGCCTGCGGAGGGGCTGACATTTGCACCGTACATACATTTTATAACTGTGCAGAAAATGCCTCTCTGGCTGGGTTGTGTAAAATAGGCAGCAGAGTCAGCAGAACCTTAAAAAAGATGACACAGCAAGTGGAACTGAGCTGGAACATCCCCCATCCTGCCAAGAGTGCAGTGCTCCCTGCCCCTTTTTAAAGCAAGAGAACCCAGTTAGTGTTTGCCCTCAACCTCCCCATTCTGAGGCAGAATCCATGACCCAGCAGACAGAGCCTTTAAAAAGAGACTTGGAGTCTCTGGGGTCTGAGGTGCATGCAGGATTATCTGAGACCAAGTCCTGCTCCCCAAGGATTCCCTGTCACTTCACTTGCTTTTTATGCCACCAACTTGACATTTCTAGTGCAAAGCAGAAGCCATTTAGAAAAATTTAGGGGATGCTTAAGAGGGTGTGAGTGTATGTGTATATGTGTGTGTGTATGTGTACTGCGTGTGTGTATGTGTATGGATTCAGTATGCTGGTGGTGCAGCTCTGACGTAAAACAAATTTTTTTTAAATCCTCCTACTGGCACAAATGCTCAGGAGCCAGGCACCTGACAGGGAGCATCCTGAAGGGCACTGTCACCTGAAGCAGAAGGGCTGTCGGACCTTTCTTTTCACCATTCAAATCATTGTAATGCGATGTCTCTCGTGTTGGGAGATTCATCTTTTGCATTTTGGAACTCAGCCTTCCCAGTGTTCTGATAGTTTTCTGCTGTCTGTTCAGCTTAGCACACTAAGAAGCCGGAGAGGTAGCCTGCAGCCTGGATTCATTCTCCGTCTTGGAAAAGCATTTGACTGCTTCAAGAAATCGTGAAGTCACTTCTGGCCACACTGTGGGATTATATTGAAAAAAAAATCTTTTTTTATTCTAAAAATTTTATATTTAAATGCCAGAAAGCTTGGAGACAGTTTCTTTGAAAAAAGGCTTTGATTTCTGAGGCTAATAAAGGCATAAAATGACATGAGAGCTTCGAGCCATGATTCAGGGAAAGGTTTTTCCAAGCACCTACTATGTTCAGAACAGGGATGCGGGGATGTCCTAGAGAATCTGAAGTTCTGGCTTAACCCTCGAAACTTTGAAAGCCATGGCTGAAAAGGAAAGATGAACACCTAGAGGCTCCCTCTGGAAATGATTGAGGTTTGCCACCACAATTTGCTGCTTTGGCTTTTTGCATCTAAATTTGGTGTCTTCATGTGCTGTCCGGAATCTACTACAGGTCAGATGGAGCTTAGGAAGACAAGGGTAACTGTTCTCTTTGTCTTTGTAAAATGTTTTGTCTGTCATCTCTCTCTTCTCCACAGTCTGTTGTTTTTATTTATGTAATTCTTGTCTGCAAAGTCCTTGGAGTAGGTAGGCTCCCTCT
Source organism: Otolemur garnettii (assembly GCF_000181295.1). Lineage (NCBI taxonomy): Eukaryota > Metazoa > Chordata > Mammalia > Primates > Galagidae > Otolemur > Otolemur garnettii. The sequence continues at coordinate 27,530,844 of NW_003852397.1, forward strand.
CACCCAGCAGCCTGGTTTGGAGTAACTTGCAGATTTGCAAATAATGTTTTATGTGAAAGTGATTTTCAAAACTTGTGGTTGTATATAATATAGAAACTATGCCCAGAGGAGTTTTCTCTCTGTACATTTTCTTTTGCCTTCTGGTTATTATTTATAAATATTAATATGTGCATTTGAAATACACTGTGGATACAAAGATAGTTCCTTAAGAGGCCCATAATAGAATTTCCTTTTTTAAAAGAAAGATTTTTAAATTAGTAAACTAAAAAAAAAAAAAAAAATCTTTGTGCTTTAGAAAAGCCATTACATAAACGAAGAGTGCTTTAGACAAGGTGGGGAAAGGTTTTTTAAAAAGATGGAACCAGAAGCAATAAAAGATGAGTGCCTGACAAGGTCATTGGGTGGGAAATTGAAGGCCACATTTCTCTATAGAAGGGGTGAGGAGAATGGTTCTGCTAAGTAGAAGCTTCTGAACTAAAAGCTGGACGATACTGGGGGGTGAGGGAAGAGGAGCAGATTCCTGCCCCTTTGCCGTCCTCCCAGAGGGTGCCTCTGTTGATATCCCCTGCCCTTTCCCTTGCCCTGGCTCCTAAGCCAGATCATCTCTATGCAGCTGAAGTGAGATGGGCCATTGTTTATATTCCGCAGATCAGTGTACAGCCAGCAGCTTGTGCAGTGGGACAGAGTTGTATGGCAGAGTTGTTATGTTGTCTTTGTAATTGACCTTGACGTTTTCCTTTTTTAAATTTTTAACCCTACAGGAGCCTAGTAATAAACGGGTCAAACCCCTTTCCAGAGTCACATCACTAGCAAACCTCATCCCACCTGTGAAGGCCACACCATTAAAGCGCTTCAGCCAAACCCTGCAGGTAAGCAAGGCGTGGGGGCCCGTGGTTGCAGAAAACTGTTGTGTGTCCTACCCAGAATTTCCCCTGGTTTCAGACTGACCCAAATCAATGCTTATTTCTATAGAAGAGTGCAAGTGAGGGGATGGGGAGGAGAAAGGCGTTTTCAAGTCTGAGAGTGCAGTCAGGAAGAGCCAGGCCTATTTCTGTTGGATCTTTTCTCATAGTTGTATTTCCGAGTTGTGTGCCCCATTCAGGCACACCGTCACAGGTTTCTTTCCTAAAATATCTATGGGCCTCCTGAGAAAACCAGCATGATATAAGCTGGAGAGCAGCAGAGCCTAGTGGCTTCAATTGGGGTCGGCACACTGCAGCAGGTGGCGGAAAATCCAGCCCACCACCTGTTTTTCTATGGCCCACAAGCTAAGCATGGTTTTTACTTGTTAAAATGCTTGGGGAAGAAAAATCAAAAGAGGGTGATATAATTCATGATATGTGGAAACTATATAAAATTCAAATGTCAGTGTCCATAAATAAAGTTTTATTGGAACACAGCCATGCCCATCTGCTGATGTATTGTCTCTGGCTGCTTTTGAACTATAATGGCAGAATTGAGTAGTTGTGACAGAGACCATATTGCCCACAAAGCCAAAAATATTTTACTCTCTGGCCCTTTATATAAAATTATTTGACCTCTGGCTTATAGCCAGGACCTAATGCCTTGGAGTGGAAGTGCCTTGGCTCTAACCTCAGCTCTGTCACTCAAAGACTTTGTCACCTTGAGCAGATGCCCTCACATCTCTAGGTCTTGGTTTTAGTCCTTATGGGTAAATTTGGCATGATGCCATCAGCTTCTTCATCGAATAATTGTAAATATTTATGAGACAGTGCATTTAAAGGACCTAGTATAGTGTCTTGGCCTTAACAATCAATAATTTTAACTAAGTAGTTAACATTAACTACTATAATAATATTTTTAGTTAACACATGGTTGTAGTTCTTGTTCTTAAGACCCTGATGAAGTTTCTTTTAAAGTGAACAACATTGAGATGTATCCAAGGCTTTGGGCCCAATTCGGTAATCATAAAAGTATGCCTTTATACTGAAGCCCACAAAAGTCATGCCATGGAAAGGCTCACCTGGTTTGGCTGAGCAGTAGTCTTGAGTCTGCCATTTCTTATTTGTCCAGAATACTTCTTGGCAATATTTCTATCTGCTTTCTGAGTCTTTAAGAAAATTATGGACCAGAACAAAGGCATGCCCCATGCTGTGAAAATCCATGATTTGAGAACTATTCAAGGTTCTCCCTCACCACTCTCTGTCCTTGCTTCCCCACCCTTTGGCCAGGGTGCCTTGACTCTGCATAGTCCAAGCTGTTCCTGCCACTCTCTTGCAGACACCATCCCTCTCCAATATTTATCCCCTGTTAACTCTGCCACCAATTTCTCCTGCATGAATACCTCATCACCTAATTAGCTATAGGTTTGGCTCTGATGTTGTCAGTGCTTGAGCCTCTGGACCTCTGGTTATCCCCGATCCCTTTTATGGGAAAAGTGGAGGAGAAAGAAAATAAGGTTTCTGGGTCAACCAGATGAAGGGCTTTGAAGCTAGAAAAGAAGAATGTGTTTACCTTCTCTCCCTTGTGACCAGTCCTTCAGCCCTCTAGACAAGTTCATTGTAGGCTTACCCTGGAAGATTCATCACTGCCCTGGTCCTGCACATCTGGTCTTTCACTGAGTTCTGCTTTATGAAAATTCATTAGCCTGTCTACTACATTTCCCCCTTTCCTCTCTCTCCCAGTGACTGTGGCTCAAGTTCACTCTGTAGTTGTTTCCTTTCTTGATTATGGACCCTCTTTGGTGCCAGCCGTCTCTTGCCATTGTTTCTCCCAGAACAGTTCACCGTTGGCCCAAGAAGGCCTTCACTTGTTCTATAAGCATTAAATGAGCCTGCTTCACGCACCAGTCTCTTCTTCCCTCCTCATGTTGCCATGTTCTAGTTAGTTGCCTTCTGGTAGATTCGTGGCAGTGCTGGGCCTGCCTACACATGTCCCTGTCTCTCCCAATTGTTCTTCCAACACCTGGCTCCTTTGCTCTCTTGTCATTGCCTGGCCTAGCCTGTAGGTTTTTGTGTTTGTGTTCCTGCCTAGTCTGTGCCTTCCTCTATAGCCCAGCCCTGACTGCATATTGCTTTAAGATCCTCCATTATCATTCCTTCAAAATCTTGTGGCTTACCAACCAAACTTTATTTATCTGTTTTCTCTTATTTCTGGGGATCTTACACAGGGAACACTGCAGGAAATATTTGATTACCTTGGAAATTTGCATTGTACTAGAGAAGTAGGACAGAAAGAAATCAAGCCACAATCTAACAAACTGAGGCCAAACAAGGATGAGAAAGCCAGACCCAAGGGAAGGTCTGACATGTGGAAATTAGTTTCTAAAACCTCAAAGATTTTCTTTTTTTGCAAAATAACTTATTTTTTTTCAAATTTCATGATAAATAGCTAACTCTAGACTCTATGTATTGAACAGAAACAACCCAGCAGAAACAGAATAGTTATTCATATTAGTAATGGACATAGACATGGAGAGAACTTGAACCTGCTTATGTTTGTGTGTGTCCTTGGGGAGGGGTCGTCAGTGAATGGAAATACGCTCCTGAGGTTGTACGCAGAGTTACCAACCACGCTGTTGGAATGATCTGCGAAGCATGGAGAATGCCATTGTTCCCCCTAAATGTCATCCTATAATTCCCTTTGGTAGAAGCCATACAACTTCTTCAGCCTTATTTCCAGCCTCAGGACTCAGTCAGAGCCTCATGAATTTATTGTTTCCCTCCCCAGCTAGACTGGGAGAGGGTGCTAATGTACCCTGGGACCAGTAAGGCTAAGAACGAGAAGTAGGCACCAAAGGGGTGCTCAGTGGCTTACTTCACATCCTCACCCATTTTATCAAGGTCTTAATGCTCATTCTAATAGGGGAGGAACAGAGAACAAAGAGTATATGAGCTGCCCCAAACCTCTCGACAGCAGTTTATTCCTGACCCATATGTGTGTATTATTTATGCCTTTTGTGTTCCAAAAATGTCTTGAGGCTGCAAAGGAGCATCTTGGTACTCTATCATAGTATCCCTTTTCCCTGACTCCTGGCACCTTGGAGACACGTGCATCTCCTTGAATATCCAGTTATGTCTCTCAGGTTGCGTTTCTTGAATTATAGAAGAAGAGATGACTCAGGCCCAAACACAATGCTTTAATCAATGTGGAACACTTAGCAGTCCTTCCTCTGTCTCCGTGGGAGACCGCAGGTTAGCCCAGGAGGATATCGAAAGAGCTCTGGGCTGGTGGCCTCTCCCAGAACGTTAGAAGCACACATGAGTGGTCCTTGTGGCAACAGTTCAGCAAGACACTACAGGAGCTGTTCTGTCTTGCCTCCCCATGCCCACACTGCTGGGGGCTTGGGCCTCAGCACAAAGGCGGCATTTGTGGATGTGGGGAGGGACAGCCTGACTGCATGGCGCTCTGTCTGCTTCTTACCAGGAAGGTTTGCACTGCCTGTAGACTTGAGCACAGATGTCTGGATCCCTGTGGGCCTATAAATCCCTTCCCAGCTCTGAAAGGGGCCGCCGTGTGCTCCTCTGTGGAGTCAGGAAGGGGAGCTTGACTTTGGCCAGTTTTGCCTGCCTGTCCCCGTTCACAGCTGTGCGTGGCTGGTGGCGTCATTTGAGCCAAGGCCAGCACATGCTATGGAATGTTGTGTTCATTATCCTGGATGGAGCCCTTCATTCTCTTTGGACATGAACTCTTTCTTTTCCAGTATAAAAGTATATATTCAATATGGAAAAATACAGAAAAGGAGAAAGAGAAAAGAACACGTGCGGCCTTCTACTCCAAAACAACCTGTTAATGTTTTAATAATTTCCTCCTAATATTATTCTAAGCATAAGTACATAACTTACATACCGTGGGCCTACTTTGGGGTACTCATAGTCTATCCGGCCGTACCTCTGTGTAATCTATTCATTTTAGTTTAAAGCCTCCCACAGTGACTATAGGTGGTCAATTTCTCTTACATCTTCATTGTTCTTGGCCTCGCACATTTCCAAACCATGCAGTTAGGTACATAAATGTTCATATTTGTCACCATTACGGCCCCTTTGAGGCATTGTACCGTGGACTAAAGTTAAATATCCCTGGTTCAATTATTTTAGTGCTTTTTCCTGTTTCTTTCTTTCTTTCTTTTTTGTCATTTTCTTAGTGTGTTTTGTTCCCTCTATTTTCATCCTCCCTTTTGACATTTCACTGGATGAGTTTTTAATCTAAGTTATTAACTTAGATTTTATTTTTTCTAAGTGTTCTAAGTTATAACTGTATTATATCAGAGTAATTCTTGAAAAATATGACTTTTATGGATTGAATATATATTCCAATGCTTTGATATGATTTATTTTACATAACCAGTCTCCCATTAAAGAATGTTCAGGCTGTAAATATTTTTATATTATTAATAACTCTGTATTGACTGTCCTTTGAAGGCATTTGCCTTATTTTTTTACTTCATTTTTTTTTTTTTTGAAACAGAGTCTCACTGTATCATGCTCGGTAGAGTGCCATGGCGTCACATAGCTCACAGCAACCTCCAACTCCTGGGCTTAGGCAATTCTCTTGCCTCAGCCTCCCGAGTAGCTGGAACTACAGGTGCCCGCCACAATGCCTGGCTATTTTTTGTTGTTGTTGTTGCAGTTTGGCCAGTGCTGGGTTTGAACCTGCCACCCTCGGTATATGGGGCTGGCACCCTACCCACTGAGCCACAGGCACTGACCATGCTTTATTTTTTTTTAATGTATCTTTTATTGTGCTTTCTTTTCTGATTATATAACATCATAAAAAAATTGAAAAGTACAGTGAATCACAGAAAAAGGAATAAAAGTCTATTAACTAGAATAAAACTTCCATTAACATTTTAGAATATACTCAGGCAATCTTTCCCTTTACTGTATATCTGTATGCATATTTTTAAAACAAAATTACAATTATATGTATAAGCTACTTTTAACTTATTTTAGTCTTAATAGTATAAAATAACCTTACAGTTATAAGAATATTTTCATGTCATTAAGTATTTTTCACAGACCCAAATTCTTAATTGGTTCACATAGCATTTCATCAAAAGCATATACACATGCCGGTTTATTTAATCACTGTCCTATTGTTGAACATTTAAGTTGTTTCTATTTTTTCAGATTTGTAGATAACAATACTTTCAACATTTTGATCATAAATCTTGTATTTCTTTCTTTCCTTTGATTGTATTCCTAGAGAAGTGGAATTCTGGTCAAAGGGTATAAATAATAACAGTGTCTGATGTAGCGAGACTTCTATTCTTAATATGTGTCTGTTTTAGACAGAATTGATTCTCTGTTCTCACACCCTAAATCTAGACTCATAGTCATATTTGTCCGTCTCTTCTGTGAGTTTTTTTCTTTGCAGTGACTTATTTATTTATTTTTACTAGAGTTTTCTTTTGGGGGGGGTTGTTTGTTTGCTGTGACATCTTTAAAGACACCTCTGCCCTGGAGCCCTTGGCCTTTCAATGCAGACCAAGGTTGTTTATCACTTATTTCTGTATCCACAGTGCCTAAGGCAATGGATTACTTAGGATGTGCTCAAAAATTGGTGGCTGTTATTATTATCACTGTTATGGCTGAAAAGGTGGCCATTGCTGCTTCTAAGTTCTCTGCAGAGCCTGGCGGTGGGTGTTTGCCTCCCCTGGTGACAGGGCCTTGCCCTCCTCCTTCAACTGGGCTGCTTCATAATAGAATTATATGTCCTCCCTACTTGTATCCCTCAGGAGGAGGGTTGTGGCTACAGAAGGTTTCTGGTAACCACAGCCTCTCATTGCTCCATTTCCTGGCCCTTAGACTAGAAGATTGTTTCATTTAACCCAGATGCAGCATGAATATATAATAAATTAGAGTTCTCTAGGGATCTACTGTGTATGTATTCTGCCTAGACTTGATGGGAAGATAGTCAATGTGCAAAGGTAGTTATCTGAAGAACTATAAAAGTTGCCTAAGGTATATTAGCAAGTGGGGAAAAAAGGGGTAGGAAGGGAGTTCAATACCATTATATCCCAATTAATAATACATAGCCATAATAGCATATGTATAGGAAAAAACAGGGAACATCAAATTCTTGATAGTGGTTATCTCATGGGAATACAATTATAAGATATTTATGCATTTCTTTAGTTTTCTGTTTTGTGTCCTTTTCCCCCTATTACAAGAGAATTACAAATGAATAGAGAATAAATATATGGGCTGGAACTCTTTTTTTTACTATATATTTCTATTATACTTAAGTTTTTAGAATAATTATATGGGCTGGAACTCTTTTTTTCACTATACATTTCTATTATACTTAAGTTTTTAGAATAATTATATTTACTTTGCAATCGGATAAAAATGAGTAAGATTTGAAAATTTTGTATAATAAAATATTTGATAGAGAGAGCTTGGTACTGGCTTCGCAGGTCAAGGAAGGCTGCCTGCAAGGGTGGAGGGATTTGAGTTGGGCCTGGAATGGCTCACAGATAAGAATGAGGGGGAGAAAGAGCATTTCACTTTTGAGAAAGGAGTATGAGAAGACTGACACCATCTAAGTATGAGGAGTAAGTGGGAAGATTACCTAAGCATATGTGCTGATTTCCATGTCTGGCAAAAATAATTTTCTTCTCCAAGGACCTCAAACTTAGTCCCCTGGTCCAGCTTCCTATAACTATCCCTAGTTATCTGGCAGATACAGAGACAAACCTGGGATATGTGTGTGGATGCATGTAAGTGTTAGGGGAAGTGACCAGAAACTAGACTACCTTGTGATCTAGAAGTTAAGGAAGTAGCTGAGAAGTAACCTGTATTCCACATCAAGGGAAACTCCTGATTCTCTGCTGTTCTTTGCTATTCCTGGAGTAATAGTAAGCCATCGTAAATAGTTGACTCTTGTATTTAAAGCTTGTCATTTTTTTATTTAGTAATAGCTCCATTATTTGAGTATCTGCAATGATCCAGGTTCCCTACAAAGGACTTTATGTTCATGACCTCTTATCATCTCCTCCAAAACTCTGCGAGACAGGATTCGTCACTACTTACAAGGGAGACTGCTGGAGGTTTGGAACTGTGCTCAAGGTCACACAGCCAGAAGTGCTGAAACTGTGTTCAGAAGTGCATTGCTCCTGCAGTAGGCTTCTTATAAAAAGTCAAAGATTGGTCATAATAAAGCCTGCAGTTTGCCAGGATCTAAGAATAATCGCCAGACTTTTGAGCTGAGGCATCCCACCTCACTGCTGTTCCCTACTCTTTGTTTGCCTTCTGTGGCAGGGAGAGTCATCATTTCCGTTTCAGTTAGTGGAATATTTTGTCATTACCATTATCGTGCACAAGCCTTTTTTATGGTGCCCCAAACCTCTATAAGGCTTCCTAATTTTTAGCTTATACTATGCAAACTGTATAACATTTTCTTCACACTTAAGCCAAATATTGTCTTTAGCTTTTCATTCATTCTACTCAGAATATCTCCCAGTTACAGAAAGGTTTCTCCTTGCAGTGGGTCCTGGGGGCTTAGCATTTCTTGATTAATTAAATGACTTTTTACCGTGATTTAAATGTGCATTAATCCAACCAGATTCTAAGTTTGTGATTTTATGTTTATAGTGCCACTTCTAACTCAGTGTTGTCTTTTACTTTTGTCATTTGTTAACTGATTTTGTTTTTTCTTAGTTAAGATCTCTTCATTATAGAAAGTCTGGAAAATAAATGTAAAGAATTATAAAGTTGGAAATAAAAATCGTCCACAGGCCTATCACCCAGGGGTGTAACCCTTGTTAACATTTGGTGCTATTTTAAATTGGGATCTTTCTTCTCTCATTTAACTGAATGTGAGAAGTTTTTCCCTTACCATTGAGCTCTTCTCAAAAGGAATGTTTTTTAACGACTGTCTAAGACTCCATTTTATCAATACAGTGTAATTTATTTAAGTAATCCCTATTTGGGGCATTTTAGGCTGTTCCAGATCTTTGACTTTTGCAAACAACACTGTCCTACTGAGGATTTTTCTCCTCTGTAAGTTATCCTAATGGAGGTACCTCAAGGTGCTATTTGGTCCAGTAGTTCAGAGATGCATCCACTGTTTACAAGCAATATAAACAAGACTAACACCAGGGTGCAGTCACCGTCTCGTACATCAATGATTGTAATAACCATTCCTGCTGTCTGAGTACCAGGCACTTGGCTAAACCTTTGACATACTTTCTCTTACCAATCAATCCTCGCTACAACTTTGTGAAGTAATTCTTATTATTTCCCTTTTACAGACTAAGGAAACTGAGACCCAGAGAGATGAATTTTTCTAGAATCCCTCAGCCCTTGAGTTGACTTGCAGCCACATCTATTTTACTCCAAAGCCTGTGTTCTTAATCCAAATCCCTGTCTTGGAGTCAAATGACTAGACTCAATTCCTACTCCAACCACTTAGCTTGTGCCAGTCACTTAATCCTCTGGTACTCAAGTTTCTGATGTGTTAAAGGGAAAAATTCAAGAACTCATCCATTGCCTCTCCTGGGATTAGCATGAGGGTCAAATGTGAGGAAGCCTACACAGCTGGAAAGTGTTACTTCTCACTTTAGGTTAATTGCTCTAATCGAGCTTTATAGGAGACTCCTGCAGAAAGCTATTTGAGAACATTTTCCAATTCCAGCCATTATCACTGTACATTTTTGGTCTAATCCACTGCAGTGGCAACATGGGAAGCTATTTTCCTGTTAGAGTCCCACCCTAACCTCTAATCCGTTTGATAATAAACAATCTGCTGTAAATCAGCATTATAGTTATGATGGTGAGTGGAGAGAATTTCCCTGGATTGAACTCTCTTTATCGGAGCATGTTATCTGTGGCTGTGGAGACCTGTTTTTGGAAACAGCAAGTGTGCACCCTGCTGAACAGGCAGCATTAACAGATCAGGTCTGTCCTACTATGTCTATCTACTGGGTTGACATTTCCTCTGACATGTTGTGGAGGGAGGGGGGCCTTCCCTGCTAATGAGGTGGTCCCTTTGCACCTGCAACATCTTTTCTCCATACCCAGCTGAGGCATAGACATGAGCACCCATTTCCTAAACCTGCATTGTCTGTGTCTGTTATGGCCACTGTTGTTTTATCTGCTAACAATTGGGAACTTTCAGTTTTTTACCCATTTGCTAGGCCAAGTTCCCTCATGGAAATTCCCGCTTATCCTGGAACATTGTTTTATTTCATTCTCAGAACACATGCTATCTGTGCACATGTTTCTGTTCTAACATGGCCCCTCCCAAGGCCAGGTCTCTCAGTTTGAGGTGAGCCTCTCCTAGTTCATGGACCAGTGTTTTTCACTCCAGGGACATTTGGCAGTGTCTAGAGATGTTTTGATTGTCAGCTGGCAAAAGCACAAGGCTGCCTCCCACAATAAAGAATTTTCTAGTACAAAATGTTAGTGGTGGACAGGTTGAGGAGCCCTGCCATAGACTGAGAAGTAGCCTGAAAGTCACCCATTTGGGCACATGCACCCCACCAAACTATGTTTCCTATCCTAGGGCAAGTAGGGTAGGATAGTGGTTAAAAATTGGGGGAGAGTATGGCCTGAAATAAACCAGACTTGGATTGCCATTCTCAGTTCACCAGTGATTGATCACCTGGGTTTCAATTCTGGAGCACCATATGACCTTCAGCAAACTATCACCTTCTTTTAGTCTCAAGTTTCCTCATCTGTATAATAAGAATAGAATTCTTACCTCTCTGGAATAGTAGGGTTCCAAAGCTCTCCACACAGTGCCCAGAACACAGCAAGCATAACATTTATTCATTAAGGAAAAGATATTGAGGTCCTACTATGTTCCGGTTGCTAATGAATCTATCAGTGACCAAAGCAGATAGATATCCCTGCCTTCAAGGAGCTGAGCTTACCTTCTACTAGGAGGAAATAGACATGAAGAAACAATCCAATAAATGAGACCATATGGCATATGGTGAAAATAGAGAAAAAGAAAGCTGGGAGGGAGTGGACAAGGGCAGGGACGTGGCTGCTGTCCTCAAGAGGCTTCCTCTTCCTCGGATTTTCTTTTCTTCTGGCAGTAGCCACCTGTTCCTCCCTCAATTCCAGTTCTCTCACATAGTCGTGCCCAGTGGTGCTGATGACTGGTAGGGGTGTAGCTCACAGTGTGTGGTCAGCACTGGTGTGACCCAGGCGCTGTCCCCAGCCCAGCCCAGCAACTGCTGCTTTTCCCTGGGGACAGCCAGCTGCAGACATGTTTGATATTCTTTATTCTTCCTTTGGGAGTCTTCCTTTCAACGTCTTCCCTGCTTGTGAGTACAGAAAGGAAAGACAAAATGCTTGTTTTAATCCAGCCTCACTAAAGGTATAAGTCTGACATTTGATTGGGAAAAGATCAGTCATTATTCTTAAAACTGAGGCAAATGGCTTCTCTTTCCTTAACTAGATTTAAATTTTTAGAAGGTGGGAGCTGGTCTCATCTCATAGAAAACTCCCCACAATGCATAACTTGCATGTAAATAGCAGGTGCCAACCCCATATAGTAGAAAGAGCTCAGGCTTTAGAACCAAACATCTGATTTTCGTTGCTGTGGGGGCAAGAAAACAGCCTTAGCCCTCCCTCAGCCTCAGTTTTTTCATCACCAAAAGGGGAATAAACTCCCATCTTGCAGGGTGGTTGTGAGGATCAGAGAGAATACATCAGAAGTGCTGAAGTGTACAGGACACAAAAAACCCTCTGTGGTTTCTCCCGTAGTATCCCAAGCCCAGCAATCACCTAGAAAACACAAAACAAGGAATTCTTCACTCACCTGGTAAAGATTACCATTCCAATTTTTTCCCATGCTGAAGCAGAAGAAAATCTTCAACCTTCTGGAAATTGTTCAATAAATACATAAAGATACATTCAATCTTTCTTGTATTCAAAACATGGACCTAAAATTAAGGTGCAGATGAATAATAATACCTTACAGGTGAGAGTGTAAATAAAGTGCACTGTCATACACCTATCTGAGGAATACAGGTATAAAGTTGAACAGCATGTTTGCAGTTCAACTTGGCAGTACATACCAGATATTAAAATATTAATACTTCTTAGACCAAGGAATTCTATGTAAGGAATCTTACAGAAAGATCAGCCTTACAGAAAGAGCAGCACAAAGTCATAGAGCATGTTCACTGAGACACTTTTGTAATAGCAGCTAAGCATTGGATATTATTCTAATGTCCATCAGCTGCATATTAACTAAATCAATGTGGTTCATCCAGACCATGGGATACTAACTCTGAAACCATTAAAAAGGGTGACCTTTGGGGTGATAGGAATATTTTAAAACTAGATAGAGTAGTAGTTACACAACCTTATGAATTTACTAAATGCCACTGAATTGTTACTGTAAAAATGGTTAATTTTACATTATGTGAATTTCACATCAATTATCATTTTAAAGATTGAGTCACAGAGGCCCAGCCCAGTGTCTCATGCCTGTAATTCTAGTATTCTGGGAGAAAAAGGGGGGAGGATTGCATGATCTCAGGAGTTCGAGACCAGTCTGAGGAAGAGCAAGACCCCACCTCTACTAAAAATAGAAAAATAGCCAATAGCGGCAGGCATTTGTAGTCCCAATGGGAAGCTGAGGCAGGAAGATCACTTGAGTCCAGGAGTTTGAGATTGCTGTAAGCTATGATGCCACAGCACTCTACCAAGGGTGACAAAGTGAAACTGTCTCAAAAAAAAAAAAAAAGTGTTATATGTGGTCATTATGTAAGTTTTGAGATACACAAAAATCAAGAACTGTGAAATCCACACAGACAGAAACTAACGAAGCCCTCCCAGTAACATTGAAGCCCAGCAAGTTGAAACTTGCATGAGTAAATCAGAAAGGACACTATTGACTGTGTTTCTTGGAAGTGAAATAATCCATCTCAAAGCTTTCATCATGACCAATGTACACTAACACAAAAAGATATTGTTGAAAAGTGACTATAATCAAGAATAAGTTATCACATGATTTAAAATAAAAATAAAAGAGTGGAATTGGAATGTTTCTAACAAAAAAAAAAATGTTAAATGCCTGGGGTGATAGATACCCCAATTACCCCTGACTTGTTTAATTCACATTATCTGCCTGTATCAAAACATCACATGTCCCTTATAAAGATACTATTATGTACCCATAATAATTAAAAATTAAATTTTTTGAATAAAAAAAATAAATAAAAGATATTGTTGACTAGAACGAGAAAACATTCTCTTTCCTGTAAATGTTATAAATGGATAGAATAAGTTTAGAAAGATTTAGAACAAACTTAACAGTATTTGCTACCAGGAGGTAGACGTGAGAAAATGATGGGAATTTATATTTAATTTTATACATTTGGCTCGGCGCCTATAGCTCAACCGGCTAAGGCGCCAGCCACGTACACCTAAGGTGGCGGGTTCGAATCCC
>NW_003852397.1:27545454-27549360 GCF_000181295.1 Otolemur garnettii
ACCACAGGCGCCCGCCACAACGCCCGGCTGTTTTTTGGTTGCAGCCGTCATTGTTGTTTGGCGGTCCGGGCTGAGGATTCGAACCCGCCACCTTAGGTGTACGTGGCTGGCGCCTTAGCTGGTTGAGCTATAGGCGCCGAGCCTATTCACTTTTCTTAATTCAAAAAAGTTTGTGAAGTAGGACAGAAATCACCTATAATGTCAATATAAAAAACAATAGAATTTGGTGGTGTTCCTTTAGATCAGGCGTCCTCTAACTACAGCCCGCAGGCCACATGCGGCCTGCCTAGGACATTTATCCCGCCCACTGGGTGCTTTTGCCACTGCTGCCTGTCCTGCTTAGCAGCCGACTCGTCCTGGGGACAGTGAACTGGCCCCCTGTTTAAAAAGTTTGAGGACTCCTGCTTTAGATCTTTGGTAATGTGCATTTTTTGCATAACTATAAAGCACTCATACACATATTTTTAATCCAGATTTTATTTTAACTTACATAGAAGGGATTTTTAGCTGTTCAGTTATCTTAGAATCATCTTATTGGCTAAGTAATATTCTATCCAGCAGGTAATTGTAACTTATTTAACAATGATCTTATGTTGAATCGTTCTTTTTTTGTTTGTTTTTGTTTGTTTGTTTTGAGACAGAGTCTTGACTATGTCGTCCTCGGTAGAGTGCTGTAGCATCACAGCTCGCAGCAACCTCCAACTCTTGGGCTTAATCGATTCTCTTGCATCAGTCTCCCAAGTAGCAAGGACTACAGGTGCCCACCACATCACCTGGCTTTTTTTTTTTTATAGTTGTCATTGTTGGTTAGCAGGCCAGGGCCGGGTTCAAACCTGCCAGCCCCAATGTATGTGGCTGGTGCCCTCACCACTGAGCTACAGGCACTGAACCTTGAATAGTTCTTTTAAAAAATTCCTTTCCTTTCTGGAAGTTTATTGTTGAATCTCAAAATAGGAGCTACCTTAGATGTCTTTATGATGACAACTCGTATGTCACATGCAGAAATCAGTTCCTGCCCTCAGGAAGTTTCTGGCTAAGAACAGGTGACCAGTAAGTGTAATAACATTTGATCATTGCTGTATCAGAGGTGGTCCAAATTGCTCTTTAGAGAGAATGGGAAAACACTGGTGAAGCCTTCCTAGGGGAGATGCTATGTGAGTTCTATCCTAAAGAAAGTTATCCAGCTATGGAATGAAGGAAACACATTCCGAGAAGAGAACATTGTTTGAAGGAAGCACAGAGGGATGGCAGAGATGACAGTTCAGGGAATGGCAGATGGCTATTATGGCTGGAGAACCGGCGGCTTGTGGGTGAGTGGCAGGATGTAGACTGTGACCAGGCCTTCTGTGCAAGGCTGTGAGTCGGAACTTCACACTGACTAACACTAGGAGCCATGGCAGGGAATACTTGTTCAATAAGAATGTAGTTTTTGAGCACAGCAAATCCTCATCACTTTGGCAGAATTTCCAGGAAATACGATCTAACCTAGGATGAAGCCTGAAAGTGATGCACTTTGCCTTCTTGCTCATCATTCGTATTTGTCATGAGAAAGCACTGTGGTAGCATGTTTTGGTCACCACCCCAAAGTCTACTGGATCCTCTTTGGAAAATATGAAAATACCCCAGGGACAGGTATCATATGCTATCAAGATGGCATTTAGTATGTGACTTTCCAAGTTGACAACTAAAATAATTGTAAACAGAAAGGGAAATGTATCGTGAGCCCATGTAACTAAAAAGTCCAAGGGTGGGGCTTCCTAGCTCCAGACACAAAGGGATCTAAAGCTCAAGTAGTATCAGTAAAGCTTGCTCCGTTTCTCCCTCATCATTCACCATCTTCATCCTTCTTTCTCTTTTTCCCTTTATTCTGTCCTTTAGCAGATTCTTCTGTGTCACTAGGGAGAATTGCTGTAGGAAGCTCCTACTTAGGATATCTCTTGAACCCATAGTCCCAAAGGAACAAAGTCCCTTCTCCTTTGCTCCCATAAGTCACATAGCAAATTTCAGGTAGTGGTGGAATACTCCAATTGATTCAATCTGGGGAAGCCCACCCAAACCATGTGAGATGAAATACCCAAAGACCTTGAGATTCTGTTCTTGGTGGAGGAGAGTGGGAGTGCTCCCTATGTTTAAGAAATAAATAAAGGCCATCTATGATTTATCCCTTGTTCTTCTGGAGATGGGAATTTATCCAAGACCTGCCTTTGTGGTGAGTTTGGCTTGATGTGTGCTCAAGCTATCCAGGCTTAGTATCTAAGTGGCACAGAACAGATACTTCCAGCACGTGTGGTAGCCCCCTGTCCCATTTTCTTTAGCACATGGGCTCAAGACAATGCCTTGTTCCTAAGGCATTGTGGCAGTGTCCTCTTTTTCCTGCAATTGTATGATTTATGTCCTATCAGCAAAAGGAAGCTACTCAAGCATCCGCCCAGTCCTGCCTCTGCTCCTTGTGATGGTTGTTTTTCTCATTGTTTAGCGCTCCATTAGCTTCCGCAGCGACAGCCGCCCTGATATCCTCGCCCCCCGACCCTGGTCCAGAAATGCCGCCCCCTCGAGCACAAAGCGGAGAGACAGCAAGCTGTGGAGTGAAACCTTCGACGTGTGTGTCAATCAGATGCTTACAGCTAAGGAAATCAAACGTCAGGAGGTAGGCTCAGGGCCTGTGGAGTCCACTGTGTGTCTGGAACAGATGTGCACTGCAGGCGGAGTCGGCTGGGGTCTGTGCCCCGTCTCCAGATCAAATCTTCTTTGCATTTGTAGGAGAACAAACTGGGGTGTCTGAACTTGTAGAAGGAACTGAGAAAGCAGCCTCCAGCTGGGTGGGTGTGGCCCCACTTTAAAAAGAAACTGATGTGAAAATTTGAATTTCTAAATAGATGAAACCAAATGTCTAGGATTCTAAAGTTCACAAAAATACTCATTTTCGTCATATTTTGTTAGCAACTTCTAGAATATTTTTAAATATTCATTTTGTATAACTTTAGTTCTGTTTTGTGGAAAGCTTTTCTGTGGAGTGCTGTTAATTTTAATGCCTGTAAGTTTTCTGTATCAATTCCCCACATGGCTATGATAGCATTCTCCTTTATGGAAGACTGTGGAAGTGCTTGTGCCAGGACTTCATGTGTGTGTCATCTGGTGAGATCCTTGGAGTATCCAACCCAGGGTGGAGGGCACCCCTAAATCCTGTTCACTTCTCCCCTGTCTCCTGAAAGAAATGCCATAGTCTCTGAACTTTCACCACAAATTGGCAGTGCTTTAGTAATGTCTTGTTTGCCAACATCTTGGGTTCTAAGGTGAGAGTGAAGGAGTGTCTGTGTGTCATGGCTCTTCATATTATGATGGCTTAATAATGGAGCCAAATTAGAAACAGTCCATTTACATACTCTTCCGTAACTGCTGGCTCCTATGATTTTATATATTATACCTGAAAAGTAATTGAAAATGGATTAACCTCGCCAGATTTTACTTAGAGTGGTAAAATGTTGGAGTCTTCCTATAATCCCAGACGAGTGGATGATAGATATAAAGCTTTCTGCTGAGATTCACCATCTGCTGAGTAGAAGGAAGACAAAATATGATGGCCCAGTTAATACTGCCACATCCATTACTGAGAACAGACCCTGAATCACTTCTTATGATTGCCACTCACAACAAAGATGCTGAATCCTTGGCTCAAACAAACTGTAATTATTTTACCTAAAATAGTTCCCTCTCGTTCAGCTACATCAAAGTTCTGTAACATGAAAGATGACTTTTAAGATTGGAAACATGAAACATGGGTAGAAACTATCCCGCAATCAGAGAAAAGCACATTATTCAGAAGCTTTTTTTTTTTTTTTTGAGACAGAGCCTCAAGCTGTCCCCCTGGGTAGAGTGCCGTGGCATTACAGCTCACAGCAACCTCCA
>NW_003852397.1:27550080-27589871 GCF_000181295.1 Otolemur garnettii
GCCCAGGAGTTGGAGGTTGCTGTGAGCTGTAATGCCACGGCACTCTACCCAGGGGGACAGCTTGAGGCTCCGTCTAAAAAAAAAAAAAAAAAAAATTGAGAACAAAGCAGTGGGCAGAAATGCCTCAAAACAAAAAGGCAGAATAGCTCTCTGGTCCTGGCACCTTTAAGGTTTCACCCATGCCTGTCTCTAATATACCTCAAAGACTATGTCAGGTTCAATTCAGAAGGTATCCATGGAGGCCTGGCTTGATGTCTGTTTCAGTGTCCTGGAGGTCTCATGTGCAGAGCTCCTGTGAAGCATGGAAGAGAATGTGTGGATGTCTGAAACCTAGTGCCCCGAGTATAACTGTGATTTCTTATTGTTTAATTGTCTTTAATGAGAGGTAATAGGATTGGCAGAGGTTTTGCTCTCATTACTTTGAACTGTGTCTTAGAAATAAAGTCATGTGAATGTTGAGAGTAGATAAAGTAATGAAGTGAGGCTCTTTTATATAGAAACTTGCTTTTGATCAATGTTGTGTGGGGGGAGGAGGAAACCCATGCCTTGTTGCCTGTGTATTCTTTTATTTATTATTTTGGCTTTTTGGCAATGCTGAGCATCAGAAGATAAAACTTTTATATTCTTGACAACAAACCTTTCTCAAAAGGCTTTTTGTTCTAGTGACTACCCTACCCCCCCTTACTGCCTTGGAGACTAAAATCCAAACTCCTTCATCTGGTATTGATGGCCTCAGAGAGTCACAGGCTCCAGGGTGGTGATGCATAGAGGTGACCTATAATCACAGAACTTTGGTGGACTGAGGAAGGAGGATCACTTGAGGCTAGGAGTTCAAGATCAGCCCAGGCAACATAGCAAGACCCCTATCTCTACAAAAATTTTAAATATTAGCCAAGTACATTTGTACACCTGTAGTTCTGGATTCCTGGGAGGCTGATACAGGAGGATTGCTTGAGCCCAGGAGTTCAAGGCTGCAATAAGCTATCACACCACTGCACTCTAGCCTAAGCAACAGAGTGAGACTATTTGAAAAAATAAATTAGATAAACAAGAATCACAGAGTTGAAAGGATGTCTCCTTTTAAGGATCTTTAGTCTAGCTTTCTGCTAATATGAAGTCCCACCTCTAGTGTTCCTAATAGATGGCCTTCTAAGCTTCACTCGGACACAGCCAAGAAACTGTTTTAGGGAGGGGTGGAGGAAGAGGAGATCAGAGAGGACAAAGAAGTTATTTAACTTTGTTAGTTGTGATGCTGATCGTATGTCCAGCTCCTCCTTCCTGACCAAGATTTGCCAAACCTCATGCACCTTCAGATGTTTTTCTGACATGGTGGTCCTACTATCTTAGGAATTCTTCTCTTTCTTTTCAATCATCCATACTCCCCATCCTCCAGCAACCAGCTAAAATCTTGATTTATTCTTCTACAATAACTTCTACAATAGTTATTACCTCCTCCTCTTCACTAAGCAGCTCATCTTCAAAACCTCCCCTGGCCACTCCGGCTTTTATTCTCTAACCCTCTAGCACAGTTATGATTTGATAACTTATTGCTATCATGTGACATACATCCTGTTTTTAATCTTAAACTATTTTTTAAACATATATTTAGTTTTCCATACATTTTTCTTTTTTTTTTTTTGAGACAGAGTCTCACCATGTTGCCCTCACATAGAGTGCTATGACATCACAGCTCACAGCAACCTCAAACTCTTGGGCTTAAGTGATTCTCTTGCCTCAGCCTCCCAAGTAGCTGGGACTACAGGCACCTGCCACAATGCCCAGCTATTTTTTGTTGTTGTTGTTGTTGCAGTTGTCATTGTTGCTTTAGCTGGCCCAGGCCAGGTTTGAACTGGCCAGCTTCTGTGTATGTGGCTGGCATCCTACCCACTGAGCTACAGGCGCTGCCTCTGTTTTTTTTTGTTTGTTTGTTTGGTTTTTTTGAGACAGAGTTTTACTATGTTGCTCTGAATAGAGTGCCATGGCATCACTGCTCATAGTAACCTCAAACTGTTGGGCTCAACAAACTCTCTTGCCTTAGCCTCCCAAGTAGCTGGGACTACAGGTGCCCACCACAATGCCCGACTATTTTTTTTGTTGCCGTTATCATTATTGTTTTACTGGGCCTGGGCCGGGCTCAAACCTGCCAGCCTTGGTGTATGTGGCCAGTGCCCTAACCATTGAGCTACTGGCACTAAGCCCCATGCATTTTTCTTATCTTCCCAATTAGCTTTATGAAATTTCTTGAAGGCAGGGACTGTGCCCTCTAAGTCTTTATATTTTATAACGGAGCCTTGGTATAACTGTATATTCTTGTCCTTTAATTATCTTTAACAAGAGACAGTAGGATTGGCAGAGGTTTTTCTCTCTTTGCTTCAAGTCCATAGTAAAAGATGCCAATAACTTTTTCTTTTCTTTTTTTTTTCCTTTATTTTAAATGTGTACTAATTGAGAAAGAATCTGCCAGTAGCTAATTTTGAATAATGGGGGAGTTTTTGAAGATGCATGATCTTTTTAATTTTAAAAAACATTGTAACAGTCAGATCTACTCTATACCTAGGATTTATGCTCTTTCTTAGATATATGATATGTTAGAATAAAAAAGCTTTTGAAAAACCTGCTTTGGTTATCAACAGACACAAAGGCTGGAGGCAGTGCTGGATTCTCCTCCCCTCCAGCCACACCTCTGTGCTGTTTCTGTAGCATTCTGCAAGAAGCTGTTGTTTAGACAGCCAACATTCTGTTATTGATGGAACCTCTCGGGAACCATCTGTATGAACAGTTTACTTCCTCTGATTTTAAATATTTGCTTCCATTTCTTGCCCTTCTCATGCAGGCCTATCACGACCCCATGCTGAAACTCTCCATAATGACAGAACAAGAGTTGAATCAAATCTTTGGAACACTGGACTCTCTAATTCCTCTGCATGAAGGTATACTTTGTTCCCAGAACGAGTTGTGACTTGTAGCCTTAATTGAGTTGTCTTATAACAAGTCAATGATTATGTAATACCTTCAATATGAATAACCCAGAACCTACTTCCAGCCCTGTTCATATTTGTATGCCTAACAAAATCAGCATTCTGTTTGTTTTTTTGCCAGAGCTCCTTAGTCAGCTTCGAGATGTTCGGAAGCCTGATGGCTCGACTGAACATGTTGGTCCCATCCTCGTGGGCTGGGTAAGAAAAGTTTTCTGGTCTTGGTTGAAGATAAATTTCAGCAATTTAGGTGGAGTATCATTTTAGCAAGACTTTTTTTATTGGCAAATATTGGTTTCACATCAGAAAAAAAAAATTCAAATTCCTAATAAAATGGATTAATATAAATATTTTTAGTCTTTATCTCTTTAAAGCATGAAAACAATTTTTTCTTATTATAAATTTATTATATTTTAAAATAATATGAACTTTTTGCAATAAAATAAGTAAAGGTATGCATGAAACTATTACTAGTTTCACATCAAATAAAAATAAAACTTCTTAATGTTTGATTCAGGCCATTTAGTAATATATTAATAATTATCACCATTTTTAGTCCAGTAAATATTGATTGACGTGCTGGTGTGGTAGCTCATGCCTGTAATCCCAGCACTTGGGAGGCTGAGGCAGGTGGATTGCCTGAGCTCCCATGTTAGACACCAGCCTGAGCCGGAGTGAGACCTCGTCTCTTAAAAATATCCAGGCATCATGGCGGGCACCTGTAGTCCCAGCTACTTGGGAGGCTCTGGCAAGAGAATTGCTTAAGCCCAAGAGTTTGAGGTTGCTATGAGCTGTGATGCCATGGCACTCTACCAAGGGTAACAAAGTGAAACTCTGTCTCAAAAAAAAAAAAAAGTTGATTGACATTTCTATTCACTACCAAAAAAGCTTTTTGGGATATAAGTAACACTAAAATATAGTTTTATAAAGAATATAAGTTAAGTAAATGTTGCTAGTGTTTAGCATATATAGGGTCCTAAGTAACTTCATAGGAGAGCTTGGTTCTCTATTGACCTTCATCCCAACATAACCTATTCCTTTTCCTAATTAAATAAACAAAATATACTGTGACCTCAGATTATGGAGTATAAATTTATGGTCCCAGGGCTGAATTTGTGTTTTATTGGATCCATAATATTGTTATTTGCTTAATGTACTTTAGGTAAGGCATGTAGTTTGCCACAATACCCATTACTCCCCCCATTCTATACATTTCTGTTTCCCTCTGTGAGTACTTGAGTGTTCTGGCCCAGTTCTGGGTACTTTTTCATTTGATATAAAGCAGGTTATGTTATAATGACTTCTTATAGGCAAGATTAGATCTCTCCTCCCTCTGATACACATACTATTCTCGAAAAATAGAAAGGAAGTGCCATAGCAACTAGTATTGGCGATTATGTCACTCTTTGGAGGGTGCTGTAAAAGTTTTTATCCAGTTCTACTTGTATTTTAACCTTCCTGAAACCTTCCAGTTCTCAGACCCTGGTGATCTGTGGCTATGCAGAAAGTTTTAACTTTGGCCTCTTCTGCTTCTCAGTGACTGCTGTGGTCAAGAAACTTTAAAGGTTTCATGACTTAGACAGCTTTAGTTCAGGAGTCAATTTTAGTACTGAGGCTGAACTATCCCAAGGGTTTCTGAAAGGCAAGTAATGTTCTAAAATGAATAATTTAGAAAATGTGCCTTAATATTTCAAGAGAGATCATTTATCTTATATCTTTGAATTTCATTTTATTATGAGTCATGGTAGGTGTTTTAACTTCGTTGGCCCACAAAGAAATTTCTCTAAAGAGAGCCAGCCAACTTGAGCCAGAGAAAGTATAATGACAAGAGGATCTGCCTCGTATTTCTGTTTTTATTAAATTTAAGATTAATATATGGATACGTGTGATTATGTTACACTGTTTGCATTTGTTAGGTAAAGTTTAAGTTGTAGTTGAGTCCTTTACCCAGCAGGTATGCCATATACCCCTACTTTGTACCTACTAGGTGAGAGCTTACTTAACACTCTTCCTCCTCGCCCTTCCCCACTTCAGTTTATTTGTGTTTTTTCTCTTATTTGGGCATATAGTTATTCATCTACTGGTTTTATATTACTATTGAGTATGTTAGGTGCTTGCTTTTGCATTCTTGGGATGCTTAGGAGGATCTTTTCCAAATTTGTCCAGGTAAATACAAAAGATGTAAAGTCTCCATCTTTCTTTATGGCTGAATAGTATTCTATGGTATGCATATACCACCGTTTATTAATCCATTCATGGGTTGATGAGCACTTGGGTTGTTTCCACTGTTTAGCTGCAGTAAACATTCTAGCACAAATGTCCTTATGGTAAAAAGGTGTTTTTTTCTTGGTTGATACCTAGTAATGGGATTGCAGGATCAAATGGATGGTCTACTTGTAGCTTTTTGAGGATTCGCCATACTTTTTCCACAAAGGCTATATTAGTTTGCAATCCTACCAATAGTGTCTAAATGTTCCCTTCTCTCCCCATCCAGGACAATGTCTATAGCTTTGGGGCTTTGTGACATGTGCTATTATCACTGGGATTAGGTGATATCTCAAGATGATTTTGATTTGCATTTTTCTGATGATGAAGGACAATGAGCATTTTTTCATGTGTTTGTTGGCCATTTGTCTGTATTCTTGGGAGAAGGTTCTGTTCATGCCTCTTGCCCAATGATAAATGAGATTGTTTGCTCTTGTTGATTAGTTTGAGTTCTCTATAGAGTCTGGTTATTAGCCTTGTGTCAGATCTGTAACATGTGAGTATCTCCTCCCATTCTGAAGGTCGTCTATTTGCTTTAATTGTTGTGTCCTTCACTGTGCACAGCTTCTTAGCTTGTTCTGGTCCAGTTGGTTTTGTGATGTGGTGGCAATTTTCTCCCAACACCACTTATTAAATAGGGATTCTTTTCCCCCAGTGTTTCTTTAACTTCCTGAGTCTGTGGCCTGCTTTGACAGAGGTAAAGGAGGCAGTGAGACAACACTCCAGAATTAGAAGGATAACTCCTCAGTTTTTGACAAAACAGCAGTATAGAACTACATGGTTTCCCTAAACATCACATATAAATTGTTAAGTTGTGCCAGAAGAAAAATGGTAGGAATTTGCCTGTTATTAGCTTTTTTTCTGAAATGTTTGTTCGTTTTATTAAAAAATTGATTTAATCTGAGAACAGCTTTTACAGTCCTTTTTTGTACATACCCAAAGGAAGCATGACCATGCCAGTCCATTGCTATCTGGACTCCTCAGCCATCAAATGGGGACTTGCAGCTTAAAGAGCAGCCTAAAATTAAACAACTTGCCCATTGTTAGCAGACCCTATGAAAAACAGCTCTTATTTATCAGGCCCGATGAGCTGTTAAATGTTTTTCCTCTTTTAACTGCAGATGTGTCCATGCAAGTGGGAACTGTAAACCAAAGGGTACATCTGTTTGAGTTCTGTTCTTTTTAACAGAGCAAAATACACATCTTAGTGAACTTTGAATGAGAAAAGTCAGAGCCCATTCAAGCCATGAAAAATTGATTTTATCCCTCTCCACAAAAGAAAAAAGTGGGGGGAAAAAACCCTTTAAACAAGTAAGCCTTCCAAGTGAGACAGCCCTGTCCAGTCATTTTGACCTTAAAATGAATCAATTACTTTTACTTTGAAGACCTTAAAGAGAGTGGTTGCTTTTTTTTTCAGAAAACCACCCTGGTTACTGGGGATCAGGATCCTCCCACTCCCTAATGGGTCAACTTGTTTGAGTAAGCCTTCCCTATCATAAAGAAACACCTTCCCAAGTGATTTATCTTCATGCTAACTTTTTTTTTCAGTAATAAAATAATTTATAAGCTCTCTAAGGCAGCAAGTTCTCATGTTAATTTGGGTTCTAATTAAATTTTAATTCCTTAGAGGGAGGCAGGGTATATGGAAGCCAAAAAAAAAAAAAATGATTTGTTCTGTCATCACAATATTAGGAAGATAGGAAGAATTACTTTAAAAAATGAAAAAGTTTCCCTTCTAAATTATTGATAATCTATTTAAAGAGATAGCGAGTAGTTCAGAGCTTTAGGGTCATGGGAGAGGCAAGAACAGGCTTGAGACTCTGGTTTTATTTCCAGTTGTGTGAGTAGCGTGGCTCTTCTAAACCACAGATTCTTCAACAAAAATATTCTAGGGACAGATAATAATTACTAACACTTACTGATTCTCAGCCAGAAGCCAGGTTCCATGCTACACATTTTAACATGCTTTAGCTCATTAAGAGAGGAAGACATTAGTATATGCATTTTATAAGTGGGCTCAGAAGTCACTAACAGCTGTCCAGTTTAGACTTTGAGCCTGATTCTCCCTGATTTCAGAGTCTGTCTTAACCACTGCATTTTCACCTCTTATATTCTAAATAAGTGAGTATGTATGTATTTGGGAGCCAAGATGCTTACGCTCTTCATCCTCTGTATAGTTAAAGATCACTTCACTACATAATGGTAGTTTGTAGCTGATGTCTGAACCAGATAGCCTTTCAGGTCATGCCTAGGAAATGAGCACCCCGTCAGGTGTGAATACAGGACCAGAGCCTGATTTGGTTGCTATGGTAGCAGGGCGGCAGGATCAGAGAGAGTAACAGCCCCTTGGACAATGAAGAACAATGCGGGCAGGTTCTTCACTAGTTTACATCTGATGGTTACCGCTGATTTGTTTCTCCATAATGAAAATACTGGGCATTTCCAGATCTTTTTAAAAGGTGAGGAAGTAGAAATGAAATTAAGCAGGCCTGAGGCCTTTTTAAAATTAACTCTGAAAATCTAAATTACAAGCTGCAGCACCAGATCTGGAGTGTGTGTGTGTGTGTGTGTCTGTGTGTGTGTGTAAGTGCCCATTATCATTACTTTCAAATATAAAGTTGAAGAGAAAATTTCTGTAGCTTTTTTAACATAAGCAGAGGGGTTTTTAAATAACATGTAAGGAAGGTAGACATATCTATGGAAAGTTAAGCTCAACAGTGAACTTTTAAAATATTATGTCACTGTTATCTTTTCTTGGTTTCAGTCACTGAGAAAATAATTTCATTGGCTTGGCGCCTGTGGCTCAAGTGGCTAAGGTGCCAGCCACATACACCTAAGGTGGCGGGTTCAAATCCAGCCTGGGCCCGCCAAACAACAATGACGGCTGCAACCAAAAAAATAGCCAGGTGTTGTGGCGGGCGCCTGTGGTCCCAGCTACTTGGGAGGCGGAGGCAGGAGACTCGCTTGAGCCCAGGAGTTGGAGATTGCTGTGAGTGATGCCACAGCACTCTACCCAGGGGGACAGCTTGAGGCTCCGTCTCAAAAAAAAAAAAAAGAAAAAGAAAATAATTTCATTAAGAGGTGTAAAAGCAGCAGCAGAATAGTTAAACCTCCAGATGCTGCCACACTTTATTTTTAATCCAACATCAAATATTACATAATCTTATAATCCTTTAAACGTTTCTGAGTTTGTTCATTCAGAACAAAATCTTAGAGTGTCTCTGCTGTGTAGTAGGCCCCATGGAAAGTACTGAGGATCTTGCCAGTATCTCACACCAAACGCCTCCGAAGGGCAAGTGTCAAAGAGAATGCTGCTTTCTGGTCCAAGGCAGAGAAACAAAGTCAGCTAAGCCATTGGTTGTGTTATTTCCTCTGGTAACTTCCTGGAGCTGGTAGCCCTTGGGTGCCATTTAAGAGAGAGAAGTAGAAAAAGGGGATGAGAAGCTTTTACCATTGACTCTCCCACCTGGTGTGTACACAATGTGACTGATGGGATATGCCAGGGAAGTGAACATTTTGCTGGAATGAAGGCAGTGGGGTTGAAATGTTCCAAAGTCTTTAAGTTTGAATTGTTTCTTGTATGGTATTGTGATGTTAACCATTAGTTATAGCCAAAAATGGTTTCTGGCCTGTCAGAACTAATTTAAAAAACTTTTATAAATGTTTCCTGAATATGATTATTTTTACTAATCGTATTTTTGCTTTAACTTCTTGAGGCCCTTTATATGTAGTATTAATATTGGGCCACCTTGGAATCAAATAATCTTTTTTTTTTGCAGTTTTTGGCTGGGGCTGGGTTTGAATCCAGCACCTCTGGTATATGGGGCCAGTGCCCTACTCCTCTGAGCCACAGGTGCCGCCCAGAATCAGATAATCTTAAACTAATATAGAGGTTCTTGTACCAAGCCACACCAAGGACAAGAGTGTGGAGTCTGACCCTCATGTCTCTTCTGTGGAACTTAGTCTTCTAGGTTCTTATACATAATTTGAAAACAGATCCTTTAGCCTTTCACCTTATTGTATATTATTGGAAGATCAGAAAAATTCTTATCTAATATGCATATGCAGTACAAAAAAATAACAACAGGGTTAAAATCAATAAAGGAAATATACAACTAAGAAAATTACTTTATGAGCTGGGCATGGTGGCTCACACTTATAATCCTAGCAATCTGGGAGGCTGAGGTAGGTAGATTGCTTGAGCTCAGGAGTTTGAGATCAGCCTGAGCAAGTGGGAGACCCCATCTCTACTAAAAATAGAAAACTTGCTGGAACTATGGTGGGTGCCTGTAATCTGAGCTACTTGGGAGGCTGAGGCAAGAGACTACCTAGAGTTCAGGAATTTGAGGTTACTGTGAACTACAATGCCATGGCAGTCTACTCAAGGAGACAGAGTGAGACTTCATCTCAAAAAGCAAAAAAAAAAAAGAAAATTACTCTGTGAAAGCCAGCCAGAGCCTAGGAAAACTGTATTGCCTGTCATTTTGAAGATGCTGCTAATTCCCTCCAGCCATGCGGATAAAGGAATGTTGGGAATAAAATAAAAATAATTTTTTAAAAAGCCAATAATTTAAAAAACAGGTATAACAGGTATACAGGCTCATACCTGTAATTATAATGACTCAGGAAGGTAAGGAGGGAGGAGCACTTGTGGCCAGGAGTTCAAGACCAGCCTGGACAACTTAGCAATACCTATCTCTTAAAAAAAAAAAAGTTTACATTTTTGAGACAAAGCCTCAAGCTGTCTCCCTGGGTGGCAGCACAGCTCTCAGCAACCTCCAACTCCTAGGCTTAAGCGATTCTCTTGCCTCAGCCTCCCAAGTAGCTGGGACTACAGGTGCCCACCACAATGCCCGGCTAGAGAGTGTGCTTTTTAAAAAATAGAATGTTGGCCAGGCCTGGAGACCAGTTATGTGTTTCTTCGGTCCCAGTGAGTGATGCCACTTGTAGCTTCAGAGCTTAATTACTCTGACACCCCATTTTTCTCTCTTTCCTTCTTAGCTGCCTTGTCTCAGCTCCTATGACAGCTACTGCAGCAATCAAGTAGCTGCCAAAGCTCTGCTGGACCACAAAAAACAAGACCACCGAGTCCAGGATTTCCTGCAGCGTTGTTTAGAATCTCCCTTTAGCCGCAAACTAGATCTCTGGAATTTCCTTGATATTCCAAGAAGCCGTCTGGTGAAATATCCTCTGCTTCTTCGAGAAATTCTGAGGCACACACCAAATGATAATCCAGATCAGCAGCACTTGGAAGAAGCTGTGAGTCTGTCTGCTTTTTCCCCTCTTCCCTTGTTATTTCCCACATAATGACTAGTGGGTTGGGTCAATAGGTGAATGAAAGGGTGCCTGGTGACTTGGGACTCAGGAATCTTGGGTTCCAGGCCTGGCACTACTATCAACTGTTTGATTTTACAGTTCAATTCTCCTCTCTCTGCCTCAGTTTCCTGACCTTTAAAATACAGTGCTTACATGAAACACACTGTAATGTACCTGGAGTTCCGGATTCAGATCTCAGCTCCATCACTTACAAATTGTGTGAACTTGGACATGTTACTCTCTTTAGAACAGGGGATCAAGGGGGGAGGAGCCTAGTGACAGGGAAACAAGTTGAGAGGACACTGCAGTGGTCCAAGTGTAAAGTTGTGAAAACCTGGCTGAGGAGGAAGCAGTGGGGACAGAGGATAGCAGGCCAATTCAGAGGGCGCCTTTCCTGATTTGATCTAAGACAATAACAGAAGGAGGATATGCATAGGTAATTTGATAATCAGAAGCCTTGAACCTCCTTAAGCAAACTGCCTATCTCCTCCCAGAGAGGGAATTAATAATTAGTAATAGTAACGATAACACTAATCATAGTAATTGCTGACATTTATTATAAGTACATCAACTTTATGCAATAACCTCATAGGGTATGTGTCTCATTTAACCCTCACAGTAACCTATGAGATAGTTGTTCTTAATAGGACCATTTTCCAAGTGAGGCTTGGAGGGGTTAAGTAGCTTGTCCAAGCCGTGAGCCAGCAAGTGATGGAGTTGATGTTTAAATTCTGTCAGTGTAGACTCCAAATCCTGTGCTTTTCTACTTCTTTATGATTCCATGCCTTGATACAGAAAGCCTGGGTGCTCCTTTCGGCCCCTGTTGCCTTTAGAATTGCAGAGACTTGCCTGGTCCTCAGACTTATTAGAGAATTCTGAACCCCAGTAGAAAGGCCTCACTGGTGCAGGGCTGGGCTGTGTCTCCATGTAGGAAAAAGAATAATGAGGAAAGGCTCTCTCTTGATTCAGGAGGTGTGCAGTGTATCTGCCAGGCCCCACACAGAGAGACCAGGCCCTCAATCCAGCACAGATGGGGGATTCAGGCACTGAAGATGAGGCCCAACTCACTTCATCATGTCTGTTTTTATTCCTGGGAAGAGTGTGATAGAGTTTCCTTCTCTCCATATTTCATCCTGGCAAGTGTGTGGTCTGCAGGAATGAAAACAACAGGGAGCTCAAGCTACTCTAAATAATTCCTTTTTTGAAGCACAGGAGCATGTTATGAGTTTTACTGTAAAGATTCTTCCTTTTTAATATGCAGCATGAAAGAATACTGTTCTGTTTTTAAAAACACCCACAGTGCTTATGTTTGAATTTAAAAACAGATAGATAAGAATATGATTGTTTGCAATATAAAAGGATGTGCCAGTAACCAGTTTCCCTAGTGTGTGAAAGCTGAATCTGCAGATCTGTACATGAAGCACAGTATACCTGCATTTGAAAATATCTGCAAAGCAAGTCTTTTTAAGTGCCCGTTTACACAGTATAGGCACAGAATTTTTTCCCCTTCTTTTCAAAATCCTGATAGTATTACTCCAGATGAGCAGAGTTATTTACCCCTGCACTCTTGGGTGCATTGTGAATGTCTGAAAAACATAAAACCTATAGTGCCAATGTGACTTGACTTACATGCTCCCTGAAAAAATCTCCCATCTATGAAAAGGAAAAAAATTCAGAGATGCTAAGTAAATTGCTTCTGCACCAAGGGAATTGATTACGTTCAGTCCTATGGTTTAATCTAAAAGGAGGTCTTGTTTTTAATGCAGTGCCTAAATTACTACACATCTTTATTAGGATTTCTTAACAAGTATTTTGAAGGTAGATAGAAATTTCCCTCAAAAGAGAACTTCTTAAAATAGGACTTTGGAGCTCGGCACCTGTGGCTCAATCAGCTAAGGCACCAGCCACATACACCTAAGGTGGTGGGGTCGAATCCCCAGCCCGGGCCTGCCAAACAACAATGATGGCTGAACCAAAAAATGGCCGGCGCTGTGGCAGGCGCCTGTAGTCCCAGCTACTTGGGAGGCTGAGGCAGGAGACTCGCTTGAGCCCAGGAGCTGGAGGTTGCTGTAAGCTGTGAGGCCATGGCACTCTACCCAGGGGGACAGCTTGAGACTCCGTCTCAAAAAAAAAAAAAAAGGACTTTGGGCATTCAGATATTCCAGAGAACTGGTTGCTTAGTATTTTATATTCTAAGGAGTGTTCCAGCCAAAAAATAATCCTGTAGACCGTCTCTTCCCCCCACCCATCACTGTCCTCCAGCTCCTTACAAAACATTTACTGAAATCAATGGGAAGAAGAGTCCTGCTGTTAAGAAGTGCTATTCTTGGTTCATGTCAGGAGCCAATGAGTAGATGACAATGTATTGCAAGAGGTCAGACGGACAGGGCTTTCAGAGTCAACTTGGAGAATAATGAGCCCAGCGTGTAAAGGCTTAATGCCTGTGCTGTATCGCTCATCATCTCCCTTTCCTCAGGGAGTCCTTTCCTCAGTTTGAACCCCAGTGAGAGATGCAGCAACAAATTGAGTTTAAATGCACAACTACAGTGACTGTTTGCTATTGGCAACCTTCTGTATGTAACTTTATATCTCCCTGAAAACCTGCAGAATAAATCTCTCAAAGACGAAGGCAGAGAGGTAAGACCCTTATGATATTCAGGTAGATATAAAATATTATTTGTAATAAATGAAAACAGATCCAGAATTACTATTCATACATGTATGTGAGAGCTGACCAGAAAGTAACCAGCCGTGTAATAGAGACATGAGCGACTGGATACTTTCCAGACAGGCCTGTTCATAGATTATGGAATGATGACACCAATTGTTTCCATTGCTTTGTCTCTCTTTAGTTTTTTAAATCCCAGAGACAGAAGCAGTATTTGAAAGTAGTCATAGCTGCCTAAGGAATCATGGTGGCATTTGAGTTTATCATCTCATGTGAGAAGCCAGCTGTTCAGCTCCGAGTTAAATCAGGAAATGAACACATCTTTATTCATGTAATGCATCTTCTTTCTGGTTTCCTGGGTACTTGCAGGAAATTTGGAAAATTGACTGGAGTGTATTAATTCTAGCTGTCCAGGTACACACAGTGGTACACTTAGTATTAGTTAATGCTAAGGTCTTTAAGAGCAAGGGAAAAGTTTGAATTCCACTACAGGTTAAAAATATAGATACGTGGTGGCGCCTGTAGCTCAAGCTGGCGGGTTTAAATCCAGCCTGGGCCTGCCAAACAACAATGACGGCTGCAACCAAAAAATAGCTGGGCTTTGGGGTGGGCACCTGTAGTCCCAGCTACTGGGGAGGCAGAGGCAAGAGAATCGCTTAAGTCCAGGAGTTGGAGGTTGCTGTGAGCTGTGACACCATAGTACTCTACCCAGGGTGATCACTTGAGGCTCTGTCTCAAAAACGAAAAGCAAAAAAATGTAGATACATAAAAGGATAAGGTAGACAGAAATGCTCAAATACCTCCCATAGATGTTAAGCTTCTGGAGAATAGGGACCCACTCTAATTTCTTTGAATGGTACCACCTAGTCTAACACCAAACATTAGTTAAGTGAATTTGAATTTGCTACCAACCAGAATTTGGAAAATAGAGCAAAGAATGATTAAATGATTTTTGAAACTCCTAATAGCTATAATAATGTTCAGGTTATGTATCCATTCATAGAGTACCAGACTTCAGCTCAGAGCTGTAAGATTTTTCTGTCAAACTTGTGTGAAGTCCAAAATTTATAATTAGGTAATAGTTTTTACCCAGTTGCTTTGGGCAGATGGTACTATTTTACTAGCATATGAAAAATAGTCACTTAATCTTAGAGAGAAGTATTTCCACTTTAAGCCATTAAAAGATATAGTAGCTTTTGACTGAGTAAAAGCCTCTTTAGAACCTTGCTTTGCACAGAGATTGGTTTTTCTATTAAGTAAATGTGACCAAGAAGAGATCTTACCAACATTTTCCACCTGTTAAGTTCTTTTCAGTTACCACGACAAGAAAGATGGGATGGTTGCAAGACAGAAGATCCTGCTGAGGGAGTCATCATTTTGCCTTTGATTGGTGTCATTGAGTTTTGCTAATTTCTCATTCCTTCGTTTTCAACTATTTTCTAGCATCTAAACGTATTATCTACGTGATAGAATAACAACACATCAGAATAAATACCCAATGATCATGTCTCAGTGCAGTACTCTGTTATTTTTTGTAGTAACTACATTACATCCTCCATTGCTTTGGAATCTTCTGCTCCTAGCTTAACATGTGCCATATACATGGGCATGAGTGATCACATACCAGCTGCCCCCACCAGTGCTCCTAATGTCTTTACTTTCCCTTCTTTTTTCTCTGTTCCTCATAAAACATTTATGTTTTATCACTAAAAAGATAAGCAAACCATTTATTCACACCTGATATTGCAAATATTGTTTGTGCTTTAAATTGAGTATGTGTAGAGAGACCTTGAAATTAGCTTTCAGCTCCCCAAAATGGATCTCTTTTTTGGAATTTTACATTCTGTTTTGTTTTCTCTTTTTGGTCAAATTTTTTAGATGCCTTCATTTTCAACATTGTGAGCATGATTTAAGAAATGTGAAGCATGGGCTTTTATAGTTGAGTTGTGCACGACAAAGACTATGCCTCTATCTCTTCCTTTCAGATAAAATTATGTATCAACATTAGTTTTGCATATAATACAAATAGATGTATATGTATACAAAGAAATATATGTATGTGTATATATGTGTATGTGTACAGATAGGTACAATTATACTAAGGGCATTTATTTTTTTCCCTTTTCCCAAAGCAGCAACTTAGATAACAATCTCCGAATTAAATCCAAGTGTGTCTTGGTGACCTTCTAGACTGAGCCCCTAAAACTTGTTGGTTGTGGATGGTTTGCTGACTTTCCCCCATACTTATTTTCTCTTTCTTCCCACAGATAAACATCATTCAGGGAATCGTGGCAGAAATCAACACCAAGACTGGGGAATCTGAATGCCGCTATTATAAAGAGCGTCTTCTTTACTTGGAAGAGGGCCAGAAAGACTCCCTGATTGACAACTCACGAGTCTTGTGTTGTCATGGCGAACTGAAGAACAATCGGGGTGTGGTAAGTGGTTACTGTCCTTGAGCAGTCTCATTTGGGCCCCCCCAACCCCAATCCATTTAACGCTGAGCCTTGTCTTACTATTCCTCCCCTGTCTAGAGTAATGCTCTCTTAAACAAAAATTGCTTTTCCAGTGTTGTCAATAATACATATATTCATTCATCATACATACTTTAAGTTTTTTAATGTCATGGACCAGTAACATAATCAGAATTTCAGCAACCAACATAGGGTTGCCAGCTTTTCTTTGTTTTGTTTGATCACAGCTTTTAAAAACAAACACAGTTAATGTCTCCTACTTTGATTTCAGAAAGTAAAGGATGATTTTAACAGCATGTTAAAAGGATTTAATCTCAGAACAACAGATAGCTCTTAAATTGAATATATTTAGCTTTATGACAAACTCGACTTTCTTAAGGATTGGGACTGATCCACAGATTGGAAGGTTGAGACCAGCGTTTACCTTTGTTTTTTTAAACTAATAAGCTATCTTCCATTAACTGCATATTTAGCTCTGATCTGTAGATACCCCCATTTTCTGGCTTTTATTCCTGAGCAGATATTAAAATTGTTCCTCTTCTGCTGTTGAAGCAACTATGCAAATATGCCCTGGAGCACTTACCACAGTGGCTTACAATTCTCCATCTGTCTGTCATTTTCTTCCTTTATACCATGTTCTTTTTGGGTAGGGACTATGCTTTATCAATCCCCAAAACCTATTAGGGGGACCTGGTACTTACTGGACTCTCAGTGAATGAGTGCTTGTTTAAAGTATGGATGATTTTGAATTATATGAAAGTTCAAAATTCATTCAACTCACCAGGCTATTTGTATGTATAGCCAGTAGAAATTAATATGTGGATGTATTTAAATTTCTGTGTTGAGGTTGGGAGAAAGGATCTCCTTTCTGATTGTATTTCATCTTCAGTATCTAGTCAATCCTTAGAATGAAAGCCAAAACTAGATTAAAGAGTTCCTAGTAAAGCTTTGGTAATTCAGGGGATGCCTTTTGACCTGAGCTTGAAAATATTACTTGGAATCAGTGGGCAGCCCATTATCAGGGGTACTGTGGGTCCAAGAAGCTGGCAGCGCAGTGGAGTAATGAGACCTATTGAGGCTGTTGCTGGGAGATGTGTGTCTTTTTGACTGGGGAGTTACTGATGCTGGAAATTTGTGTTCTGCTTCTTGCTGACTTTGAGAAAGCACTGGTAGATGTCTAGTATCTGACACTCAGCTCCTGGAACATTCTTTCTCGAAAGCCCTGTGGAAGCTGGGAAAATACATTTCTCCATGGAGTAGGGGCCTCTTGTCTTTCTGTACATCAGTCAAGGGCTGAGGACTCTCTGTCTTAGGGCATTAAAAATGAACTCTAGGCTCGGCGCCTATAGCTCAACCGGCTAAGGCGCCAGCCACGTACACCTAAGGTGGCGGGTTCGAATCCCCAGCCCGGACCCGCCAAACAGCAATGACGGCTGCAACCAAAAAATAGCCGGGCGTTGTGGCGGGCGCCTGTGGTCCCAGCTACTTGGGAGGCGGAGGCAGGAGACTCACTTGAGCCCAGGAGTTGGAGGTTGCAGTGAGCTGTGATGCCACGGCACTCTGCCCAGGGGGACAGCTTGAGGCTCTGTCTCAAAAAAAAAAAAAAAAAAAAAAAAAAACTCAAAATCAAATTACAGGAGGATTTTTGAAAATAAAGATAGTAGTTGGTGGGAGGTTTTTTGTTTTTCCCCCACTAGAGTTGCAAACGTCATTGTGAACAAAGTCCTGTGTCAGGGAAAAAAGCACAGTAGTTTGAGGGCAAATAGGAGCTGAGATTTAAGAGCGACTCAGCAAACATTCCTAAATGAGGGCTTGTTTTTTCTTAAGGTTGCCCAGACAATCTGAATTCAAGTTGCCTATACTGGCTACAAGATTGATTGAAATGGAAACAGTGTTTAAAAAAAAAAAAATCCCTGATTATTTTAAATACTGTGCATAAAACAAGACCTACCCTTCTCTGCCACCACCCAGCCCTGAAAGAAAAGGAAAAAAAATTTTTTTTTGACACAGAGTCTCACTCTGTCGCCCTGGATAGAGAGCTATGGTGTCATAGCTCACAGCAATCTCAAACTGTTGGGCTCAAGCAATCCTCTTGCCTCAGCCTCTCAAGTAGCTACGACTACAGGCACCCTCCACAATGCCTGGCTAGTTTTTCTTTCTTTTTCTTTTTTCTTTTCTTTTTTTTTTTTTTTTAGTAGGGACAGGGTCTCACCCTTGCTTAGGCTGAAAGGAAGTTCTTAAAACCTTCTTTCTACTGCCCCACCCTTAAAAAGCCTTAACTTGGTTGCTTTGTGCTTTACTCTGTTTTTCAATCTTTTAAAATGTAGATATATTTTATTCCCACCAGTCAAGATTTGGTTAAGTTTTTATTTCTGCAGTTTTTGTTTGTGTGTATATGTGTGTATACACATGTATGTGGCGGGATAGGGGTAGGAGATCATCATACGATAGTGCTGAATGTGCTTCCTCTACCCTAAATCAAGATTCTAATCTGAGTTTCTACTCCCCTCCCATTCTGGTCTCCCCTTCGAGGCCCCTGAGTTGACATTCCAAAATGTTTCCACCAGAAAACCAGAACTTAGCTGCAAAGTTGTGAATATTTTCACTTCCCTCAGCATTTCCAAATTTTCAGAGGACTTAGCATTAAATGGACCAAATTTGCCCCAACTCTACCAAGTAGACTTGCTCCCATGATACAGTTTGAGACAAGCTGCATTTTCTTTTTGCCTACAACACATACATCAGTTGTCAGTGTTTTAAGCAGGACTTCTTCAGAGAACCAAGGTTCTGATAAGCTTACCTGAGAAGGAAAATTTTACACATCTTTCTTTGTGGTTATGGAAGCATGGAATTGAGCTATGCAATTGACCAGTGTTCTCTGTTGAAATCCCTAAATGAAGCTGATAATCAGCTTTGTGGTTGAAGGAGCAAGTATTTTTTATGAGTTTGGGAAGCAAATATTAACATTAGACTTCGATATGCCAATCTCATCCTTTATAGACCATTATTAATTTTGGTCTCTTAGAATTACATTAGGTAATTCATGTATAAATCAAAGCCAGGGGAGTGCTAACTGTTTTTCCCTTTACTACCCGCTTCATCCTATTCCCCTTTATCATTTTTTTTTTCTTATTAGAACTGAAGGCTGGCTCGGCTCCTGTGGCTCAAGCAGCTAAGGTGCCAGCCACATATACCTGAGCTGGTGGGTTCAAATCCAGCCCTGGCCCGCCGAACGACAATGATGGCTGCAACCAAAACATAGCCAGGTGTTGTGGCAGGCGCCTGTAATCCCAGCTACTTGGGGAGGCAGAGGCAGGAGACTCACTTGAGCCCAGGAGTTGGAGGTTGCTGTGAGCTGTGATGCCAAAGCACTCTACCCAGGGCAGCTTGTGGCTCTGTCTCAAAGAATAAGAACTGAAGGCTTTGTCTGTCTACACAGGTTGTTAATTACAATGTGAATAGGACCCCTGGAGTTGGCAACCCAGGCTGCAAGGTATCTGTAGACAGAAGGGATTTCTCCAGTTGGCCTTCAGGAAGCTGTTCTCATAGGAAAAGCAATGAAATTTCTGGAAATGCCTCAGGCCTGCCAAAGTTTTGTTCTCCTGGAGGTAGTTTGAGCCTAGATTCATAATCCACTGTGAACCTGGCACTCTAGATCCTCTCTACTCTCTATCCACAGAGGTGCACAAATCAGCCACTCATAAGATTGTTGCTTAGGGAAATCCTGTGGATTCTTTTCTTCTAGAAACTTCATGTTTTCCTGTTCCAAGAAGTCCTTGTGATCACTCGAGCCATCACCCACAATGAGCAGCTCTGCTACCAGTTGTACCGTCAGCCGATCCCAGTGAAGGACCTCCTGCTGGAAGACCTGCAGGACGGAGAAGTGAGGCTGGGCGGCTCCCTGAGAGGAGCATTCAGCAACAACGAGA
This sequence comes from Otolemur garnettii, assembly GCF_000181295.1. NCBI lineage: Eukaryota > Metazoa > Chordata > Mammalia > Primates > Galagidae > Otolemur > Otolemur garnettii. The sequence continues at coordinate 27,569,708 of NW_003852397.1, forward strand.
GAAGTACGCGGCAGTCAGGGTCGACCTGCTGAGTATTTTTGGTTGTGGTAGTTCAGAGGGAGTAGCTGGCCGGTGAAAAAGAAAAAGAACCACAGCCTTGACAAATGATATTTACTATCTCATCACCTACTGATTGTGTAACTTTGTTTAACCTCTGTGATTCTCAGTTCTCCATCTGCAAAATGGAGATGCATACATACCACCTCCATAAGGTTATTATAAGGGTTAAGTAAGATTTTGTAAATGAACCTGCCTTGCACATAATTAATACTCCTTAAGCTCCCTTTCTCCTTCCATCAGATAAAAATGTGCTTAATACCAGATAGTCCTTATGTGGATACCAATTGCATTATGGTGGGTTTTATATTGGAGCTGGTATACTTGTCTCTAAAGATGGTTTGGTCACCTAGAATGAGGGCTCATCTGTAACATTTCTCAAATAGGCTTTTCTAACTCGAGATTTAGTTAACAAAGAAATTAACCAAAGCAAGCTAAAATAATACTGTCTAGCGAGTATATTTCGTGTGTCAAGCACTGTTCTAGGCACTTGCAAGCAGTTAACTTCCTTGCCCCTGTGGAGCTTACATCATGATGAAGGAGATAAATGATAAATAAATGTTCTAGGTGCTGTTAAGAAACTAAAACCCAATAAGGGAATAAAGAAGGTAGAGATCTGTTTTAGATGAGGTAGTCAGGGCAACCCTGACATAGGCATATTGTCAAAGTAATTAGTATGCAACTACCTACAATTTGGACTTTACCTAACAAATGCAAACAATATAACCTAATCATTTGTACCAATATATTAATCTGAAATTTTAAAAAACACAAAGACCTCATACTTGTTTTTTAAAAAAAAGTAATTAGTATGTACTTTCTCATACCTACTAATAAATCCTTCTGCCCCGAGAGTAATAGTAGTAGCAAGAAAAGCTTCTATTTCTTGAGTACTGACTATGTGCCAAGTGTATAAGCACTTACATGTGTTCTCACATATATATTCTTCATCACAACCTTGTAAAGTGGTTTTTTTCCCATTTTATAAATAAGGAAATTGAGACATAGAGGAGTTAAGGCGGTTGCTTAAGATAAAAGAATGGAAGCTAACTTAAGGGACAGTGATTATCTTTGAGCCAAAGGTGACTAGCAGAGACTGATTTGGTCTGCTCTGCCTTAGCCTCTAAGCCAGTGGTTCTCAACCTTCCTAATGCTGCAACCCTTTAATATAGCTCCTGTGGGTCACGACCCACAGGTTGAGAACCACCACTCTAAACCATCTGAAGTGGTGTTTCCCAGCCTGCTGGCTATGGGGTTAGTGCAAAGGGACTGACAGTTGACACTTCCATGAACCGGGCATTGCATGTGGTACATAGGACTCATTAAATTTGCATTATGTTGCTGTTTTTAGATTAAAGTGTCTTCCATATTGCACAGTACCATTTTTTTAAATGTATATATGTAGCTCCTGCTGGGATAATTAAAATGTAATTTCACTTTAAAACAAAATCAAATTTATCTTTATGTGTGTTTTTAATCATTGGATACTAAGTATACAGTTACTAACTCTCATGTGGAGAGTCATAGGCATGTACTGATGTTAAAAAGAACTTTTTTTTTTGAGACAGAGTCTTGCTTTGTTGCCCTCAGTAAAGTGCTCTGGCATCACAGCTCACAGCAAACCCCCAACTCTTGGGCTCAAGTGATTCTCTTGCCTCAGCCTCCCAAGTAGCTGGGACTACAGGCACCTGCCACTACACCCGGCTATTTTTTTTTTCTTGCAGTTTGACTGGGGCCAGGTTTGAACCCACCACCCTCGGTATATGGGGCTGGGGTCCTACTCACTGAGCCACAGGCACTGCCCTAAAAAGAACTTCTTAAATAGGAAAAAGCTCTAGCTTAGGGTACTTATTGAAATTATTGATTATCAGACCCACCTTAGACCTATTGAATCAGAATCTCTAAGGGTAGAACCCATGGATCTCTGTTTTTAACAAGGTCACCCCAGAGGATTTTGTTATGCAGCCAGGTTTGGTATAATACCCAAGATAATACCGACTTGCAAGTTTCTGAGAGCAATAAGGGAAACTGAGAGCTAGACTATACCTACTCCAACTGACAGATGGCAGCTTAGCGGGGACCTGAGCCATGTCCTGGGTCAGTGGGAAACCTGTTGTAATCAGTCATGTCTGCCTTGGTTACTGGGGGTTAGTATCACCACGTGTGTTATCTTTGGCCTGGGGAAATACTTGTCCACTGACATTTTCCCCCCACATATTTTTCATTTCTAGTTAAAAACTTCTTCAGAGTCAGCTTCAAAAATGGATCCCAAAGCCAGACCCACTCACTCCAAGCCAATGACACCTTCAACAAACAACAGTGGCTCAACTGTATTCGTCAAGCCAAAGAAACAGTTCTGTGTGCTGCCGGGCAGGCTGGAGTGCTCGACTCCGAGGGACCTTTCCTAAATCCCACCACTGGGAGCAGGGAGCCACAGGCAGAAACAAAACTTGAGCAGATGGACCAATCCGACAGCGAGTCAGACTGTAGTATGGACACCAGTGAGGTCAGCCTCGACTGCGAGCGCATGGAACAGACAGACTCTCCCTGTGGGAACAGCAGGCAAGTTGAAAGCCATGTCTGACGGAGTTTACTTCCCAGAAGTAGCCCTGTGTCTTACCTGTACAGTATTTGCATTCCACACATGGAACAGTTTGGAGAAGCACTTTTTAATACTTTTGTGACCATGTTGGCCCAGTCTCCTATATCTGTACCTTTGTCCCTAGTACTGTAACTGCCAATCTGTCTGTGTAAGCTGGAATCTATGGCAACTGTTACCCTGTATTGTATTTCACAAATGTCTGGATGGATGGAGAGGTACTTGAACAAGTTACTTTCAGTTGTCCTGCTGGATTTTCAAAGAATAGAAAGAAAAAGAATCTCTCAACTACTGTTTTATGTAGGTTGCTTGAAGAGTTCTTCCTCCTGTGCCTCTTTAGTGCGTTTCCAGCTCTTTGATGTGATAGCTAAAGGCATGGATTTAGAGAGCCATGAAAACACAGTATGGGGAAGTCATTTGTGTTTCAGGATGGCACTGGAGAGAGAAGCAGGAAAGATCAACCCTTGAAGTGAAGTCAGTTCTCTGAAAACATACTTGGAGATTCTGAAGGCTTCATTTTGCAAAGGAGGAAACATTGTCTGAACCTTGAAATTTCATCTAGTGCAAGTTTGATGTCAGAATCTGTTAGGACATGAAATAAAGGCTGACCTTAAAAGGTTCAAGACAAAAGCAGCTGCCAGCTGTGAATCTTTAACTAAAAGCGCGTGACACCAAGAGGTGTCTCTCATAGTTGGTGGCCAAGCTAAAACATCAGAATAGAACCCAGAGGACCTGGGAAAACGTTCCAAGATAACGAGAAAGCCCTGTCTTCATTTTGTTTCATCTGCCTAGGCCTACACTTAGAGTGTGAATGAAGTGACACAGAAAACAGGCTGTGACTGTAAGTGACTATAGAAACACAGGAGAGGAAGAATTTGCAATGAGGAGCACTTCCTCAGAACCTAACATGGGAACTATTAAAAGAGAAATGCATGGCCCAGTGCATTCTGAGAAAGGCCAGGGCCTTGGGGTTTCCTGCTCTGCTTTTAGGTGGTCAATTTGCCATCTCTGATTCTGTGTTGTATCAGAATTATAATCACATGCTCCAGAAGCCAGTTTCATTAATTCTGATTAATTAGGATCAGCAAGCCAAACAAGTAACCTCCTTGTCCAACCTTGATTTTATAGTGCAGGGTAGCGTGCAGACCTTGAAAAAAGTCAGCTAAATTGGCTGGACAGAGTGGCTTACACCTGTAATCCTAGCACTCTGTCTGGGAGGCCAAGTTGGGAGGATCTCTTGAGCTCAGGAGGTCGAGACCAGCCTGAGGAAGAAAGATACCCTGTCTCTACTAAAAATAAAAAATTGAACTGGACGTTTTGGCAGGTGCCTATAGTCCCAACTGCTTGGGAGGCTGAGGCAAGAGGATTGCCTGAACCCAGAATTTTGAAGTTGCTGTGAGCTAGAGTGAGACTCTGTCTCCAAAAAAAAAAAAAAAAAAAAAAAAGTCAACTAAATACATAGAAATGTTCTCTGCAAATGTAAATACTAAAGATGACCTGTGCAAAATTATACCCACACCAGCACTAGTAGTAATGATTCTAAATTATTGCCAAAAAGGTTTTTTTTTAATTTTCTGTGTCTTTCAAGTTTACACAAAACAGAGCAGTAAATACAATGTTGTCATATAATTGTGTACATATATCATGTGCATTCAAAGAAGCTGTGTGACAAGATATAACAATAAAAATGCAAGGTATATTACTTTATTGTTTTTCAAAAAGAAAAAAAGATCGTGGTCAGTTTTACCCTGTAAAACATATTTCTGTATTTATAGACTTTAAACATGGTGAATTTTTTCTATTACAACTTTATTTAAAATTGCTCTGTTTCTCAAGTTATTATTGATTTAGTGAGTGAGTGAACCTGCTGCAGACAGAAGCAGAGAAAAGCCACGAAAAGCCTTTTGATGGTGAAGAAAAGAATGAATTGTTCTTTGCAGGAGCCATCGGCCACTTTGGCAAATGTATTAAGAAACAAGGGTTGTAAAATGTTGGCCTATGGAAAGAAAGTCAATGAATGTTTTGATGAAATGAATGTTTTTGTATAATGGCCTTAAACTTTTCTGGAAGCATTTCAAATAAATTACATTAAAATGTTACCCTTTTTGTGTACAGTGTTTCCCTTACAAACATCAAATTTCAACTACTCTCTTAAGGAAGTTCTTTCCAAAATTTTTGCTTGTGGTTTCCGAATACAAACTTTAAAATAGGGTATGGATTGAAATAAATGTTTTGATTTGGTGTATCAAAGCTTTTATAAAATTCATGTTTCTAAGCATTTTTTCAAGCATTCTCTATTTACTCATGTATTCATTTTTAATAATCCCACAAGGCTTGACAATTAAGTTCACAAACTCATCCTAGAAAAAGTGCTACGTACCTCATTGGTGAATATCACTACTGTCGTCGTCAAAGCACTCCCCTGTTCTGTGTACTGACGCTAGTACCTAGTTCACCCTGCAGAGCAACTTTGGAACTCTTTTTTTGTAGAATGGCCATAAGAGCTGTCATCATGTCATCCTTGATTTCCTGAATGTCATCAAAATGTCACTGGGGCCCAGATCAGGTGAGTAGGGAGATTGTTCCAATACAGTTACTTGTTTACTGGCTAAAAACTACCTCATAGTGCCACGTGAGCTGGTATATTTTCATAATGTAAGAGCTATGAGTTATTGGCCAAGATTTTCCTTCCTCTAGGAGCATACCCAGGCCTCCTGTCCACTTTACTTGGTCTGCTATGCTTTTCACAGTCAGCGAACAATTTTGACACACAATTTGATGAATTTTTGCAATGTTTTCTTCAGTTCTGCTCATTACTGGCTACACTGATCTCTCTTCACCAGTGGCACTTTCTTTCCCCTCAGAAAAACATTTACTCCATTTGTACACTGCCATTTTCTTCATGGCATTATCCCCATAAACTTGGACTAACATGTCCTGATTTCACTTCCACTGTTGCCAGGTTTGAGAAGAAACTGACAAATGTTCATTGCTCTAATTTAAGCTCTGGCATTCTCATGCCAGCACATGAAAACATGCAACAATGATAATAAATCCACTCAGCAAGACACCACCACACGTAGATATGAACACAACTGTGAGACACTGATATACCACGCTTATGAAACCTTATGGAACTGTACAGAGCTGCCAACATAAGTATGCGGCGCATAAGTTCACAAACTTAATTGTCAGACCTTCGTATCTTGAATCCATACTATGGATAAACAATAAATCATAGTCATTAGAGAAAAAAAGTGTTGAATCTTACTGCTAGTTTAAGTAATGGCTGATGAACTTGAGGCTAAATAAAAGGCACATTTCACTTTGAAATTCTTACTAGTATGTCAGTCCACTTTTCTTTAATTAAAATGGTTGGTTTTCTTTCCCACAAAGAACAGTTTTTAGATGAAAAGACCAAACAAGGCTCGGCGCCTGTGGCTCAAGCGGCTGGGGCGCCAGCCACATGCACCTGGGGTGGCGGGTTCGGATCCCCAGCCCGGGCCCGCCAGGCAACAGTGATGGCTGCAACCAAAAAATGGCCAGGCATTGTGGCGGACGCCTGTAGTCCCAGCTACTTGGGAGGCGGAGGCAGGAGACTCGCTTGAGCCCAGGAGTTGGAGGTTGCTGTGAGTGTGATGCCATGGCACTCTACCCAGGGGGATGGCTTGGGGCTCCGTCTCAAAAAAAAAAAAAAAAAAAAAAGACCAAACAAGGCAGCACCTGTGGCTCAGTGAGTAGGGCGCCGGCCCCATATACTGAGAGTGTTGGATTTGAACCCAGCCCTGGCCAAACTGCAACAAAAAAATAGCCGGGCATTGTGGCAGGCACCTGTAGTCCCAGCTAGTCAGGAGGCTGAGGCAAGAGAATTGCCTAAGCCCAAGAGCTGGAGGTTGCTGTGAGCTGTGACAACACAGCACTCTACACAGGGGGACATAGTGAGACTCTGTCTCAAAAAAAAAAAGAAAATGTTCACTCTGACAATGTGTTGGTTAGTACAAATTACTGAGAACTAAATGGTTTTCTTCAGTCCATTTTCAAGATGTTATTTTACACGCAACTAAACGTAATCTTTGTGATCTAAACGAAAAGTTATAAGCAATGAACAGAGCCAGAACTAGCAATTTATGAAAATTAGAATGTGGTTTTAGCTTCTGGGTTGTGGTCACCACCGCTGACTGCTTTAGTTTCCATTCCCAGCACAGCCTGCAGCAGCTCAGAATGCAAAACTCTTCATAACCAGAATCCTGTTTCAACAAAGATAGATCCACCCAGTCAAGGCAGTTCATCAGTTGACCTGGGGGAATAGCAAGGAATTAGAAGGTGCTTACTCTGTCTTGAGAGCTAATTATTCAGTTTAGGGCCTTGGACATGCATTCCAAAGCTTATCCATTTACTCGTATACATTCACACACAAATACACCTAAGTAATAATTAACTGTGCCATCTCATCTGTGAAAAGTTTGAAAAATGTCACCTTGTTCTATTCAGTGTTTCTGTTCCCCTGTTTGTGACATGGGACACTGAACACCTCAACCCATTTAAAAGGGAGACAGTGCATGTGAAATCACTTTGAAAACCATTCATATATAATAGTTTTCATTGTTATTTAATAATACCTTTCACATTTGGGCATGCTATAAAATTTCTCAATAATGTGGCCTCAGCCTGAGTCTTTTCACTGGTACTGCATTCTTGGGTAGCCGCCTCAAATCCAGAGAATCTGGAATTCTGCCTTAAATTTTTTTCTTTGATATTTTCTTGCTTTTATTTTTAAAAATATTCCTCTATTGGCTCGGCGCCTATAGCTCAACCGGCTAAGGCGCCAGCCACGTACACCTAAGGTGGCGGGTTCGAATCCCCAGCCCGGACCCGCCAAACAACAATGACGGCTGCAACCAAAAAATAGTCGGGCGTTGTGGCGGGCGCCTGTGGTCCCAGCTACTTGGGAGGTGGAGGCAGGAGACTCGCTTGAGCCCAGGAGTTGGAGGTTGCTGTGAGCTGTAATGCCACGGCACTCTACCCAGGGGGATAGCTTGAGGCTCTGTCTCAAACAAAAAAAAAAAAAAAAAAAAAATTCCTCTATTCTTTTTTTAAAAAAACACTAAACATGACCTAATTTGATATTTTCTTTCTTACATTTTTCTCTTTGCTCTTTGAGGAACTCTTTGAAAACTCCAGAAAGAGATGTTGAATCTGCTAGGTTTGATGTCTTACCTTCTGGGTTTATTTTAAAATATTCTTATCTCTTTATTCTTACTTTTATTTTCTTATGTTTTGTTCTGTATTCAGAGACATGTTCTCACCTTTGTCTTTTAAACCTTCTATTAACTGGACAAGGGGGTTGCAATCATAGTTCTTATTGTGGAAAGTTTTTCCTTTTTCTATCATTGTTTCTGTTTTTATTTGGTGAAGGCAATGTCTGCTCTAAACTCTCTGAAGTTATCACTGCTCAGCTAAATTTTTCTTCTTGTATTATCCGTTTCTCTGGGGATACTAATGGTATTTCATAGGATTATTAGGAGAATTAAATGTGCTCATACATCTAAAATTACTTAGAATGGTGCTATACCAGATATTTTTGCTCAGCTTTCAAAATCTGTCTACCCCGGTCCACCCTTCTATGTGCCTGTGTAATCTGTATGCACTTCATCAGTGGGTTGGCTTACAGTTACTGGTGAGGTTTGGCCAACTGAGAGTCCTTGTGTGAGATCAGAGCATTCATTCATTCCCCCAGCTCCCTCTGAAAGGATGGATTGGCTTATGCTGGCTGCATCTCTTGTTATGAAGTTGCAGGTCCTCTCGAGGAGTCCTCTCTGAGTTCTTGTAACCCTTCCAGCCTAGCATGGTAACAGTCCCTCTGTCACTAGCTACAGGATATTGCACTGTCCCTCCTTCCTGCCCACACTTTCTACAAAGTCCCTTTGTTAAACCCTTCTAATTTGAATATGCTGCTGAGCCTCTGATAGGTGCCCTGTGCCTGACATGATAAATAGTACAAATGTGTGCTATCATCATCACTAATGTTATCGTTCCACCATTTGCTTCCCATTTTCATATGTTGTGGTTGAGGATACACAGATATGTAGAATCACCGAAAATGGATTTTGTGTTTCTATTTATTTACTTTTTTGTTTGTTTGTTTTTCTGTTTTTAGTAGAGACAGGGTCTCACTCTTGCTTAGGCTGATCTTGAACTCCTGAGCTCAAGCAATCTACCCAACTCAGCCTCCCAGAGTGCTAAGATTACAGGCATGAACCATCGTGCGCAGACTGTCTTATTATTTTTGTGATGTATTTTTTTTTCTGAAAAGAGAAATGAAAGTATATTTCAAAAACAAAGGCAAATGCTAAGCATAGGAGATTGTGCCTATAGGCCAGCTACTCGGGAGGCTGAGGTAGAAAGATGAGTTTAGGCTAAGAGTTCGTGTAACTAACCTGGGCAATCTAGTGAGACCCTATCTCTCAAACAAACAAAAACAAAGGCAAAATGCTTCCTTAGGGATACAAAAGCTGAAAGAATTCATCAGCAGCCGTCTTCCACTACAAGAAAAGTTAAAAGGAGCTTCTTTGGACAGAAGCAAAATTATATCCTATAGAAACATGTATCCACGCAGCAGGATGCAGAGCACTAAAAATGCAACTATGCAGAAAAATAGAGAAGTCTTTTCTTATTCTCATTAAGTCTCTTTAAAGTAAAGAGACTGGAATGCTATGGTGCTATGACTTTAATGCTACTTCTAACTATGATGGAGTAACAGGGACCAGATTTACCCTTGTAACTAAAACAACAGAAAAAAGAAAGACAAAATATACAAAGCTATGGTATTGAAGACACTGGACATTGTGTAATGAGGGAAAGGAACCCTATGAGAGAAGGGAAACAAATGAGGTGACCCCTGCAATTGCTCCCCCTTACGGCTTTGATAGGGTTTTCAGGCAGCAGCACAGGGAAGGAGAACCCAAGCTGAGACCAGTGGATTTACTGTGTGGAAGAGTTGGGACTGAGGATTTAGGGAGACCTAGGCACCTACAGTTTACAGGACAAAGAGGAAGATGCATGAAGATGGTGTCCCTCAGGTACCATCAGAGTACTGATCAGCAGAGTACTGATCAGCATACACATATGAAGAAAATATCCAAGGCTGGAGGAAAACTACCCCCCAAAATTGTAGGGAACTCATGTGCTGCTGGGAATAGTGCCTATTTCCATAAGCCAGACCAGAAGAATATCATAATTCACAGCACATCGGGTAAAGTACTCAGAAGGGTCTAGTTTCAGTAATGGAGAATAATTAGTCCTAAGTAAACACTGCCCTGGTCCAATCTAATAAATCTTAAAGACCAATAGGATCAAACTCTAACTGCTTCCCAGAGAAAGCTCAAATTATATTTATAGAAATGCAAAATTATCCAGCACGTAATGGTAAAATTCACAGTGCCTGCCATCCTATCAAAGAATACCAGGCATGTGGGTCGTGCCTGTGGCTCAGTGGGTAGGGCCCTGGCCCCATATACCAAGGGTGGTGGGTTCAAACCCAGCCCTGGCCAAATTGCACCAAAAAAATAGCCGGGCGTTGTGGCAGGCGTCTGTAGTCCCAGCTACTCAGGAGGCTGAGGCAAGAGAATCACCTAAGCCCAGGATTTGGAGGTTGCTGTGAGCTGTGTGACGCCATAGTCGGCACTCTACTGAGGGCAACTCTACAAGAAAAAAGAATACCAGGCATGTTACAGAACATATCCTTGAATGAAAAAAATAATACAAAACAAGAAAGACAAATTCAAAAAATATTTTTAAAATGCTAATAGTAAAACAACTACCAAACTTGCAAAATGCTAAAATACAACCCACAGTGAGGAAAAAAAATACAAAAGCCAATCAAAACTGACTCATAAATGCACAGAGATTTGGAGAATAAGCATGGTGATCACAAAAAGAAAAAAGGAGAGAGAAGAAATTCTTTTTTTGAAAATGGGAAGCACAGACATCGAAATAAGGACAGTGAAAATTTTAGAAGAAGAGGTAGATCAAAGTCAAGGGAAACAGATAAAGCATTCAGGCTCTAGAAGTGATGAAGATAGATATCAGGATGGTGCAGAGAGGCATAGGGAGAAATCTAGCAGATACGCTGAACATTCCAGAGGATCACGGAAAAATCAGGATCGGCGAAGAGAAAAGTCTCCCACAAAGCAAAAATAATTCTACAAAATGACATAAACTGGGCATGCCTTATATTAAGTTGAAACAGATTATTTTTTACATTGATCAGTGAACTTTGTAGAGAATTCTTGTATAAAGTACTGATTTGTATTTGTAAATTTTAAAATGTTTTCTTTATAACATGTTTTATAACTGACACATCTCAAGGCCCTCCTCATAAAATTATTTGCAGAGAACAGTTTCACCAGAAAAGGATGTAAGTCTTGCTTGTATTTTGTGAATAAAATGATCAAATACTCATTGAAAAAAAAAAACTAACTCATAACTAACACTGATATTAGAATTAGCAGACAAGGGGGCAGCGTTTGTGACTCAAAGGAGCAGGGCACTGGCCCCATATACCACAGGTGGTAGGTTCAAACCCAGCCCCAGTCAAAAACTGCAAAAAAATAAAAAATAAAAGTTAATAAATAAATAAAAGCAGACAAGGGCATTAATACAGCTATTATAACTGTATTTCATACTTTTAATGTTAAGTAGAGTATGAAAAAAAGACCCAGATGTGACTGATGCAGATGAAAATTACCATGAGTAAGATAAAAAATACATTGGATAGGGATTAAGAGCAGTTTAGACATTGCAAAAGAAAACATTAGTCAAAAAGACATAGCAATAAAAACTACAGAAAATGAAACAGAAAAAAGATAATTTTAAAAAATCAAAAGAGCATTAGTGAGCCATAGGACAGCTTTAAGTGCCCTAATATGCATGTAATTGGAATCTCTAAAGGAACAATGACAGAAGGGGAGGCAGAAAAAAATATTTAAAATAAAGCCAAAATTTTTCCAAACTTGGGGAAAACTATAAACCCACATATTTAAGAAGGTAAATGAATCCATAAACATACTAAATAGAATAAATACGCTGGATGTGGTGGCTCACACTTGTAATCCTAGCACTTTGAAAGCCAAGGTGGGAGGATTGCTTGAGGTCAGCAGTTCAAGACCAGACTGAGCAAGAGAGAGACACTGATTCTACAAAATATACAAAAAGGAAAAACAAACAAAAAAATAACCCCCCAGGCGGCACCTGAGTAGGGCGCCAGCCCCATATGCTGGAGGTGGTGGGTTCAAACCTAGCCCCAGCTAAAAACTGCAAAATAATAATAATAATAATCCCCAAAGAAATAGAAGTCAGCAAAACATATCATAATCAAATTGTCCAAACCAGTAATAAGGAGAAAAATTTTACAAAGCAGCCAGAGGAAAAAGACATGTTGCATTTAGAGAAGCAATGATAAAGATTGTAGAAGATTTCTCATTGGCAACAAGGCAAGTAAGAAGACAATGAGCAATACATTGAAAATACTGAAAGAATAATAGTTTAACCTAGAATCCTACACCCAGTGAAAATACATTTCATAAACAAAGACAAAATAAAGACTTCTCAAATGAAAAAGCTGGAGGAATTCATTATCAGAACAGCACTACATGAAATGTTAACAAAAGTCCTTGAAGCAGGCTTGGCACTTGCTGCTCAGTGGTTAAGGCGCTGGCCACATATACCAGGGCTAGCAGGTTGAAACTCAGCCCAGACTTGCTAAGCAACACTGACAACTACCACCAGGTGTTGTCGCAGGTGCCTGTAGTCCCAGCTACTTGAGAGACTGAGGCAAAAGAATTGCCTAAGCCCAAGAGTTGGAGGTTGCTGTGAGCTATGATGCTACAGCACTCTACTGAGGGTGACATAGTGAGACTTTGTCTCAAAAAAAAAAAAAAAAGAAGTCCTTGAAGCAAAAGGAAAATGATACCAAATGGTTGATTTAAAATTCAAAAATCGGGGGAGGAGAAGATGGAAGCCAGGTAACAGCTTCCTTGCAACTGGGCGCGGTGAGTCTGGGGAGAGAAGACTCCAGGCATCTCTGGCTGGTGGGATTTGCCCAGAAACATCCCTCTGGGGACACAGGGAGTCAGCAAGAGACTTCTGGACCACATGAGGAGGAGAAAAGCAGTGGAGAACTGGCAAGTGTTTGCATGTGTTTGCTCAGTCTGATCCCGCAGGCAGCTGTAAGTACAGCAGCAGTGAGATTATTACAAAATGGAAAGGCCTTACCTGTGAGCTGTTTTTTTTTTTTTCTTTTTGGACTTGGCATTCAGTTGAACTACCTTGGGAGAACTTGGGCAAGAGTGCGGAGGACTTTAAGCGTTGTCTAGGGCCCTAGACTGAGCCGCTGAGCCAGTCGGAGCTAATAGTATTTCTGCTGTAGACCGACCGTAAGGAGGAGCCATCGTGGGAGAACTGCCCCAGCAAGCTTGCCCTCAGGGTCACAAAGCAAGGATCGGTGGGAGTGACTGAGCAGCCTAAAGGCAGGCTTATAGCCTTAGCCCTTGGGGGCATAGAGTGAGACCAGTTTTGGCACACTGGGTAAGTGGCTAGCCACTTCAGGAGTGATCCCAGTGACAAGGGCTTTCCTGAGAAAGTTTCTACTTAGCCAAGGTTAGCAGTTTAAAGTGCCTTTTAAGCAGGCCTAGGAGAGATTTAGGCTCTCCACCCTGCAGGGTTTGAGAAATCAACAGAGGCCTCCAGTCTCCATCTTGTACAGCCCTAACAGCATTGTAATTAACATCTCATACCCCAGAAGATCACCTGTTGCCCAGACAATATTCAGCAATATATATGCTGCTTTGTTTTTATTTAAATGTCAACATTTTCCTTATAGATTTTTCTTTTCTTTTTTTTCTTTCTTTTCTTTCTTCATTTTTCTAGTTTAAATATAATTTTCCATTGTTGCCTTTTTCAACAATTAGAACTTCATTTTTGCTAGTGTTTCTACCCCTATTGTTTGGTTTTTCCTCCCAATTTTATCCCCCAACTTTATAAAAGTTTTCTGTTTGCTTGTTTTGGTTTGATTTATAGCATTTTTGTCTTTCCTCTCTACTTGGTGGAGGTGTGGTACTGTGTCCAAACAGGTCAGCAAAGAGCAGCTGACCTCAAGGGAACCACTCAACCCAGCACCCCCAGAAATTGGGGGTTTATAAGATTGGGTCAAAGTACCCTACTGTATGCCTGTATTGCTCCTGTCTCCCTCTTTCTGTGCCTGTCTTCTTTTTGTCAATATTCCCTTTTACTCACCCCCTCTCCTTTCTCTTTTTTCTTTTCTTTTCTTTTTTTGTTTTTCTTCTTTCTTTTTTCCCTTCTTCCTCTTCAATCTTGTCATCCTTCTGGTCCTGTACCAAAAGGACTCATCAAAACCCTAGTCCAGAGGCACAACAACTTAAAGGGCAGAGGAAATGAAAGGAAAATTAGGACAAGGAAACAGATAAAAGAAATCACTCATGAGGAAAAATCAGCAGAAAAATCTTAGCAACATGAAAAAGCAGTCCAGAGCAACTCCCCAAGGGACTGTGAGGTAGCTACTGCAGAGGATTCCACTACAAAGAAATGTTAGAAATGACAGAAAGGGAATTTAGAATACAGATGATGAAAACAATGAAGGAAATGATGGAACAATGAAGGAAACTGCTGACAAAGTGGAAAATAACCAAAAGGAAATCCAAAAACAGAATCAAATAAGCGATGAACAATATGAAGAATATAGAAAGGATATAGCAGAGCTGAAGGAACTGAAGCAGTCAATTAGGGAACTTAAAGATGCAATAGAAAGTATCAACAACAGATTAGACCATGCAGAAGAAAGAATCTCAGAGGTAGAGGACAAAGCTCTTGAGATAACTCAGATAGTTAAAGAGGCAGAAAAGAGAGAGAAAGCAGAACGTTCACTGACAGAATTATGGGACTTTATGAAGCATTCAAACATACGAGTTATAGGTATTCCAGAAGGGGAAGAAGAATGCCCCAGGAGAATGGAAGCCATACTGGAGAATATTATAAATGAAAATTGCCCAAATATCACCAAAGATCCTGACACACTCCTTTCAGAGGGATATCAGACCCCGGGTCGCCTCAACTCTAACTGAGCTTCTCCAAGACACATTGTGATGAACCTGTCCAAAGTCAAGACAAAAGAAAAGATTCTTCAAGCTGCCAAGAGTAAGCACCAGTTGATCTACAGGGGCGAATCCATCAGGATGACTGCAGACTTCTCTAATGAAACTTTCCAAGCCAGAAGACAATGGTCATCTACCTTTAACCTACTTAAACAAAACAATTTCCAGCCCAGAATTCTATATCCTGCTAAGCTAAGCTAAGCTTTAAAATTGATGGAGAAATCAAATCATTTACTGATATACAAACATTAAGGAAATTTGCCACAACAAGACCAGCTCTACAGGAAATACATCAACCTGTTCTACACACCGGCCATCACAATGGATCAACAGCAAAGTAAGAACTCAGAAATTAAAGGACAGAACCTAACTTCCACACTGATGAAAAAGATAAAACTAAGCAATGGACTCTCACAAAATAAGATGAATAGAATACTACCACACTTATCAATTATCTCAGTAAATGTTAATGGCTTGAATTCCCCTCTGAAGAGGCATAGATTGGCTGACTGGATTAAAAAACTCAAGCCATCCATTTGCTATCTGCAGGAAACACACTTAGCTTCAAATGACAATTTAAAACTCCAAGTTAAGGGTTGGAAGACAATTTTTCAGGCAAATGGAATTCAGAAGAAAAGAGGAGTTGCAATCTTATTTTCAGATACATATGGACTTAAAGCAACTAAAATCAAAAAAGACAAAGATGGCCATTTTATATTGGTCAAAGGAAAAATACAACAAGAAGATGTTTCAATTATAAATTTTTATGCACACCATTTAAATGCTCCCAGATTCTTGAAACACACCTTACTCAGTCTGAGCAATATGATATCCTATAATACCATAAGAACAGGGGACTTTAATACTCCTCTAACAGAGCTGGACAGATCCTCTAAACAGAAATTAAACAAAGATATAAGGGACTTAAATGAGACCCTAGAACAAATGTGCATGATAGACACATATAAAACACTCCGTCCCAAAGATAAAGAATATACATTCTTCTCATCACCCCCTGGAACTTTCTTCAAAATTGATCATATCCTAGGACACAAAACAAACTCAACAGAATCAAAAGAATTGAAATTTTACCTTGTATTTTCTCAGACCACAAGGCAGTAATGGTGGAACTCCAACAGAAACATTCAACCGCACACAAAGGCATGGAAATTAACCTTCTGTTGAGTGACAGTTGGGTGCAGGAAGAAATAAAAGAGGAAATCATTAACTTCCTTGAGCATAACAACAATGAAGACACAAGCTACCAAAACCAGTGGGATACTACAAAAGCAGTTTTGAGAGGAAAATGTATCACTTTAGATGCCTACATACAAAAAACAGAAAGAACACATCAACAAACTCACAAGCCATCTTATGGAATTGGAATAAGGAGAACAATCTAAGCCTTGGCCCAGCAGAAGGAAAGAAATATCCAAAACTAAACCAGAGATCAATGAAATAGAAAACAAAAGAATTATTCAGAAAATTAATGAAACAAGGAGTTGGTTTTTTGAAAAAATAGATATAAACCTTTGGCCAGACTAACTAGAAATAGAAAAGTAAAATCTCTAGTAACCTCAATCAGAAATGATAAAGGGGAAATTACAACTGATGCCACAGAGATATAAGAGATCATCTCTGAATACTATGAGAAACTCTATGCCCAGAAATTTGATAATGTGAAGGAAATGGATCAATATTTGGAATTACACCCTCTCCCTAGACTTAGCCAGGAAGAAATAGAGCTCCTGAACAGACCAATTTCAAGCACTGAGATTAAAGAAATGATAAGAAATCTTCCTCCCAAAAATGCCCTGTTCCGGATGGTTTCACACCAGAATTCTATCAAACCTTCAAGGAAGAGCTTATTCCCATACTGTAGAAATTATTCCAAAAAACTGAACAGGAAGGAATCTTCCCCAACACTCTACGAAGCAAACAGCACCCTGATACCAAAATTAGGAAAAGACCCAACTAAAGAGGAGAATTTCAGACAAATTTCATTAATGAATATTGCAGACCAATTTCATTAATGAATACAGATGCAAAAATTCTCAACAAAATCTGAGCCAGGAGATTACAGTTTATCATTAAAAAAAATCATACACCATAATCAAGTAGGTTTCATCCCAGGGATACAAGGCTGGTTTAACATACACAAGTCCATAAACATTATCCACCAGAAGCAAAAACAAAGAACACATGAACCTCTCAACAGATGCAGAAAAAGCATTTGACAAAATCCAACATCCTTTTCTAATTAGAACACTGAAGAGTATAGGCATATGTGGCACATTTCTTAAACTGATCGAAGCTATCTATGACAAACCCACAGCTAATACTTTACTAAATGGAGTAAAACTGAAAGCTTTTCCTCTTAGAACTGGAACCAGACAAGGTTGTCCTCTTGTCACAATTACTACTGAATGGAGTGCTGGAAGTTCTCGCCAATACAATTAGGCAAGACAAGGAAATAAAGAGCATCCAAATGGGAGCAGAGGAGGTCAAACTCTCCCTCTTTGCTGATTATATGATCTTATACTTAGAGAATCCCAAACACTCAACCACAAGACTACTGGAAGTCATCAAAAAATACAGTAATGTCTCAGGATATAAAATCAATGTCCACAAGTCAATAGCCTTTGTATACGCCAATAACAGCCAAGATGAGAGGCTAATTAAGGACATAACTCCCTTTACCATAGCTCCAAAGAAAATGAAATACCTAGGAATATACCTAAAAAAAAGAGATGAAGGACCTCTATAAAGAAAATTATGAAATCGTGAGAAAGGAAATAGAGGATATTAACAAATGGAGGAACCTATGGTGCACATGGCTGGGAAGAATCAACGTTGTTAAAATGTCCATACTTCCCAAAGCAATCTACCTATTCAATGCCATCCCTATGATACCAACATCATACTTTCAAGGTTTGGAAAAAATGATTCTGCATTTTGTGTGGAACCAGAAAAAAACCCGTATAGCTATAGTTCTTAGTAATAAAAACAAAGCTGGGGGCATCAACATACCAGATTTTAGGCTGTATGACAAGGCCATAGTGGTCAAGACAGCATGGTACTAGCACAAAAATAGAGACATAAACACTTGGAATCAAATAGAAAACCAGGAAATGAAACTAACATCTTACAACCATCTAATCTTCAATAAACCAAATAAGAACATACCTTGGAGGAAAGACTCCCTATTCAATAAATGGTGCTGGGAGAACTGATATCCACATGTAAAAGACTGAAACTGGGCCCACACCTTTCTCCACTCACAAAGATTGATTCAAGATGGATAAAGGACTTAAATTTAAAGCACGAAACAATAAAAATCCTCAAAGAAAGCATAGGAAAAACACTGGAAGATATCTGCCTGGGGAAAGACTTCATGAAGAAGACTGCCATGGCAATTGCAAAACAACAAAGATAAACAAATGGGATTGGCTCGGTACCTGTGGCTCAAGCGGCTAAGGCACCAGCCACATACACCTAAGGTGGCGGGTTCGAATCCCCAGCCCGGCCTGCCAAACAACAATGATGGCTGCAACCAAAAATGGCTGGGCGTTGTGGCGGGCGCCTGTAGTCCCAGCTACTAGGGAGGCTGAGGCAGGAGACTCACTTGAGCCCAGGAGTTGGAGGTTGCTGTGAGCTGTGATGCCATGGCACTCTACCCAGGGGGATAGCTTGAGGCTCTGTCTAAAAAACAAACAAAAAAAAACAAATGGGATTTAATTAAACTGAAAAGCTTCTGTACAGCTAAGGAGACAACAACCAAAGCAAATAGACAACCTACACAATGGGAAAGGATATTTGCATATTTTAAATCAGACCAAAGCTTGGTAACTAGGATCTATAGAGAACTCAAATTAATCCACATGAAAAAAGACAATAATCCCATATATCAATGGGCAAAAAACATGAATAGAACCTTCTCTAAAGGCGGCAGATGAATGGCTAACAAACATGAAAAAATGCTCATCATCACTAATTATTAGAGAAATGCAAATCAAAACCACCCTGAGATACCATCTAACCCCAGCAAGAATGGCCCACATCACAAAATCTCGAAACTGCAGATGCTGGCGTGGATGTGGAGAGAAGGGAACACTTACACTGCTGGTGAGACTGCAAACTAATACAATCTTTTTGGAAAGAAGTATGGAGAACCCTCAAAGAACCCAAACTAGACCTCCCATTTGATCCTGCAATCCCATTACTGGGCATCTACTCAGAAGGAAAAAAAATCCTTTTTATCATAAGGACACTTGCGCTAGACTGTTTATTGCAGCTCAATTTACAATCGCCAAAATGTGGAAACAGTCTATTTAGCCTATTTAACTAACCCAGGAATGGATTAGCAAGCTGTGGTGTATGTACACTACGGAATACTATTCAGCCATTAAAAAAATGGAGCTTTACAGCTTTTGTATTAACCTGGATGGAAGTGGAACACATTCTTCTTAGTAAAGCATCACAAGAATGGTGAAGCATGAATCCTATGCACTCAATTTTGATATAAGGACAATTAATGACACGGTGGGGGTGGGGGAAGGGGAGAGCAGAGAGAGAAAGAAGGAGGGAGGGGTGGGGAAGGGAATAGCAGAAAGAGGGAAGGGGGGGGGTCTTGGTGTCTGCCACACCTTTTGGGGGCAAGACACGATTGTAAGAGGGACTTTATCTAACAAATGCAATCAGTGTAACCTGGTTTCTTGTACCCTCAATGAATCCCCAACAATAAATAAATAAATAAATAAATAAAAGACCAATATACAAATAATAAGAAGAATATAATAACAGAGAAAAAAATTCAAAAATCAGTCAATGTAATTCACCAAATTAAAATCAGCTCAATTGATGCAGAAAAAGCATTTGACAAAATTCAATATACATTCCTAATTTAAAAAAAAAACCTTCAGCAAACTACGAATACAAGGAAATGTTATCAACTTGATAAGGATATCTGTAATAAATTATAACTGACATCATAATGCTTAAAGATTGAATGCTTTCCCCCCAAGGTCAGAGAATGAAGAAAAGGATGTTCACTCTTACAACTGCCATGCAACATTGTATTGGAAGTCCTAACCATGCAGTAAGGGAAGAAATACAAATAAAAGACACCCCAGGCTCGGCACCTGTGGCTCAGGTGCCAGCCACACACACCTAAGGTGGTGAGTTGTAATCCAGCCCGGACCCGCCAAACAACAATGATGGCTGCAACCAAAAAAATAGCCGGGCGTTGTGGCGGGTGCCTGTGGTCCCAGCCATTTGGGAGGCTGAGGCAGGAGACTCGCTTGAACCCAGGAGTTGGAGGTTCCTGTGAGCTGTGATGCCA
>NW_003852397.1:27590224-27592160 GCF_000181295.1 Otolemur garnettii
TGGGCGTTGTGGCAGGTACCTGTAGTCTCAGCTACTTGGGAGGCTGAGGCAAGAGAATTGCTTGAGCCCAAGAGTTTGAGGTTGCTGTGAGGTATAACGCCATAGCACTTTACCCAGGGCAACAGAGTGAGACTCTGTCTCAAAAAAAAAAAAAAAGAAAAGAAAACATAATTTTTGTAGAAAATTTTATAGAAGATACAAAAAAAACACCTAAAACTAGTAAATAAATTTAGTAAGTTTGCAATATACAAGATAAAATTAATTGTATTTATACATGATAACAACAGACAATGAGACATTCAAATTTTAAATATTAATATAAAACCACTTAAATTAGCATCAAACAATGAAAAGCTTACAGATAAATTTGCAAAAAGATGTACACGACATGCACACTGAAACTTATAAAATAATGATGAAAAAATGTTAACACCTAAGGAAATGGAAAAATATACCATGGATTGGAAAACTCAATATTGTTAAGATGTCAACTCTCCCCCAAATTAATTCATAGCTTCAACACAATCCAAATATAAATCTAAGTGGACTGTTTTGTAGAAATTGAGAAACTGGGTGGTGCCTGTGGCTCAGTGGGTGGGGCACCAGCCCCATATACTGAGGGTGGCAGGTTCAAACCCAGCCTGGCCAAATTGCAACAGAAAAATAGCCAGGTGTTGTGGTGGGCACCTGTAGTCCCAGCTACTTGGGAGGCTGAGGCAAGAGAATCGCCTAAGCCCAGGAGTT
Source organism: Otolemur garnettii (assembly GCF_000181295.1). Classification (NCBI taxonomy): domain Eukaryota; kingdom Metazoa; phylum Chordata; class Mammalia; order Primates; family Galagidae; genus Otolemur; species Otolemur garnettii. The sequence goes on from NW_003852397.1 coordinate 27,590,969, forward strand.
GGAGGTTGCTATGAGCTGTGTGACGCCACAGCATTCTACGGAGGGCGATAAAGGAGACTCTGTCTCTGTAAAAAAAAAAAAAAAAGAAAGAAAGAAAGAAAAGAATTGGTGAAGCTTATTCTAAAATTTGTATGGAACTCAACACAACAAAAAGAATAACCAAGTTAAAAGAGCTCACCCAAACTCACTATAATGATACAATAACCAATGTATACATCACTATAATATTACAATAACAGTGTAGTACTGATATAAAGATAGTCAATGGCCCCAAATAGACAGAGTCCAGAAATTTAACCAAACATATATAGTTAATTAATTTTCAACAGAGATGCAAAGGCAATTTGTGCTAAAGTTAGTCTTTTCAATACATGTTGCTGAAACAACTCGATATATACAACAAAATAAAGCAATTTAGACCCTTACATCATATCTTATACAAAAATTAAGTGGATTATAGAGACAAATGTGAAACCTAAAAACTAAAACCTCTAGAGGAAATCAGGAGAAACTTTTTGTGATCTTTTATTAGCCAAAGACTTCTTAGCTAGAACCCCCAAATCACAATCCATAAAAGAAAAAAATGATAAATTGGACTTCATTAAAATTAAAAATTTTTGCTCTTCAGGACATAATTAGAAGATGGAAAAGATAAGCCACAAAGTAGAAGATATTTGCAAGTGATGTCTCTGAAAAAGAACTTGAATCCAGAATATATAATCTCAAAATTCAATAATAACAAAACAGTCCCATTTTTAACTTGCCCAGTTTAAAAATGGGCAAAAGATTTGGACACCTACCCAAAAGATATGTGCATGGCAAATAAACATGTGAAAAGATGCTCAAGATCACCACTATTCATGAGGTAAAAGCAAATTAATACCACAATGAGATTATCACTACCCTCCAATGAGAAATGTAAAATTTGAAAGAATAACTATGGCCAACAGCATATGAAGAGATGCTCGACATCACTAATCATTAGGGAAATGCAATGCAAAACCACAATGGTATTACCTCATTCCCATAAGGATATGGGGGGGCGGGACAGGAAAGTGTTAGCAAGGATGTGGAAAAACTGGAAGCCTTGTGCACAGTTAGTGGAAATGTAAAATAGTACAGCCATGTGGAAAGCGGCATGGCACATCCTCAAAAATTTAAAAATAGAGGCTCGGCGCCTATAGCTCAACCG
>NW_003852397.1:27592555-27594875 GCF_000181295.1 Otolemur garnettii
AAGCTCACTTCCGGGTATATATCCAAAAGAATGGACAAGACCAAAAGAATGGAAAGTAGGATCTCAGAAAGGTACTTGGGTGCCCATGTTCATTTCAGCATTATTCACAATAGCCAGGAGGTAGAGGCAACTTAAGTATTCATTGATGGATGGACAAAATGTGATCTCTGCATAAAATGGAATATTAAAAGCAAGAAAATTCTGATACATTACAGCATGGATGAACCTCAAGAACATTGTGCTAAGTGAAAAAGCCAGACATAAAAAGACAAAGTATCACTGTGATACTTCATTTATATGAGGTACTCTCTGAGTACCTTGGAGAGGCTGTTATATCTTTTTTTTGAGACAGTCTCACTTTGTCACCCACAGTAGAGTGCTGTGGCATCATAGCTCAGAGCAACCTCAAACTCTTGGGGTCAAGTGATTCTCTTGCCTCAACCTCCCACATAGCTGGGACCACAACACCCAGCTACTTTTTAGAGGCAAGGTCTCACTCTGGCTCAGGGTGGTCTCGAACCTGTGAGCTCAGGGCAATCCACCCGCCTCGGCCTCCCAGAGTGCTGCTGGGATATAGGCATGCGCCACCCTGTCCAGTCTTGTTATATCTTTTTTTTTTTTTTTTTTGAGACAGAGCCTCAAGTTGTCATCCTGGGTAGAATGCTGTGACATCACAGCTCACAGTAACCTACAACTCCTGGGCTCAAGCGAGTTTCCTGCCTCCGCCTTGCAAGTAGCTGGGACTATAGGCGCCCGCTACAACACCCAGCTATTTTTTGGTTGCAGCCGTCATTGTTGTTTGGCAGGCCCGGGCTGGATTCAAACCCACCAGCTCAGGTGTATGTGGCTGGCACCTTAGCTGTTTGAGCTACAGGCACGAGCCTTGTTATATCTTCTTGATGAATTTACCCTTTGCCATTACGAAATGACCCTCTCTTATCTCTAGTACATATTACTCATTTTAAACTCTCTGTTTGATACTAACACAATCACTCCAGTTTGCTTTCAATTAGTAGCATATATGATACATCTTTTGTCATCTCATATCTTTTAATCTATTTGTATCTTACATTTAAATAAGTTTATTGAAGATGGTACATATGAGTCCTGCTTTTTAAAAAATTTTGACAGTCTCTTTCAATTGGAGGCTTTATATTCTTTGTATTTAATATAATTAACAATATAAATTATTTTAAGTCTGCCATCTTGTTATTTGTTTTTTATGTGTCCCATTTGTTCTAGGTTTCTTTTCTCCTCTTTTGCCACCCTCATTTAGATTGGGTATTTTGTTTTATGTTCTCTATTGGTTTATTAATTATTCTCTTTGGGTTTTTTGTTTGTTTCATATTCTTTAATTCATCACTATCTACTTTCAAATAGCACTATACTTGTTCAGGTATAATGTAGAATCTTACACTAATATACTTCCATTTCCTTTTCCCCCTTCTTTGTGGTATTGCTATTACACATTTGCTTCCTCATGTTATAAACCCCTCAACCCAGGCTGGGCAAGGTAGCTCATGCCTGTAGTCCTAGCACTCTGGGAGGCCAAGGCTGGTGGATTGCTTGAGCTCAGGAGTTACAGACCAGCCTGAGCAAGAGCAAGACCCCATCTCTAAAATTAACTAGGCATTGTGGCAAGTGCCTGTAGTCCTAGTTCCTTGGGAGGATGAGGCAAGAGGATTACTTGACCCCAAGAGTTTGAGGTTGCTCTGAGCTCCAAGGTGATGGAGTGAGACTCTGTTCCAAAAAAACAAACAAACAAAAAAAAACACCAAAATCCAATAAACCTTCAATTCATGGTTATGATTTTTCCTAAACAGTGATGTTTATTTATTTATTTATTTTCCAGTTTTTGGCCAGGGCTGGGTTTGAACTTACCACCTTTGGTATATGGGGCTGGCGCCCCACTCCTTTGAGCCACAGGTGCCACCCCAGAAATGTTTATCTTTGAAAGAAATAAAGCAATTAGCAAATGTTATTGTGCACATATTTACTATTTCTAGTGCTCTTGCTTCCTTTGTCTAAAACAAACTTTCCATTTTTATTTCAGTCAGAAGAACTTCCTTTCTACATTTTTTTAAAATTTGAAGTCTACTAGTGACAAATTCTCTTAGATTCATTTTCACTGAATGTAGAATTCTAGTCTACAATTTTTTTTCTTTCAGCACTTTAAAAATGTCATTGGATTGTCTTCTGGTTTGCTTAATTTCTAATAAGAAGCCTGTAGTCTTTCTTACATTTGCTTTTACATATATAATGTGTATTTTTGGTTAAAGGTGTCTGCCTTGAAGACTGTATCTTTTTTTTTTTTTTTTTT
>NW_003852397.1:27595022-27597045 GCF_000181295.1 Otolemur garnettii
GCTGGGGATTTGAACCTGCCACCTTAGGTGTATGTGGCTGGCGCCTTAGCCGCTTGAGCCACACGCGCCGAGCCTGAAGGCTGTATCTTAATCATTGATTTCCTGTAATTTGATTATGTCATGCCATGGGGTGGTTTGTATATGTGAATATGTTTATCTTACTTGGTATTCAATAATTTCTTGGATTTCTGAGTTTGTAATTTTCCTAAAATTAGGAAAACTATAGGCCATCATTTTTTCGAATAGTTTTTGTGGTACTCTTCCTTATGAGATTCAAGTTACACATGTTAGACCACTCCATTATTTTCCCACAGGTCACTGAAGATCTGTTCTTTTTTTTTTTCCCAATACTTTTAACATCTGTGCTCATTTTTTAAATAGCTTCTATTGCTAGGTCCTCAAGTTTACTGATTTGTATTTTAGCCATGTCTAATCTTATTAATGCCTCCAGAAAAACTATTATTTTCATTCTGATACTATTAATATATTTTTCATCTCTGGATATCCCATGCAGTTCTCTTATGTATTTTCATTTCTTTCTTCATTAGGTTCATATTTTCACCTGTGTATTTTCATTATTATAATAGTTATTTTAATAACGTTCATATCTGTCCATCTAGCATCTCTGTTATTTCTATGTTTTCATGGATTGATTATTCTCTTGGTTTTAAGCCAAAATTTTCTTTCTCCTTGACATGTCTAGAATCTATTTTATTGGAGAGTGAACATTGTGAGTGCCTGGATTTTGTTGTTTTCCATTAAAAAATTTTAGGCTTTGTTCTGGCAGGCAGGCAAGTTAATTACAAATCACTATAATTAACATTGACACTTTCGAGGCCTATTTTAATTTTTGCTATGGCAGGTGTAGATTAGCCTTACTCCAGGGATTATTTAGGCTTCTTGCTGAGCCATGATCCTGCTGAATATCTGTTGCATGGTTCAGGTGATTACTGAGGATTTCCCATTGGCTACTGAGGGCTCTGACTAATTGAAGTTCTCACTTCTCCCTGCCCACTGTGAACTCTGAATGTTATTCAGTTTATAATTCCCAGTCTTTATTTGCCCAGCCTAATGGAGGTTTACCCTATATACATGCTATGGTGAAGGGGGTGTCCTCTGCAGACTTCTGAATCTCTTTTCCTGCCCAGCCCTCAATTTTCTGCTTGACAACTTCCAGCCACCTTGGGCTCCCCAAATCTCAACTCAAGAGAGATTGCTAGGCTTCCCTTGCATTCTACTCCCTGCACCCACAGCCTAGAAATTACTTCCAGACAAAAATCTGGTATGGTTGTAGGGTTTACCTTTTTGTTTCTTTTTTCACAAGTTACAATCCACACTGCCTGTTTTCTGATTCCAAATACTGTTGTTTTATGTACTTTGGCCATTTTTCTAGTTGTTTATAGGGGGAAGATATCTTTGTTATTCCCACATGACTGGAAGCAAGAGTCTCAAAGTCAATTTTTAAATTCCTGTTTTAAAACATAAGTGCTATGTATACATACAATGGAATATATTATATATAATAATACAATGGAATATTATTCAGCCTTAAAAAGGAATTAAATCCTGACACACACTGCAACATGAATGAGCCTTGAGGTCATTGTGCTGAGTGAAATAAGCCAGTCACAAAAAGACAAATACTAGATGATTCCATTTATATGAGGTTCTTAGAGTAGTCAAATTCAGAGGGACAGAAAGTAGAGTGATGGTTGGAAGGAGAGAGAAATGAGGAGTTATTCTTAAATGGGTTTAGAATTTCAGTTTTACAATATAAAAAGAGGACTGGAGATTGGGTGTACCACAGTGTGAGTATAATTAACACTGCTAACTTAAAGGTGAGATGGTAAATTATCTGTTATGTATATTTTACCACAATTCTTTAAAAAACAAAAAAACAAAAACAGCTAACACGCTGTGTTCCAGTCACTTTACATTTATTTATTACATTTATTTAATCTGTGCAACAACCTCTTGAGGTGTAGGTGCAATTATTATATCTTCCCTTTACAGATGAGGAAAC
>NW_003852397.1:27598096-27599981 GCF_000181295.1 Otolemur garnettii
TTTGGCAGGCCCAGGCTGGATTCCAACCCACCACCTTAGGTGTATGTGGCTGGTGCCTTAGCCACTTGAGCCACAGGCGCCGAGCCTACATGTATAATTTTGACACATGAGATACTGCTTGAATCTAGCCTTGGAATGGAAAGGGAAAACCTTCATAAACCATTCAGTATTCTTTTTCTCTTTTCCCCCTCTTTTTCTTTTTTTTTTTTTTTTCAGTTTTTGGCTGGGGCTGGGTTTGAACCCCCCACCTCCGGCATATGAGACCGGTGCCCTACTCCTTTGAGCCACAGTGCTGCCCCCCTCCTTTTGAAATTCATTACAGACACCTTGCAAATCAATTTTTTTATCTGCTCTTATATGTTTGTGTTCCGTCACTTCATTTCAAGCCTATGATCTTCTGTTAGATCCTTCCAGTAGAGAAAATATTCAAAATGTTTTATAGGACATGGGATTTTTAGCTGAAATTTTTGAACTAGCTGCATGAAATGGCTCATGATGTAATCCTAGCACTATGGAAGGCAAGACAGGAGGATTGTTTGAGCCAGGAGTTTAGCAAGAGTGAGATCCCAGCTCTCCTAAAAATAGAAAAATGAGCTGAGTCATGGTGCGCACCTGTAGTCCCAGCTACTCAGGAGGCTGAGGAAGGAGGATCACTTGAACCCAAGAATTTGAGGTTGCTATGAGGTTGGCTGACACCACAGCAGAATAAAACTCTGTCAAAAAAAAAAAAAAAAAGGATTGTGAATCACTACAAAATCTTCTGCATCTGAATTGAGAAATGAAAATGTTTTTATCCCTTATTTGGTTTATTCTAAAACATCTGACAGCATTATTTTATGGTTTACTATTTGGTCTTTTCAGAAGATTCTAAGTTACTGACACGTGGGCTCAGTGTGGTGATTCATGCTTGTAATCCCAGCACTTTGGGAGGCCCAGGGGGAAGGATCACTTGAAGCCAGGAGTTTAGGACCAGCCTAGGTGACATAGCAAGACTCTGTCTCTACAAAAATAAAATGAACAAAAGAAAAAACTAGCTTGGCACTGTGGCCGGTGCCTATAATCCCGGCTACTCAGGAAGCTGATCCTGGGGGATTGCTTAAACCCAGGAGTAGGAGGCTACAGTTAGCTATGATCATACCTTCACACTCCAGCCTGAGTGGCAGAGTGTGAGCCTGTCTCAAAAAAGAAGAAGAAGGGGGACGGCGCTTGTGGCTCAAAAGGGTAGGGCGCTGGTCCCATATGCCGGAGGTGGCAGATTCAAACCCAGCTCCAGCCAAAAACTGCAAAAAAAAAAAAAAGAAGAAGAAGGCTCAGTGCACTTAGCTCAGTGGTTAGGGCACTGGCCACATACACCAGGGCTGGCAGGTTCAAACCTGGCTGGGCCTGCTAAACAACAGTGACAAGTACAAAAAAAAATGGCCAGGTGTTGTGGTAGGGGCCTATAGTTCCAGCTACTTGGGAGGCTGAGGCAAGAGAATTGCTTAAGTTTGAGATTGCTGTGAGCTGTGATGCCATAGCACTCTACCGAGGGTGACATAATGAGACTCTGTCTTCAAAAAGAAAGAAGAGGAGGAGGAGGAAGAAGGTGGTGATGGGTGTAACGGGGAAACAGCAGAACAGCAGCAGCTTCCTTTAGCATCTCTATTGGTTTCTTCCACCTCTTTACTTTTTCTCATCTCTTTACTTCTTTTCTTAGAAATTCCCTCACACTGTAGCACAGCCTTGGTTTGTTATCAAGACTGACAATTATCAAGGATGGCAAAGTCCTAAGCCATACTCACCTGAATTTTTGCAATAGTGGTCTTGCTGCCTCCAGTCCACCTAAAATATACCAGAACGGGCTTGGCGCCTGTGGCTCAAGCGGCTAAGGCGCCAGCCACATACA
>NW_003852397.1:27601835-27603573 GCF_000181295.1 Otolemur garnettii
TGGAGGTTGCTGTGAGCTGTGACACAACAGCACTCTACCGAGGGCTACAAAATGAGACTCTGTCTCTAAAAAAAAGAAAAAAATTAAAAAGAAAAAGAAATAGATGTCTTAGTCTGTTCAGGCTGCTCTGATAGAATACCATAGAGTAGGTCTTATAAACAGCCAAAAACTCTGACAGATTTCAGTGTGTGCTGAAGGCCAACTTCCCATTTCACAGACAGCATCTTCTGACTGTGTCCTCACATGGCTAATGAGCGGAAGAAGCTCTCTTGGCTTTCTTTACAGAAGGGCACTGATCCCACGCATACGGCTCATGATCTAATTACTTCCTCAAAGTTTCACTCCTTGCTTTCTAATACCATCACACTGGTGATTAACTTTCAACATATGAACTTGGGATAGAGCACAAAAATTCAGTCTATACAATCGGAAAGTAGAATTTTGGTGAGTAATTTCCAAAGCTTAAATATGTAGAATAAATTTATCTGTATGTAATTATCTTAGAATCTAAGATCTGTCTAATACGCTTATAGAAATAGTGTCTTAGTACTTATTTAGTATAAGAAATTTTGGAACAAACTTGACAGTATTAAATATTTTACATTGCTGCTCATTATATTTATAGGAAATAGAAGCTCAACAAAGGCCCATAGGACCTGTGATAGCAAATTTATCAAGAGAGTGCAGAATTCTTTAGCATTTAAAGAAAAAAGGAAAGCATCATTGCCAGTTATAAATAAATATCTTTTTTTTGAGGCAGAGTCTCACTATATCGCCCTCAGTAGAGTTCTGTGGTCTCATAGCTCACAGCAACCTCAAACTCTTGGGCTTACACGATTCTCTTGCCTTAGCCTCCCAAGTAGCTGGGCCCACAGGTGACAACACCCGGCTATTTTGTTGTTGTTGTTTTTGTTGTTGTCATTGTTGTTTAGCAGGCCCGGGCCGGGTTCTAACCTGCCAGCCCCAGTGTATGTGGCCAGTGCCCTAACCACTGAGCTACAGGTATTTAGCCTATAACTAAATACCTTTAACAGGAATGTGGATAAGCATCTTCTAAAGGAATTATGGATTTATATTACTTTAATATTATTTTTATTAAAGAAATATATATGAATAGTGTTTTATATTTAATATACAGCATACTTTGAGCTTTTTTGCTAAGTAAAGCAAGTAATGCTTTTGAGCATTATTTTTATTTTTATTTTTTTAGAGACAGGCTCACTTTGTCACCCTCGGTAGAGTGTTGTGGTGTCACAGCAACCTCTTAGGCTTAGGTGATTCTCTTGCCTCAGCCTCCTAAGTAGCTGGGATTATAGGCGCCTGCTACAACGCCCAGCTACTTTTTTGTTGCCGTTTGGCTGGGGCTGCATTTGAACCCACCACCCTCTCAGTATATGAGGCTGGTGCCCTACCCACTGAACCACAGGCGCCACCCTTTTTTGAGCATTATTACCATATATTCTGTCTCCAGAGAAACTCGGATTCTCAAGAGAATGGACTAATCACCAAATGACACAAACCACAAGTAGAATTCCTCTGGATAAGTAACTGAATACCACATTTTCTTCAATTAGATAAATGTCTGGTGTTATGTTTCTATAATTTATGTAAATTGAAACCACAGACCCAATTACCCTATTTAAACTTGGCTAGTTCCCCCAAAGACTTCTTAGAAGAAAACTTATAATGATTGTTGCCTACTTGCTTATCTTATCAAAGCCTCTGGAGGCTTGAGGTC
>NW_003852397.1:27603859-27607821 GCF_000181295.1 Otolemur garnettii
ACGCCTGGCCACTTTTTGGTTGCAGCCATCATTGTTGTTTGGCGGCCCGGGCTGGGAATTCGAACCCGCCACCTTAGGTGTACGTGGCTGGCGCCTTAACCGCTTGAGCCACAGGCGCCGAGCCTAAAATAAAATTTTTAACATCAAACAATAATCTAACCATCTACAAATCTGTAGGAGCCATTCAAAAAAAAGTAAAAATGAAGAAACTTGTGTTTTTAAGTGAGTGAGTGGGAATTGACCTATTCATTCAGGAAAATAAAAGGACAAAACAAGACAGAGAAGTGATACATAAGGAAATGATTTAAATGCCTAGTGGTGTAACTTCATAACTTTTATTGATTTCCCTTGAGAATCTTGATTAATAATAAATTAGACATCCTAGAGGCCTCCAAGCAAGTTAAATTTGGTGTAGTGGGCAAGCGCTTGCAATTGGAATGGGGAGATGCATTGCTTCATTTCTCTTTGGTGGTATTTTCTTGAACAAAGTGGTTTAATCACCATTTTCTCCTCTGTCAAATATTAATGTTTCTCTAGAACCTGCTCTAAAGATTAAATGAAGTAATGTTTATGGAAGCACTAGGCAATGAACTCAGGGTCAGGGTGGATCTGTTTCTTTAGAGCTATATCCTCAGAAACCCAGCACAGGGCCTGGTAGCAGTAGGGATCCAAGAAATATTTGAATGAATAAGTGAAGCACTTGGTAAATTACAAGGTGTTATTTAAATGTTCATGTTATGTGTATTATTACTCATTTTCTTCCAACTTATTCACTGTCTTTCAAATTGAGTGGTGAGGTCTTTCAAATCCTCCTGGAAATAGGACATCCCAGACAACTTTATTGTGCCCTATTATGTTATAAAAACATAAAATCAGGGACATTTTTAATTTGAGAAAACAAATTTCACACATTTCACCAACATTTGCACTTTACAGTGTGCCACTTCCTTTTGAGCATTTTTTCCCCCTTGTTATGTAACTTGAGTCCTTGGTACCAGTTTCCTTCTTACTTAAAGAACTCTACCAAACATAATGTGAAGTTATTATAGTACAAATCTGGGTCTTTTTTCAGGTGAAAATGGCAGTGCTGTACATGCTTCATAACTAGCTCTATAAACAGCTGATAAACACAACCATCACTCCCAATTGTTGATTCAGCAAGTCTTGGATTTAGCAAATGAAGTTCATCTGTCTTCTTAACTGCAGTAAAAGACACTTTGAATTTGTATAAATCATGTAAAAAATATTTAATAGGGTAGTGCCTGGGCTCAAAGGAGTAGGGCACTGGCCCCATATGATGGAGGTGGCAGGTTCAAACCCAGCCCTGGCCAAAATTGGCAAAAAGAAGAAAAAAAAATTAAATTTACCCCTTGATTGTGTGTGGTGGCTCATGCCTATAATCCTAGCACTTTGGAAGGGTAAGGCTGAAGGATTGCTTGAGGTCAGGAGTTCAAGATAAACACCCTTTAATTTATAGTTTGGGTAAATTCAGATTTCCATAATGGTTCTAGTTTGCTTTTATTTTTATTTTTTTATTTTTTGAGACAGAGTCTCACTATGTCACCCTCAGTAAAATGCCGTTGTGTCACAGCTGACAGCAACCTCCAATTCTTGGGCTTAAGCGATTCTCTTGCCTTAGCCTCCCAAGTAGCTGGGACTATAGGGCCCCACCACAATGCCAGGCTATTTTTTGTTGCAGTTGTCATCATTGTTGTTTAGCAGGCCCGGGCTCAGTTCGAACCTGCCTGCCTCTGTGTACGTGGCCAGTGCCCTAACCACTGAGCTATGGGTGCTGAGCCCCAGTTTGTTTTTAAAGAGAGAGACCTGGGCAGTGCCTGTGGCTCTGTGAGTAGAGCGCTGGCCCCATATACTGAGGGTGGCGGGTTAGAACCCTGCCCTGGCCAAACTGCAACAACAACAACAAAATAACCGGGGGCATTGTGGAGGGTGCCTGTAGTCCCAGCTACTTGGGGGGCTGAGGAAAGAGAATCTCCTAAATTCAAGAGCTGGAGGTTGCTGTGAGCTGTGATGCCATAGCACTCTATCAAGGGCAACAAAGTGAGAATCTTGTCTCCAAAAAAAATAAAAAATAAAAATAAAGAGAGATACACCAGTAAGTACTTAATGGGGATAAATCTAAATCAGGCTATGTGAGAGATCAGCAATTTTCCCACCAGAGAATACCAAATGGACATGCTGTCTTAAACAATCTCTCTCTCTCTCTCTCTCTCTATATATATATATATATAGTAATACCCTACTGTGTTTTAGGCACTGTGTTGGGCTCTAGAGCTATCACGGTAAGCAAATACAGAGCTTGCCCCTCAGATATAGGATCTAGCGGGAGAGACAAATTTAGCTAAATAATCAGACAAATGAGGGAGTAATTACAGATTGAGGAAATTATAGGTAAATGGTCTGAGTAAAAGGAACGAAATTCTATGAGAATGCCAAAAAGGAAAACTGGACCTGGAATGGGATGGGGGATAAACAGGGACATTTACACAAGGAAGTAAAGCTTAAACAAAGGGAAGTGCAGGAGCTAACTGGAGCTGAATGGTGGCTGGCACAGGGAAGAAGAACACATCCTACTGGTGAAACAGCACCTGATGAGACTGATCCTGTGGCCAGGGAGCTTGGCTTGCATGACAGGTACAGGAAGATTAGAGAGGAGGAGCTTAGTGGAAGAGGGAAAGGTAGGCCAGGGTCAGAAACAGCAGGGCTCTAAAGGATCACATGAAGAAATCTTATCTTTACCCCTTGAATAATGAGAACCCACAGAAAAAGTGTTTTTGTTTGTTTAATTGAAAAATAACATCATAGAATAGAATGCATGGCTCTTGGGCATATAGTTCAATATAGTTTATATATGCATGCATTGTCTATGTAACTACCACCCAGATCAAGATAGAAAACATTTCCATCATCCATCATTCCAGAAAGTTCCTTCATGTCCTTTTACACCAATTATCCCCCCTCACACACACCGGAAGCCACTATTCTAATTTTTATTACCATAGATTATTTTTGTCTGTCCTGGACCTTCATGCAAATGCAATCATACATGACTTCTTTCATTTATCATTAGGTCTCTGAGATTCACCCCAATGGAAGGAATGATAATTTCACATTTTTTAATGCATTTGAATTGGGCAATGGAGTTGTAACCTTGTAATACTATCTTTATTTATAAAATGAATTGAACTAATTAATTTATAAGACCCCTAAAGTTCTTAGAATTCAATCTATTAGTGGTGGTTTGTTAACTGGACTTTATTGTCTTTCTCTACTGTTGCCTTCAGTGAAAAGTTAAAAAATAAAAGAAAAAGAAAAAGAACCACCTAGCTGTGTGACCATCAAGGCTTAAAGTATGTGTGAGCATCAAAAGTAACATCTTAGGCTGGGCACTGTGGCTCACGTGAGGCCATGGGGTGGCAGGATCACTTGAGTAAAAGAGTTTGAGACCAGGGTGGCGCCTGTGGCTCAAAGAAGTAGGGCACCAGCCCGGTATGCTGGAAGTGGTGGGTTCAAACCCAGCCCCCGCCAAAAACTCAAAAAAAAAAAAAAAGTTTGAGACCAGCCTGAGGCAGAGTGAGACTCCATCACTACTAAAATCAGAAAAGGAAGTAGTGGGTGTCATAGTGTGCGCCTATTGTCCCAGTTATTCAGGAGGCTGAGGCAGGAGGATGGATCCCTTCAGCCCAGGAGTTTGAGGTTGCAGTGAGCTCTGTGATCACACCACTGCACTCTACCCAGGGTGACAGAGTAAAACAGTTGTCTCAAACAAAAACGAACAAAAAAACTTTTACCTTAAAAGATATACCAGTTGGCTCAGCGCCTATAGCTCAACTGGCTAAGGCACCAGCCACATAACCTAAGGTGGAGGGTTCAAATCCCCAGCCCGGACCCGCCAAACAACAATGACGGCTGCAACCAAAAAATAGCCGGGCGTTGTGGCGGGC
>NW_003852397.1:27608522-27633464 GCF_000181295.1 Otolemur garnettii
CACAGGCGCCCGCCACAACGCCTGGCCATTTTTTGGTTGCAGCCGTCATTGTTGTTTGGCGGGTCCGGGCTGGGGACTCGAACCCGCCACCTTAGGTGTACGTGGCTGGCGCCTTAGCCGGTTGAGCTATAGGCGCCGAGCCCACAATTTCTTTAGGTCAGAAGTCTGGGCATAGTTTTGGCTGGGGTTCATCTTCAAACTCACAAGTTGAAGTCGTGGAGTCAGCGAGGCTGTATTCTCACCTGGAGATTCAAGTAGGAAAGGATTTGCTTCTACACGCTATCAAGCTGTTGGCAACTATAGAATTCATGACAGCTGGTTTGTTCAAAGCCAGCAATAGGAAAGAGACAGTCTCAGCTGTTTGGAGTCTCTGATTTTAAGGAATTCCTAGGTCCCACCTTCAGATATAATTTACATGTTATAAAAGCCACCCTTTCAATGTGTAATTCCCATTGTAATTCAATTTCAATGTGTAATTCAATGGTTTTTAGTATATTCAAAAATTTAAACAATTATCATCACTAGTTCCAGAATATTTTCATCACTCCAAAAAGAAATCCTGTATTTATTAGCAGTCAGTCCCTATTTACCAACCTCCCCCCGTAACCACCAATCTTCTATTTCCATAGAATTGCTTATTTCAGACTTCCACATGAATAGAATCATACAATATATGGTGTTAGTGTGTGGCTTCTCTTACTTAGCATAACGTTTTCAAGGTCCATTCACATTGTAGCATGTATCGGTACTTTTTTCCTTTTTATGGCTGAATAGTTTCCAATTTTTTGCTACTATAATACAAACAACACTGTACTGGATATCCTTGAATAAACATTTAGAATGTGGATGAGAACCTCTGTACTATAAATTTCTAGAATATTGCTAGGTCAAAGGTCTATGCATCAGTAACATTTGATAGTTATTGCTGGACTATACCATTCATATCTTATCTTTTATAGTATTGTTGGAGGAAGAGAAATAAAATGGTATAGTGGAAAACTCACTGAAAAAGCTTGTTTTGCCACTAACAAGAGAGGTTAATGTATTGTGGTTATTAAGGGCATGGGGCTTTGGAGACAAACTGCCTGGATTAGAATCTTGGTTCTATCCCTGACCCTCTAAATGACACTTAAAAAGTTAATTAACCATCCTGCCTTAGTTTCTTCATCTGTAAAATAAGGATAAAATTAATACCTTCTGTGGGGATTAATGTAATACTCTTAGACCCATGCCTGACACTCAGGAGATGTTTACTTTTGTTATTAGCTTGCTATATGATCTTGGGCCTTTTCTTCTTATTTTTTTTTTTCCTTTTGAGACAGAGTCTCACTTTGCTGCCCTTGGTAGAGTGCTGTAACGTCATAGCTCATGGCAATCTCAAACTCTTAGGCTCGAGTGATCCTCTTGTCTCAGGCTCCCCAAGTAGCTGGGACTATAGGTGCCCACCACAACATTGGGCTATTTTTTTTTTTTAAGAGACGGGGGAGGGGGAATCTCACTCTTGCACAGGCTGATCTGGAATTCCTGAACTCAAGCAATCCATTCTCCTTGGCCTCCCAGAGTGTTGGGATTCCAGGTGTGAGCCACTGTGCCTGGCCTCTTTTCATATTTTTTAATTGATGAGTTGAAAGGGATTCATTGTGTTCCTAAGTTTAAAAAGGCAATTATGGTCCCTAGCTCTTTAATTATACATTGTCTTGTACACTGTTCTCTAATGTTCCTTGTTGCTGCTTTGCCCATTACTAGTGCTAGGAGACAACCTAGGTTTTATACTATTAATATTAACCTTTGGTATGCCTTGCTTCAGAACCCTTGCGCATCCGTGGTATCCCCATCCCCCCAATATATAGCCTGGATATCTATATACATAGACATATATAAACACACACGACTATTCTCTGTATCTCTGCATTAGCTATCACCATAGATCTTAGTTTTAGATGCATTCCCCCACTGAACTATAAATTTGAAGGAGGTAACCATGTCTATTTGCTTCAGTTACATCCTTAGCATGTAGCAGTACCTGGCCCCAATCAACAATTAAAAAATACTTTTAATATTGAATGCTAGTAATGTTATCCAACTGAACTTAAATTTTTTTTCTACCTGCAATAATTGAGGTAATTGCAGTTTTTGGCTGGGGCCGGGTTTGAACCCACCACCTCTGGTATATGGGGCCGGTGCCCTATTCCTTTGAGCTACAGGTGCCACCCAATATATTTCAAATTATATTTTAGACCTTCCCAATTTTTAGTACTTTATAAAGTATAATATTGAATTCACAGAAAAATATTTTTAAAAGTAAATGTTGATTTAAATGAAAAAACTTTTATCATCACAAAATTTAAGATTCAACTTCTGTCAAGGACTAATGGTTCTCTCTGGGCTTAGTCTTAGGTACTCTTTCCCACCAACCTGCAGTTGCCTTATACATAGCCTAGCACTATCCAAGTAAATTGGCTTTTGCTGAGTGAATGAGGAAGCCCTTGTTGAGTGGTGGCACCAGCATGTCATTATTAATAGTTCCTCCTTACCTTTTAATTTCATAAAAATGAGCTTTTAGGGATGACTTTAATGAACTAACCAAAAAGAAAGTTACCATTTGGGAACGGCAATATCTTGAGTTTCTTATCTTCTGAGACTCTTTATAACAAATATCCAGTTTAAAAAAGATTACTTTTGGGTGGTGCCTGTGGCTCAAAGGAGTTCGGCACTGTCCCCATATGCTGAAGGTGGCGGGTTCAAACCCAGCCCTGGCCAAAATCCGCCAAAAAAAAGGTTACTTTTTACTTAAAATAATGTAACATTTTCCCCTGAACCTAGCCCTTGCTTTTCATCATTTAAAAATTTATCCCAGCTACTTACTGATAATTGATTTACACTTATTTTCCTATCATTTACTGAGCTGATTCTAACAGGTTGGGCAATCCATGATTAGCATTTCCCTATGAACGATTCAACAGGAATGAAGCTTATCATAGCGCAAAGGAATTCAACTTTCCTCTTGACCTTGGGAAAACTCTTTAAGTAGCAGCCACCTGACAAGAGG
The DNA here is from genome assembly GCF_000181295.1 of Otolemur garnettii. NCBI lineage: Eukaryota > Metazoa > Chordata > Mammalia > Primates > Galagidae > Otolemur > Otolemur garnettii. Next base: position 27,611,572 of record NW_003852397.1, read on the forward strand.
TTGGGGTTTTATTATAATTATCCTTTGGTTAGTCAACTCTTGGGACACAGCTAGAGTTTGGGAATAGAGATCTGCGTCCCAAACCTGATTGATCCTTTGGATGCCCCAAGCAAAATCAACCCTCTGTTGCTTTATCCGTAAAATGAATAAAAGTGCAGGGCTGCTGTGAATACTACTAGGTCCTAAAGAAGTGGACAGTGCAGTGCTTAAGTACCATCTGTGGGAGCTAAATGTACCTGCCTTCAAATCTTAGTTTTTTTTTTGTTTTTTTTTTTGTAGAGAGAGTCTCACTTTCTTGCACTTTGTAGAGTACTGTAGCGGCACAGCTCACAGCAACCTTCAACTCCTGGGCTTAGGTGATTCTCTTGCCTCAGCCTCCCGAGTAGCTGGAACTACAGGCGTCAGCCACAACGCCTGGCTTTTTTTTTTTTTTGCAGTTTGTCTGGGTCCGGGTTTGAACCTGCCACCCTTGGCATATAGAGCTGGTGCCCTACCCACTAGGCCACGGGCGGCGCCCTCAAATCTTAGTTTTAATTGGTCCAATTTCTTGCGACCCTTATTTTAAATTATGCAAAATATCATCTCCCCATCATCTGTCGTTGACAGGATTTAATAGATATTATGTCATGCAAATATTTAGTATGTAGCATATATAGAAAGCACCTAGTAATATTGGCTGTATTCACAATAACCTAGGTTTACGCTGAGTAGGTTGAAACTATTACTTATCAAGTTGTTTTAAGAGTGACTACTTGCTGTGTATTTTTTATTTTCTATTTATTTATTTTTTGAGACAGAGTTGCAAGCTGTCTCTCTGTGTAGAGTGCCGTGGTGTCACAGAACCTCTAACACTAGGGCTCAGACGAGCCACTTGCCTCAGTTTTTCTATTTATAGTAGAGATCGGGGCTCTCGCTTTTGCTCAAGCAATCCACCCACCTCGGCCTCCCCGAGTGTTCGGATTACAGGCGTTTGCCACCTTGCCTCCTACTGTGTATTTTTTACTGTGACTTTAAAAGTTTATTTTTCTTTAACATACACTTAATACTGGAAAACTGAAAATCAATCAAACAAAAATAAGTATAAAAACTAACAGCCTTCCTCCCCTCACATTCCTCAGAATCAAATCCTGTTGACCCTAAACTGTAAAGTCCTTTCAAAGGATCCCAGGTACAGAGCGTTGGCTGTAGTCTTGCCATGGGGGGACAACCCCTTTAAGATAAAAGAGGAGGGCCGGTGGGCGTAATTTATTGTAAAATACAAGATCCGGTGAGAACCGCAGGTCGCAGAGGCCAGCCCAAGGCTTTCAAGTTCTTATTGCTATAGCCCATTCCCTTATATCCTCTCCAGGTCTTTGTACGCGCGCAAATATTTCGTAAAACCGAGACTATTCTTATCCTCTGCTCTGAACCTTGTTTTAGCCGAGATAAATCCTGCGCGCAGGGGGTGGGTCTTCGCCCCAAAAGGAAGATGCCTTCGTTGTGCGGCGAGGCCAAGCCCGACTGCTCTGCCCGCCGCACTGGCCCTGTGCAGAGCGCCGCAGAGCTCACGCATTCCGCCTGCCGCGCGGGTGGCGTCGAGGTATTCGGTAGGCGTTACGATCGCCCCTTTTGGCGGGCTTGGACGCCCCGAGTCTCCGCCCCCTGGCGCGCTATATCCGCACTCGCGGAGGCGGGAGCCTCTCTCCCATTGGTGGTGTGGCTCTCGTTGGCCCCGCCCCCTCTCGGGCCCGACGCGAGCACGTTTAGTGGCGGGGGCAGGCTGAAGAACTGCCCTAGCGAGGAGCAGCTCCAGGGACTGGACTCCACGATTGGGGTGCCCGCTTAAGGGCACCCAGGAAACTGCTGGGTCAGGACCGCAGCCCGCGGCTACGGGGGGAAGGGGGTGGGTGGGCTGAGAGCAACGCGGCAGCGAGGCCGGCCTGCTGCCCCTTCCCCCCACGCCCGTCGACCTTGTGAGCAGAAGCTTCCCGGAGCTCCTCACGCCGGCGCGATGGCGACTGCTGCGGAGACGGAGGTCTCTCCGCCGACGGACGCGAGCTGGGAAAGCGGCGATGTAGGAGACGACGAGATGAAGCTGGCGCTTCCGGAGCTTGAGTCTTCTCCACAAAATGGCGGCGGCGGCGGCGGCGGCCTCAGCATCGCGGAGCCCGGCGGCGGCGCCGGGCCTGAGGAGACCGCCGGGGCCGAGGCCGAGGCCGCCCAGAGCTTCAGCCACGAGCAGCCTCAGGACTTCTCTGAGGCGGGCGCGGCCGCTCTGCCCAAAGGCCCTGAAGAGTCCGAAAGGCCTGTTAGGAGGAGTTTTCAGATCCCCAGGAAGAGCAAAGAAAAGAAAGGTGGTGCCTCCCCTTCTCCCCAGTCCCTCTTTCTCTCACCCCTCCATCTTTTCATTAGAATCTATCTCCTCTTCCCACACCCATCCGAGACACGTAAACACCCATGCAGCGCCAGCCGCCTCTCTCCTCACTGCCACGGCCGCCCAGCTGCTGCGCTTGGTGCGAGAGGAAAGCGGTGGAACCACGCTCCCTTGCTCCCCCTCTCCCTTTGGAAGTTGGAAGTAGCTCAGGTTTGAAGCTTGTCCGTAAGGCTGCAGCTCTCAGAGAGGAAAGATGGTGCTCGGCGCCCCTCCCTCCCAACCCCTGAAGGCAGAGAAGCTGATGTGTCCTCCTAAGGATGCTTCTGAGAAGTCTCACTGTGGAAATGGCCCGTGGCCATGGATTCTGGGGCTTTCTCCAAGGCCAGTACATACTGAGGACCACGAGTGCTTCTCCCTGTGGAAATTCTTCGCTATCTATGTCTACTTGAAATTTGCTTGATGTCAGCGTCTTCCCTTATTTAGAATTCTCCATTAGTAGAAGTGATCCATACACACTGCTTATTTTCCATCACACTTCATTTCCATGTAGATTTTTTCCTTGTTTTTGAAGCATTAGATTAAATAGGTCTCTCTCCATACTTAGCTGTTTTTTCTTGTATTTGAAAAGAATGGGAAGGTAGGTTCTTGGTGCAGTAATTTCCCTATGGGAAAAAAATGAGAAGTTAGCTTATGCACAACTTCAGAAGGTAGAACTTCAGATTTTATTTAAAAAAGAAAAGTTCAGTCTTAGTTTTTCTAACCAATGTGGGAACAGTTGCATTAATTACATTTACCTTTTTAAATCTTTATGCCATATTGTTATCATTTGGAGTGAGCCTTTCTAATGGACATCAAAATTAATATCGTTATTAGAGCATCATTTTTGACTCTCCAGTAATTTAACGTATTCTGGATTTAGACTTCCTTTTGCCCTACTGAGCGGTTTAGTTTTTCGTTATTTACCTTGGAAAATAATAGGAATTTTTTATTTACAGAGAGATTTTGTTAAAATTTGAAGCTTAGTAAGACATAGAATCTTGGCTGAAGCTTGTGTTTCTTATGCATAACCAGCACCATTTGCACAGCTGGACTCGTATCAGTAAGATAGAAGTTTTTTGTTTGGATGACAAAAGCCAAAGAAAAAAATACAATTGTGAGAAATCATTTTGACAAAGGTGAAGTTAACCTTTGTCCACTAACATGAATATTTCTAGAAATACCTTTTAAGTGAATTAATGTAATATGTTAGGGTTCCAAAAGCTTTTCAAAGGTGAAGATTGTCAGTTCTTTTGGTGTATTTAGTTAAGATGTTACAGCTGTAGCTTATATGAGAAAAGTTAGATGCCCAGCCTAAATTATCAATTAGAGTAAGTTGTAAGTACATTCAGATGGGCTCTGGTGATGAGGTAGGAGGCTATACCTTTTCTTTAACTTGATAAATGCCTTTTAAAGTATTTTCTTTTAGATTAAGAATATGGATAGACCACAGTATACTTCTACCCTTTGTTAAGACCAGAAAATTCCCTAGAGACCCTTACAGTTTGGTTGGAAATGTGGGAAGGCAGTAGGAGTTGGTTGAGAAAGCATTGTGTTGCTGTGTTTTTTTTAATTAGATAAATCAAGAGGTTGCTGAGAAATAGACCTCAGCTGAACACTAATTAAAAGTGTATCAGTGAACTTTTTTCATGTTTACTGAAAATGAGTAATTTTTCACTTGTCTACTTAATGCACTGAGTGGCCACTGTTCAAATAGTGAACTAGTAATTTAAATAGAATTTATAAAAATTAAATAAGCAACTATTTTTACCTCTTTGAACTTTATCCTGTCCATGCTGAGAGAAGCTAGTGCTAGGAAATAGAATTTAATAGAAAAATTCAGCTTTTTAAAACAATTTTTTACAAACATTTTTCATCAGAAACAGTGCAGGTACTACTAGTTTCACACTTTATCCCAACTTCATCTTTTGGAAGGCTTGAAAGGGAAAGGTTATCTTTTTATAGGATTTGACTAGGTATTATGTGAATCTTATGAATATTAGATGATTTTCAGAAATCTGCTTGAACTAATTGAATTGACTAATATTGGCAAATGCCTACAGTGCTTGTGGGCATTGTTCTTCGCATTTCACATGTTTTGACTGAATAACAGCAATATTACAGAAGAGGAAATGGAAGTACTGAGAAGTTAGTTAACTTGCTCAAGATCACACAGCTAGTAAATGGTAGAATTGGAATTTAAACCTAAATGTAGAACATTTCTTACCACTACTCAAACCCTATAGGAAGATTTTTAGAAAAAAACTAAAGATTTGTTAGTTGCTTTTGGTCTATCCCATTTGTTAAAAAAGGGGAGGGAGTAGTTTCTCCTATTAGAGAAATATTTAGTATGTCTTCATCCTTGGAAATTTTGTGATTCAGAAATTACGTTCACAGTCAACATTAATCCTGACAATCTGTTATTTACTCAGATAACCTGATCATTTTATTTTTACTGATGTTATTTATTGGTTGAGCTATTTTCTCTAATATAAAGAGGCACCATTGTTAAATTAGCCAAATTGTAGTATTGCATTTTGTTGGTAGATGTTTTACTGTTGCCTTCTTTTACTCTAAACCTAGAAAGTCATCAAAATAGTTTTTCCACCCTCCAAATTTCTTGGGAGATGAGAAGTGGTGATTGACTTTGTGGAAAATGTTTATTGGTTGTTTTGCAGGCCTAGAGTACAGTTACATTATCATATCTCACTGCAACCTCAAATTCCTGGGCTCTAGGGATTGTCTTGCCTCAGACCTTGCGAGTAAGGGGCTATAGGCGAGCACCACTATGCCCAGTTAATTTTTTAATTTTTTTGTAGAGATGGGAGTCTACTTGTTGCCCAGGCTGGTCTTGAATTCCTGGCTTCCCAGAGTGCTAGATTACAAATGTGAGCCATCAGGTCTGGACTATTGGTGGGCACAAGGGAGTCTAAAAAACTAATCTCAGGGCAGCACCTGTGGCTCAAAGGAGTAGGGCACTGGCCCATGTACTGAAGGTAGACTTTCAAACCCAGCCCAGGTCAAAAACTGTTAAAAAAAAAAAAAAATTCATCATCTGGTTTCCATACTGGTTTACAGGAAAATTTAATAGTTAATTCTTCCCCTGACCCCCTATCTTTCTCTGCAAAATTTGCAATTGTCTTTTTGAGGCGATTGGGGCCAGGTCTCATTCTTTTTTTTTTTTTTTTTTTTTTTGAGACAGAGCCTCAAGCTGTCCCCCTGGGTAGAGTGCTGTGGCATCGCAGCTCACAGCAACCTCCAACTCCTGGGCTCAAGCGAGTCTCCTGCCTCCCGCCTCCCAAGTAGCTGGGACCACAGGCGCCCGCCACAACGCCCGGCTATTTTTTGGTTGCAGCTGTCGTTGTTTGGCGGGTCTGGGCTGGGAATTTGAAACCGCCACCTTAGGTATACGTGGCTGGCGCCTTAGCCGGTTGAGCTATAGGTCTCATTCTTAAAAGGAAATTTCCGTGGTGTTTCACTAGTTCTATTATGGATGATTGGGTTTTGAGGACAGCTGGTCTTACTACACAGATGTAAACTTGAATTAGGTTTTACAGAATGATGTTAAAAGACAAAAGTTGGGAGGAACCCAGTCATCTACAAAAAACATTTGATAAGTGTGTATAAAATTGCAGTAATGGAGATAAAATTTACTCGGACCTGTCCTCAGTCCAAAAAACATTAAGTTTCAAATTTGTATTATGCTCTCTTGATCTTTGCTAGTGTATTCATTCTTAATGCTATACATTCTTAAGTCTTGTTGATTTAGAGATGAAACAATTTCTAAAATGTTATCTCTACTACTTTTGATGAAGAATATCTATTTTGAGACATAGTCTTACTTTGTTGCCCTTGGTAGAGTGCTGTAGCATCATAACTCATAGCAACCTTAAACTCAAGTGACCCTCTTGCCTCAGTTTTTCATTTTTAGTAGAGACAGGCTCACTGTTGCTCAGGCTGGTCTTGAACTCCTGAACTCCAGGGATTCTCCTGCCTAGGCCTCCCAGAGTGCTAGGATTACAGGTGTGAGACACTGTGCCTGGCCAAGAAAATTTATTTTTTTAAAAAAGCCCAATTGGAAGTTTATCAACAAGTACAGGCCCACAGTGCATGAGATCTGACAAGCAAACTAATTTACTGTTTTCTTTTTTTATATATAACTTTTGCATGCATGCAAACAAAACAATTGGAGGAGACAGTATATACTGCATGGTAAAGAGTTTTAAATGTTCTATATTATGGTATTGTGGGGTAGTAGCATGCTATTTGCATAATACTGTATTAAATATTAAAATACCAGGCTATAAATGGGCCAAAAAAAAAATCTTTGGCATGGTACCCATAGCTCAGTGGGTAGGGTGCTGGCCGGGTCTAGCCCACGTGCACTGGGCTAGCGGATTTAAACCTGGTCTAGCCCAGGCCTGCTAATCAGCAATGACGACAACAGCAAAAAATAGCGGGATAGTGTGGCAGGTGCCTATAGTCCCAGCTACTTGGGAGGCTGAGGCAAGACTCTTAAGCCCAAGAGTTTGAAGGTGCTGTAAGCTGTGATGCCGCAGCACTCTTCCAAGGGTGACACAGTGAGACACTGTCTCAAAATGTGAAGCATAAGTAGAGAGTTTTATTATAGTCATTAATACAAGTAGACATTAGTTGTGGATTCAAAGAGAATTGCAGATCCCCAGACTACTCTTGTTAATTATCTCCTCATCTCCCTTTAAATCAGAGGATTGTTTGTTTATACTTCTTCTCCATTTGTACGTTTTGATAATAGTGATCCATTTTTTTTTAAAGGTTAGCTTATTATACACAGTATATATGGTATTTTTTGTATAGGTACATAGTACAGAATGATCTGCCTTAACACTAAATATATTGGTAAAACTAATTGAGGAAAATGTTTCTTTGATTAAGGAACAAAGCTATCAGGTGATTTAAATCCATGCCAACTGCTTAAATACGTAGTATAACCTTCAGTTCTTGAGTGTGTTGTTTATTCTACCAGTAATAAAAATATTTGATGAAAGTACAGCTGGGAGTCAGGAGATTTGATTTCTAGTTCCAATTCTGTGATAAAATCAGTTCTTCCTATGAATTACAAATCTCCAGTTACTTTTTTGAATCTATGTTCTTTAATCCCATAAAATGTATCTATTAATATATTTATAAAATATAAAAGTGTATCTTTAATTCCATAAAATATGCCTGTAGTCCCCCTATATCTATAGGGGAACCTAGCATGGTCAATAATCAACTCAGTTGTTTTTATGACATGCATTTAATGGAAATCCATTAGATAAGCAAAATTTACATTATTTAATGTGTGAAAGAGCTTTAGCTACTGCTGTTAACCTCTGTAAACCAAAAGGTATTAGTTATGACTTTTGGCTCTGCCCGCTCTGCAGAAAAACAAGCATTGGAAAATATTGGGAAAAGGAGATTTGAGAGAAGACAAAAAGAGCAAAGTTTTAGAAATCACATTCTTTGTTCTAGTTTAGCTAATTCACATAAGGAATTAGCTCGAATTTTTTTGGTAAATTAAAAAAATTTATGGGTGTATAATTTTATATATTTAGGGGTACATGTGATATTTTGATATGCGTATATAATGTATGATGATTAAATCAGATTAATTGGGGATGCATCACCTAAAGTATTTGCCATTTCTTTGTATTTAGGAGCATTACAGTTCCACGCTTTATTTTGAAATACGTAGTAATTGTTAATTATGGTCACCCTATTGTGCTACTGAATACTAGATCTTATTTTAATTTTATTTTTGTGCGCATAAACCATCTCCTTTTTATCTCCCCCTGCTACCCTTTTTGACATCTAGTAACCATTCTACTCTTTATGCCTGTAAAGCCCTTAGTACAGTATCTGAGAGGTAGTAATTTCCCATTAGGTTAGATTCAATAATTGTCTGAATTTGGAGAACATTATAGAAGTCAGTGACTTAATGGAGTGAAATGGATGACGCATATATTAAGTGTTTTCTCCATTTGGATAATCTCTATAATTGGGATTATGATTTATGTTTTCTCTAAAAGAAGTGACAAGGTATAGTGATCAAGGTATATGCAATATTAAGAGACCTTTTGTTGGCGACAGAGTAGACCACCAGGGAATGTACATCTAGAACGTGAACTTAACTGCTATCACCAGCACATTGGTTTGAAATCCTTAAAGATAATTTTATTTTTGTAGACATGCACTTTAGGAAAAATGAGAAATTACAACTCTTGCTTAACTAGTAAAGCCACTGAGGCATGTGAAATAACAATACCTAGAACACAAATATTGTTAGACCTAAAATCTCTAACCATTCACTTTTATTCGCAGTAACTTTTCCTATAAGCTGTTTTTTGAGTAGGTTGACATGACTATAGGACATTGCTTTGGAATAAAATGGGAAGGTTAAGTACTTTTTTGAGAATAATTTGAATAATTTTTATGCAAATTTGTATGATCTGATTCGTTTTTACTTAGGATTAGATTATTGGTGGGCATAGTGTTGGGCATCTTAACTAAGGAAAATAATTTGTGGTCACAATGGTTCATTCCTGTCCTCACAGCACTTGGGGAGACCAAGGCAGGCGGGTTACTTTACTAAGGAGTTCAAGACTGCAGTGAGCTATGATTGCACCACTGCCCTCCAGCCTGGGTGATGAAATGAAACCTTTTAAATAAATTAAAAAAAACCCAAACCCTTAATGTAGGCTTGCAAAATTTTATGGATATTTGAAGCCATGTGACACTGGGGGTACTTTTGTTTAGAAACAAAAAAATTATGTGTAAAAGTCCAACTTTAAAAATCATACTTGGCCCACTTGGGATGTGAAAGCCTGTTAAAGACTTCCACATGCTGCTTTCCTTGCCAGATTTTCACAATTTAATTAGAGACAATCATAAAGATAAAATATTAACCTGGCACATTCCATAAAAGATTTGAATTGAGGCAGTGTATTTTTCTTAATCTCTTCAATGAGCTTTCATTTTGTGTATTATTGAATTGTTGAATTTGTGGATGGGTCTTTATTTAAAATGAGTCATTCTGATAGTTGTACAATATATTTGTGTTAATATTTTAAAAAATTTCCTGACAAAGTTTCTTTCTTCACTCAGCCATTCGACCTATTTGGGGCCAGCACACACAGTTCTAGCTACTGGGATATAAGAGCAGTAATGAAGAAGGCAGATAACCTTGCTTTCATGGAGCTTATAATCAGTAGATTTTTGAGCATAGTCGTCTATCTGTTAGAAATTTGATTATAAGATACTTGTTTAGTAGTCTTGCTTTATTTGAGTACTTGTTTTTGAGCTACACTCAATATCTTTTATTGCATTACTGTAACTGTTTTGACTTTATTAGTGTGCTGTCCCAAAGTAGTGGTAAACATTTGCTTTTTTTTTTACAAATTCTGTCATTGAAGCTACAATATTTTAGACACTTCTATAATACATACATGGTTTGGTATAAACGAATCGATATATCATTTGACGGTGCCTTTAAAAATCTAATTTGTATAAAAATACAGTAAAAACACCTTATTTATAAGTTAGCTGCTGCTACTTTTGAAAGTATGTATTAGTAGTACATTTTGTTTTCAGGAGTGGCCTGAATATTTTAACTGTTAACATTTGTTGACCCTTATCTAAATAGTATCTTGAAAAATTAAGGTAGTAGCATATTACATAGTTCTTATGAATAGTTCTATTACAGTAAAAAATAATTGTTTTTATTTTAGGAAAATGTATATGTATAAATTGAAATTTATTAGTAAATTAAAATATTTTATACAGGTAAATAAATTTTTAATTTAGAAAAATGTATATGTATAAATTGAAGTTTATTAGTAAATTAAAATATCTTATACATAAGGGAGAAATTTGAGATGATTAGACAAGTAACTCCTAAGAACAAATTGGGTATTTGACTTAGGTTCAGTAGAATTTCCATAGTTGACCCCCCTCCTTAAATTAACCTAATTTTCATAGACCAGACTTGCATCCCAAATATGGATCAGTACAGTGAGTCTAGTTTCTTGTCCAGTTAACTGTCCCTTAAATCAGTGGTTCTCACCCTTCCTAATGCCACAATGTATTTTCTTTTCTTTTTTTTTTTTTTTTGTAGAGACAGAGTCTCACTTTATCACCCTTCATAGAGTGCCGTGGCAGCGTCACACGGCTCACAGCAACCTCCAACTCAGGAGGCCTCTTGAGTAGCTGAAACTACAGGCACTCGCCACAACGCCTGGCTATTTTTTGTTGTTGTTTGGGTTTGCCCTGGCTGGTTTGAAGCAGCCACCCTCCATATATGGGGCCAGCGCCCTACTCTCTGAGCCACAGGCGCTGCCTCACAATGTATTTTCATTGTTAAAAAGGGGTCGTGGCTCGGCGCCTATAGCTCAACCGGCTAAGGCCCCAGCCACGTACACCTAAGGTGACGGGTTCGAATCCCCAGCCCGGACCCGCCAAACAACAATGACGGCTGCAACCAAAAAATGGCCGGGCGTTGTGGCGGGCGCCTGTGGTCCCAGCTACTTGGGAGGCGGAGGCAGGAGACTCGCTTGAGCCCAGGAGTTGGAGGTTGCTGTGAGCTGTAATGCCACGGCACTCTACCCAGGGGGACAGCTTGAGGCTCTGTCTCAAAAAAAAAAAAAAAAAAAAAAAAAGGGGTCGTAACCCACAAGCTGAGAACTGCTGCCTTAGATGGTCAATTTACACAAGTTTTACTTTATTTAAAAAATTAAATGGGATATAGAATGAGGGTATGGGGAATAAAAACTTAACGTCTTACTATGCACCAGATTATGTGCCTAGAGCTTTTTCCATGTATTGTTTCCTGTGGCATGTGGCATATAGTGGTTATTAGGATAGTTGGAATTCTCCATTTTACAGGTAAAGGAATTGAGCTGTTATTTGGTCAAGTAATTTACCTAGAATCTTCCACAGAGCCAGTAAATACTTGGTCTGGTATTTGTGTCCAGGTTTGACTCAAAAGCCCTTCATTTTCCATTTTTCTTTTTCTTTTTTTTGAGACGGAGCCTCAAGCTATCCCCCCTGGGTAGAGTGCCATGGCATCACGCTCACAGCAACCTCCAACTCCTGGGCTCAAGCGAGTCTCCTGCCTCAGCCTCCCAAGTAGCTGGGACTACAGGCACCCGCCACAACGCCTGGCCATTTTTTGGTTGCAGCCATCGTTGTTTGGCAGGCCCGGGCTGGGGATTCGAACCCGCCACCTTAGGTGTATGTGGCTGGCGCCTTAGCCGCTTGAGCCACAGGCGCCGAGCCCATTTTCCATTTTTCTAAGTTGTCCTAAGTGTTTGACTTTTTATTGCTAATACAAGAAGATATTTGGTACAGCATAATTAGTAGTGAACATAATCATTTTTTTAAATAAGTATCTTAAATGTTTTACTTTCATTTATGATATAAGCATTTAGTTTGCAGAAATAACACAGTCCTAGACGTATTTCAGTTTTAAGAGAAGTTGAATACATGCACACATTCTTAAGAGTCTTTAAGCAATTTAGTTTGCCTAATGTAGTATCCCTAAGGTTTATAGAATTGCAGTCTCCTTGTCTCCCTGTGTAATTTTTAGATCCTCATTGCTGAAGGAACTTGTGAATATAGACAGCTAGTTTTAATTTTTGGCAGTGAATTAATAATTATCTTGTTTGCATGTCGTGAAATAAGATAGCTGTAATGCCTTTTTTCACTATTTAAAATTAGATTAACAACCGCACAAAAATATGAGAAGCTGCATTTGAGATGGAATAATCTTGAAATTAAAAATGTTTTTTATTTTAGCACTTTTCCAGCCATTAACTCCAGGCTCTCGAGAATTTGAAGATATTTTAAATATTCTCCATTCATCTTACCTTGATCCAAACTCAGTAACAAATTTTAACTACAAACGTGCTTGTTTGATACATAATGAGCTTTTGGAAAAGGAGGTATGTTTTCAATTGTATTTATATTTACTGTAAAATTGTTTTCAGAACCACAGCCTGGGGGGAAAATCCTTTAGAAACACAGAAATTTTTGGGAAAACCAGATTATAAAAAGGAAAGTTTTAAATGAAATCTCTTTTTTTCCCTAAATTATTGTTGCTATATCATTATGTTTATCTGTTATGTTAAATTCTCATTAAAGTGCAATTACAGCAAAAAAAAATACTTTTTGTGAAAATAAAGAACATAGGGATAGCTTTCGGTATAATGGTTTAATTGTAAAATCATACTAAGGCATTTTGCTCTTTGAGTACTATACCTGTTAATTAAATGCTGAAATTGGAAGATAATAGTGAAATCAGAATTTTTTTAGGCTCTGCTTAATTTTTTCCACAATTATCACATGATGGCTAGGTTATGTTAATGAGTGGAAATTCTTAGTTTAAAAAATACAAATGGGGAACAGTTGAGAATGTTAACAGTTAACTTAAATTTCTTGTCCAAATTAGAATATTTTTGACTTTACATTTAGGAAAAGGTAATACAGATGAGATATTTAGAAATATTTTATATGTATTGCTTTCTATTGGGAATGAAGTACTATTTTGTAGTTTTACAAGTTGGTGCAACCAGAATTTTTAACTTTGAAAAGATTCCTAAAGCATGTTAAAGTTGCTCCCAGGAAAAATAAAAACCTTAAAAATTTGATATGGTTTCATGGTATGATAGGGATTATTTTATATGAAAATTTAGCATAAAGATTCATTAATTATGATATTGAAGAGCAGTAATGGCCTGAATGCTGAATATAAAATGTTAGATATTTCATATTTTGAATGTGTATCTGCTTGTATCTAAAAGTGAAAGCCAGTAAATTGGAGTATTTACAGTCCAGAGTACTTAGACCCTGTTACTCTTTTATCCTGTAAATATGTATGGTGTACATCTTACATGCTTGGCATTGAGAATATATTTATAAAGAAATGAAACATTTTTCTCTATTCTAATTGAGTTTTTAGTCTTAGAAATTAATCATTCAACAGATTGATTAAGCCACCTACTAGATGAAGTCTAAAATGGGAGATGCAAAGATAATTAAAACATGAACTTATGTGGGAGAGTTGAAGGGTGGTAAAATTTTAATAGAAATTTGTGTTCTAGTGTTCATCAGTTTTAACACTAACTGTTCATGTGCCTATATAGTATGGGCAACGAGCCAGTTAAAATGGGGGAAAAATTGAACAGAAAATACAGGGTGAAAAGAGGTAGTTTCTACTTTAGTAGATTGGGATTGCTTGGAAAAGGTAGTTGTTACAGGTTTAATTTCCTTTAGTTTACAGAAAAGCGAAGAGAACTAAAGTTTGATGGTCGTTTAGATAAGGAACTTTCAGAATCCTATGCATTTCTGATGGTTGATCGTTATCAGGTGAGTTAACCCATTTTATAAAGAACAACTTGAGAATATTTGCATTGTAAATTGCTAATTTTATGTCAGCAGTACACTTGATAATTAGTAATATTTTCTTGATACGTAAGTGGAAGAAGTGATTCAGTGAGGCCAAGTGTCTTATTGTTTCATAATTTGTTTTTCAAATGTGCTCTTTTTTTCCTCTGACCACTCCTATATTTCTTCCCCTAGAATATGCTTGATAATAATGCTTTTCCTTTTACTAAAAAGACTGTCTTTATATGGTTAATTACATGTGTTTGGAAGCAGTTTTCCCCCTTTTCATGAAAGATGTTTAGGTAGAGTTACATTTTCCTTAAATATTTTGCCGGTTCTAATTCTTCCCAAAGGGGAATGATTATATAGGGTGGCCGTAAAGGCAATAGTTTTAAATTGCACATGAAGTTTATGGTCACGTTACATATGTGAGTGGCAGGAATTCACTTAGTATAAAAATGGATTTCAGATAAGGTTATTTTGAGAAGTATAAGTCTGTTTCACATTGCTACTTAGTTACAAATGGGCATATTATGAAATTTCTGTAATATAAAATATACATAGTTCAGAAGCTTTGATTTTATTTAAAACAAATTTGTAAATTGTCTTATGTTTTTAATATTATTGTGAGATGAAACAATGTTTTGTTTATTTAGGTTCAGAGCATATGTGAAAAAGGATTACATGTAGGCCAGTCCAAAATAACAATTCTTGGCAGTCCTTCCATGGGTAATTTTTTTACTTTTACATTTGTAATTACCTGCTGTTAAGTTGTCGTTTAAGAATATGTTATCTCGTATAATTTTGCTGTGTTCTTATATTTTGTGTAGGTCTGATTGTATTCCCAGAAAAGGAGACTAGTCTCAGGTTCTTAAATGTAAAACCACTTTTATTGTCTTTTTCTGATTTTTGTGTTCTCCAGATTGATCAGAGGTCACCTTTAAAAAAAATGTCTTATTCTAGTCTTTGTCATTTTGAAAATATAGTTTCATATTTTTTCTGATTTTATTTTTGCTTTGGTTAAAAATCAGCAATCTTTACTATCTCTACATTTTTTTAGAACGTTGTCTTTTATCTCTTATTAGTAGGTTAAATATTTGGATTTTTTGTATTTATTTCCTACTTAAATCTAAATTTAATTTTTCCTCTCTTTAGGTATCTATTTATCTAAGTATGCTGATTTATTACAAGCTAATCCTTTGGAACCAGGAGCAATGGGTGATGTTGTTATTTTTAAAATAATGAAGGTAATTTATATTTTGCATATCATTGACAAAATTTGATTTGGATTTTAATTTTAGATGACACAAAGCCTTTAGTTTGATTAAATTAAAAGTCTACACTTGGTGGTGGTTCGTATATAGACACTTGAGAGTGGTTTATTTCCCATCTTTGGTTTAAACTAACTATATTTAAGAGTTTGTTTTCCTTTCCAAAGAAAGAGGTGAAGAGATTAATAAGTTGGTAATGTATTTTATGCTAGCGAAGAGTATTGTGAATAGATTGTCTGTTTACTTGTTATTCAACAAGTGCAAGTGACTTTTTTTGTTACTGCTTCAATATTGGTAAAAAGTGTTGGGTGCTAACTTTTATCCTAGGTAGTATTAAAGGGAAAGAATTATTGGTATAGCTGATTGTATTTAAAGTAGTATTCTATAATATTAAAGTCATATAGTCTATATTTTGGTTTAGACAGACACTTAAAGGTTTTCTTTATTTTAGGGTAAAATAAAGAGTATATATGATCCCATGGGTGTAAAAAGTTTGGACTCTATGTTAAACAAAACTGCTTTGGACCCCACGCCAAAGCATGAATGTCATGTGTCGAAGAATGTTAATAGAATTACATCACTTTTGGCTTATAGAGCCTATGAACTTACCCAGGTAGGTGCATGGATCTATATTTCAATGTTATGAGTGTACATCTTTTTGTTACCATAGCCTTTAAAATGTCTACCTTTCACTTCCTTCTGCCTCCACACTAGTCTAGATCTGGTTTTCACTTAAGCAGTGCCCAGGCTCCATGTCTGTCACTGCTGTTTGTTTGGTTTTTCTGAGAGACAGCTTGGAAACAGAGTAGCTCCTCAGCCCACAGAGTAATAGTCAGACTCCTTAGTCTAGCTCTTTCTTCCTGTAGCCTGACTTCTAGCCTAGGTTTTGTATGATTTCTGCTCTCAGCACGCCTCATTTTATTTTTCTTGGCTTTTATTTTTTTTTTTTTTGAGACACAGTCTCACTTTGTCACCCCTGATGTAAGTGCCATGGCATCATAGCTCACAGCAACCTCTAACTCTTGGGCTCAAGTGATCCTCTTGCCTCAGCCTCTCAAATAGCTGGGACTACAGGTGCCCACCACAACACCCAGCTGTTTTTAGAGATGGGGTCTTGCTGTTGCTCAGGCTAATCTCCGACCTGTGAGCTCAGGCATTCCACCTGCCTCAGCCTCTCATAGTGCTAGGATTACAACATTCTGTAATCAACTGAATGATAAGCTACTGTGCCAGCCTGAAGTCTTGGCTTTTCCTGGCCTAGAAAGATCTACCTAATAAAATATTACTCATCTTTAAGAAGTTGAAGCTTCTTAAAATATCTTAATGCATGCATTTTATAATACTGATTTGATATTTTCTATTTTAACATTTTTTAAGATGTAAACTTTAAGCTTTATTCAGTCAGGTATATTGATACACTTTTAAATATGTGTAGTTTACTACATACCGTGTTTCTCCGAAAATAAAACACTGTCTTATGTTTATTTTTTCTCAAGAAGATACACTAGGGCTTATTTTCAGGGGATGTCTTATTTTTATTAAGTATAATACAACAATCTACATTTATTCAAATACAGTTAAGTCATCTTCTTCTGGAACGGACAAGGGGAGCTGACCTTGTTGGTGGGGCTGGCGCTAGTGATGTGCGAACTCCTTTACCCTAGCTGTTCGCATGTGTGCAATAGGATGCCTGCAACTGCGGTTACCACACTCGCACCTGCACTAGTGCGTAAGTGCGAACAGCTCGGAGAAAGGAGCTGTAGCAGATAAAAGGTATTCTAGTCTTCCTTACCACTCCAAGCTGAAATGCATGGCGTGGCTATGCAGTATATTTGCATAGCCATGCCCATTACTAGGACTTACTATCGGGGTAGGGTTTATATTTAACAAATGCATAGAAATCCTGCTAGGGCTTATTTTTTGGGTAGGTCTTATTTTCAGGGAAACACGGTAGTTTTTGAGTTTTAGTGGTATGCTTTTATATGAAGTTTGAGTATAGTGTTTTTCTGTTTAACATATAAAAATGCATCTGTCCAAATGGATTGTATATAAAACATAGTGATGTTAATTTTTCTGGAAATGTTCTTTCTTTAACTTTTATTTTAGGTAAAATAACATGAAGTTATTCTTGCTGTTTTCTTTTTGAAAAGTTGGGGGAAGGCTGGTTAGATTTTTTTAGCAAAAGTTGTATTCACCAAACTCGTTTGCCACTGACTCATTTGTTTCTATGTGAGGTATATTATTTTTTCTAGAAAGATTTATAAGCTGGCTTTGTTTCAAAAAATTTCTAGGCATTTTTAGAGCAACAGCAACATTATTGAAATCAATAGTTTCTTGGGAAAGGGACTCTGAAGGAAAATGCTGATTTTTTTTTTTTTCCATAAATTCAGGCATTCTATTTTTAATTTTTTGTCACCAGCCAGAGTGCACTGGTGTAGTGATAGCATACTGCAACCTCAAACTCTTGGACTTAAGCAGTCCTGCCTCAGCCTTAAATAGCAGGGACTACAGGTATATACCAAAATGCCCAGCTAATTTTTGTAGGTTTTTTTAGAGACTGAGTCTTGCTATGTTGTCCAGGCTGGTCTTGAGCTCCTGGACTAAGTCTTGCCTCAGCCTCCCAAAGTGCTGGGATTTCAGGGGGAGCCATTGTACCCTCTTTTAAAATGAAAATCACTAGTCTGCAATTCACAAAAACTTAACCCACCGTTTTTCAACCTTTTTATCTCACACATTTGAACCTATAGTTAAACTTCCAACCACACACTTAAATTATGTCAATCAAAAAAAATGAAAAAAAGAATATACTTAACTGTGCTTTGAACTTCTTTTGAAAATAATTTAATTAATGATCTTTAAAATTTTTGAGGCATACCTCAGATCCTCTCATGGCACACCAGTTGAAAATCAGTGCCCTAACCTAATGGATGTGGTAAAGAGGTAAAAGGAGAAAGGTTGAGGAATAATAGGAAAGAAGATGAGCTACTTTTGTCTCCTACTGTATTTTCCTTTGTGCTTTGTTTGCAGTTGGATCCCAGATGTGTTTTTCTTTTGAAGTAAAAAGCACAACAGTAATTAGGTTTGAGTGAGATTGTAATTTTTATATTGGTTGGTTATACTGGGCTGACGTGGGAGCTTAGGGTGTATATATAATATTTTATTTATCTTTTATATGTAATATTTATATTGGGAAATCTGTTGGACATTGCCAGTGGTCAGTTCTTCTAGGATCTGCTACACATATAAAACATTCTGCTTCTATCAGATGGTGAATATAAAGTACAAATTAAATTGACAAGTAGAGTTTTAAAGGACTTTTTTTTTTTTTTTTTTGTCAGAGATGCTTGAATGGTTTTATATTTCTCAAAAATGAGGTAGATAAATATAAGGGCATATAAATATGCCCTCTATACGTCTTGCCTTGTTAAAGAAGTTAATTTTTCGTTTTTTAATTTTTAGTATTATTTTTATGAGTATGGCTTTGATGAGCTAAGGCGAAGACCAAGACACGTTTGTCCATATGCAGTTGTGTCTTTTACTTACAAAGATGATATACAAACTCTGAAGTTTCTACCTTCGTCAAGGTAAGACTTAAGAGTTTTAGACATCAACCAGAGTGATGTCCCATGCTGCTGAGTTAGGAGGACCACTTTGTTTCCTTCCCATTTTTTTAAGCTTGCTTTGAATTTAATTAGATACTTGAAATGTTTATGATGACTTTTAAAATGTCAGTGTGGAGTATAGTTTACTATATGGAAATATATGCTAAAATTTACTTAAACTTCCTCTGGTTAACCTCCTTATTGAAGGTTTAGTTGACTAAATGGCAGTTTTTAAAAGTGAAATTCTGTGTATTAGTTTTCCTGGAAATGGACAGATTCTATAAAGGATGCCTGTGACCCACTCCCAACCATTTAAATCAAATATTTAGTGGGCAGTCTATATTTTTAAAAGTGTCTGGTGATTTTGATTTTCATCTAGTGATGAGAACTTGTGACTTTTTTTTCTTTCTTTCTTTCTTTTTTTTTGAGACAGAGCCTCAAGCTGTCGCCCTGGGTAGTAGGGTGCCATGGCATCACAGCTCATAGCAACCTCCAACTCCTGGGCCCAAGCGATTCTCTTGCCTCAGCCTCCCAAGTAGCTGGGACTATAGGTGCCCGCCACAGCGCCCAGCTATTTTTTGGTTATAGTTGTCATTACTATTTAGCAGGCCCCAGCTGGATTCAAACCCACCAGCTCTGGTGTATGTGGCTGGCGTCTTAGCTGCTGGAGCTGAAGGATGGAGCCGAACTTGTAATTTCTTATAAGTGCTGATACAAAATGACCAAATACAAAGCAGTCCCTTGTGGTGATTGCAGAAAATGTTTTAGCCAAGTAGAGTAAATAAATTTCTAGGGATATAGGTGAAATGGTCAAATGTCTTTTACTTTGAGTACCCTTACATATGTAAAGTTAGATATGATGTCTGTCAATTTAGAAGTACGACTGTTCTTAAAAAGTCACATGAAACATTTATATACGTTTTCAAGTTTGACCTCTTTATCAGTTTCCCAGATCAAATTGTCTTCTCTTCTATTTGAGTTATTGTACTTTTTTTTTGTCAGTGTCTAAGCTGTGGAAGCCATCTACACCCACAAGTACCAATTCACATGGTATCAAGACACTTGTGTTTTTCATATTTGGATGGCTTTAAATCTGTGATCTCCATTTATTATAGTGTTTTTCATAAGCTATCTTTAAAGGACATCTAGCGCTTGTAATTATGAGGTCATATCCCCAGGAATAATGACTGTTAATTTTCTTTGCTTCCTCTTTGGTTCCATCTGTTGACCTACATGTCATTTCAGATGAGTGTTCTTCAACATCTGCTCTAGTACCACACCATGAATGCTTTTGCCTCAGGGCCTCTCCATTTGCTGTTCCCTCTTTTCCCAGTTATCTGCATAATTCATTCCTGTAATTCCTTTGGGACTCTCCTTAAAGGTGATCTTATCATTGAAGCTTCCCTGATAACTTTTTTTTAAAAACCCCTGTCTCTCTATAACACTTAAGATCAGGGTCATCTGTTAAACTGTGTATTTTTTTATTTTTTATTTTTTTTGAGACAGAGCCTCAAGCTGTCCCCCTGGGTAGAGTGCCATGGCATTACAGCTCACAGCAACCTCCAACTCCTGGGCTCAAACGAATCTCCTGCCTCCGCCTCCCAAGTAGCTGGGACCACAGGCGCCCGCCACAACGCCCAGCTATTTTTTCGTTGCAGCCGTCATTGTTGTTTGGCGGGTCCGGGCTGGGGATTTGAACCCGCCACCTTAGGTGTACGTGGCTGGCACCTTAGCCGGTTGAGCTATAGGCGCCGAGCCAAACTGTGTATTTTTTGATGATTCTTTCTTCATAAGATTATAAATTTTATAAAGGCAGGAACTTTGTTCTGTTTTTTCCTGTAATCCCTAGAATTGTGCCTGGTAAACAATAGGAGCTTAGTAGCTTACCAAAGTAAATTGACAGAGTTTAATGGACACTGTTTCCTCTTGCTTGTTATTTTTGGGGAAAAAATGTTCTCTTAAATTTGGGCAAAGTAAGTACTTTTGTTTTCTAAGTAGACTTGGATTAATTAGATTTTTTGTAATGAGTAATTCAATTTGTTCTTCCTATTGGAGGAAGGATTTAACTGGTGTAGTATATCATTAAAAGTAGCACTTACATCAAAATCTTAAATGTTAATTTTCATGTTATCAGTAATGTTTTTCTTTTAAAATTTATTTGTAGATCTAACAGCTTTAATGCAGATAGAAACGTAGGTAAGATTCTTATGTTTCTTTACTTTTATATATGGAAAGAATAAGTATATATAGTAAAGGATTAAGTTAAATGTTTTATTTTTATAATGACTGAAAGTCTGCAAAATATGAAAAGGAGAATGAAGAATGAGGCCATGTTATAATATAGAATCGACATTTTATTAATCATAAGGTCTCCTTTGAGAAGCTACTGCTAAGACCACAGGATTTTAGCACTTTAACTGTAAAAAGTAAAACATAAAGTAAGTTTCATAACTTAGCCTTTTAAAAATATTAAGTTCATCAGAGGGTATAATAATATTTAGAAGAGACTTATAGAAGATTAAAAGTAATATTGACATGAAATACTCTTAAGTTTCTCATAAGGAAAAGGCAATAAATAGAAGATTCAAGACATCATAGGCATTCAGATGTCAACTAGACCAAATATTGTTGTCTTTGGCAGAAATAAGAGAACAATAATTGTATTCTCTTTCTTTGTTCTTCAGCTTTATGATAATATTTAGACAGTAATCTTTGCAGCTGGAATGATTTTGTGGTGGGGGAAAATACCTGAAACTAAAATCTTAGTATTTGAACTCTGTATAAATAGAAATGCCAGTTTAGTTTGTTTTCTACTTAAACTTTATTTCTAGATATTTCCCTCTTATTTCTAGTAAATGTACATTTGCTTCTATGGGCTGTCCAGAGACTGAGCTTTCTTATTATTATTTTCATTTAGATAAATATAACTATACCTTGTGGAAAGGACAGCTTTTAAATAGAGGAAAGCTTCTGTGTTACATTTCTCTGAGGTCAGCCACTCGTGCTTTTTTGCCTATCAAGCTGTAAGTATGTTAAAAGAGCAATTTGCAGTTGCTAAGTCCATCATTTTCTTTAGCTTTTTTCCTTATTTCTTTTTCATATTTAAATTTTATATCTGTCCACAAGAACTTAAATGTAAATATTGGTTTGTTTTTAAAAAGGTTGATAACTTTAGAATTGGCATTATGAATTTTTTTTTTTTTTTTTTTTTGAGACAGAGCCTCAAGCTGT
>NW_003852397.1:27633568-27638688 GCF_000181295.1 Otolemur garnettii
GGCTATTTTTTGGTTGCAGCCGTCATTGTTTGGCGGGTCCGGGCTGGGGATTCGAACCCGCCACCTTAGGTGTACGTGGCTGGCGCCTTAGCTGGTTGAGCTATAGGCGCCGAGCCGGCATTATGAATTTTAATTGGCAATGTGAACCCTCTGTTTCTCTGCCTTGATTTGAGGATAGGCTAGTCATGTGTATTTATGGTATAAATTTTTTTCTTAGTGATTTTAAATCTGAAAAATAATTTTTCAAAGTTTTATCCTAATTAGGTGTATTTTTCATTTAGCAATTTGAACATAACTTAAAAATTACTAGTTCTTTGTTGGAAAGAGCTTTGTTGTAAATTAACATATACAGCTGGTTTTGGTCCTTTGCAACATGTGTTGAAATAGATCTAAAATGATCTTTTGTTACCACCAGAGTAAACATAGGCCTTCATAAAGTGTTCAGAGATGAATAGTTTATACTTGAATTGCTTTTAATAAAATGATAGCCTTTTAGTGTCTGGCTTACAAATGGAAGATTGGTAATATTATCAGGCTATCCAGCTACCTGGGTATGAGTATATCTGGATTTTGCACATAAAATCCTCTTTAGAATAAGGTGAGATATTAATATCTCCTTCTGTTTTGCATAAAGTATGTTTTTGTGTGCATGAGTTAAAAATACAAGTGAGGCAAACATAATTTTTCAATTTTCTTTCAGCCCTGAGAAATTAGATGTTGAAACAGTTATGAGTATTGATCATTTGAAACAGAAAATCCCTCCAGCACTTTTTTATAAGGAAACATACTTAGGTCCAAATGAAGGTAAAGCAATTTAATTTTACTAAAATATATCAAAAGCAGACTTTATTTTGATATTTACTATATATTTTTTCTTTTGTCAGTTTTGAAGAATGGAATGTATTGCAGCCTTTATGAAGTTGTAGAAAAGGCAAGAATTGGAAGTAACATGGATAGTTTACTGCAAAAACTAGAGAAAGAAAAACTTGTGAGTGAAAGGTTTTGAAGTGTTCCTCATTCTCTCTTATAAATATGCTTATTATTGTGATTATACCTAAATTTATTTTTGCCTCTGAAAGTACCACAAGGTCTCTGTCTTTGTGCTACTGTTTTGTAAACAGTTTACTATGTTCTCTGGCACTTT
This sequence comes from Otolemur garnettii, assembly GCF_000181295.1. Lineage (NCBI taxonomy): Eukaryota > Metazoa > Chordata > Mammalia > Primates > Galagidae > Otolemur > Otolemur garnettii. The sequence goes on from NW_003852397.1 coordinate 27,634,713, forward strand.
TTGGGTTTGTTTTTTTTTTTTGATAGTGGTCCTTCAGTGGAACAGTTTTTCCCATGGAATATCTTTATTATACTTCGTGATTATGAATGTGATAGTCAACAAATATTTTTTTGAGTATTATTTTCTTCTGCAGGGTGTGTATAATAGTTCAGTAAAGAATGGAAGAGACTGTTTTTCCTGTATTATACAGAATGATTAATGGAGATATTCACGTAGATGTCGTTTGTTCCAGTATAGACAGTGTGGCATATTTTAAGATACAAAAGAACAAGGAACTTGGTGAGATTGAAGAGATAGAAGAACACTAAGATAGTTGGGGGAAAGTAATAACAACTGTGAACATCATTCATGTTCAGATGTTTGGGAATTTGGGCTTGATCCTAAGAGCTGTAGGTTTTGAAGGATTTTAAAAGGAGTGGGTTGAGGCTTTGAATGTGTATGAAACACAAGGTCTGTGTTTTAAAAAGTTTACCATGGTTGCTTGAGGGAGAATAAATTGAAGGGGGAGGATGAGGTGGGAAATGAGTACATTAGAGGGTATTGGTGGGTTGAATGAGAAAGGTAAGAATAATGAGGTAAAAAGAAACTGATGTTAGGGATGTTTATGAAGTAGTATCCAATTTAATAGACATTGAGGATATCTAGTTTGGGTATAGGATAAGAGATCAGATTGTGATGGGTTGAGAAGTAAATGGAAAATGAATATATAATGCCAATATGTATGGTTACCTGAAAGAGGGGTAGTTGCAGAGAAGTGAAGTGGCTGTTTAGTGACTTCTTTCTTTCTTTCTTTTTTTTTTTTTTTTTGAGACAGTTTCACTCAGTTGCCCCTGGGGAGAGTGTCGAGGTGTCATAGCTTACGGCAACTTCACACTCTTGGGCTCAAGCGATCCTCTTGCCTTAGCCTCCCCAGTAGCCAGGATTACAGGTGCTCAGCAAAACACCCAGCTGCTTTTTTGGGAGACAGGGTCTTGCTCTTGCTTAGGCTGGTCTTGAACTCCTGAGGTCAGGCAATCCACCTGTCTCAGCTTCCCAGAGTGCTAGGATTACTGGCGTGAGCCACCACACCCGGCCTTCAGTGAGTTTTCTTTAAACATGAAATAGATAAGATCGTACTTAAATGCTGTTGGAAATTTCAGTAGCGAAGGAAAGAACTGTTTTGTGGCAATGTATGATTAAATACTAGTTTTTCAACAGTTAATTTCTTTCTTTTCACTTTGTTAAGCCTCAGTTTTCAGGCAGTCATGGAGATTAATTTAGTGAGTGATTTTTCAGACTCTGTTTTTATTTATTTTAATTTTTTTTTGAGAGAGCCTCAAGCTGTCACCGTGGGTGACATCACAGTGTGGTGGCATCACAGCTCACAGCAACCTCCATCTCTTGGGCTTAAGTGATTCTCTTGCCTCAGCCTCTCAAGTAGCTGGGACTATAGGCGCCCGCTACAACACCCGGCTATTTTTTGGTTGTAGTTGTCATTGTTGTTTGGTGGGCCCAGGCTGGATTTGAACTCGCCAGCTATGGTGTATGTGGCTGGCACCTTTGCTGCTTGAGCTACAGGTGTCAAGCCTGTAATTTTATTTTTAATGGCTTTACATAGACTTTATTGTTAGGGTGTATATGTGCTTGATCAGTCTCTGGTTTCTAAATGGGATAGTCAGATTGTGTACAAAACATATAGGTGGAGTTATTATATAAAACACTTAAGAATTTTTGATGTAGGCTAAAAACCTTCAGGCAAGGTGTCTTAGAAATACAAATGTAATTTTTGTTGATGTTTACATATCTCGTTTTCCTCTGAAAGCCTGACTTTTAAGTATTCCTCTTGATCAAAATATATTTATTTTCTAAGTTTAGAAAATGAAAGTTTAGATAGGAAGTTTGGATGTGGAGAGATACTGAGAGTTATTAAAATCTATTTGGTTCTGGCTCAGCACCTGTGGCTCAAGTGGCTAAGGCGCCAGCCACATACACCTAAGGTGGTGGGTTCGAATCTGGCCTGGACCTGCCAAACAACAATGATGGCTGCAACCAAAAAATAGCCTGGCGTTGTGGTGGGCACCTGTGGTCCCAGCTACTTGGGAAGCTGAGGCAGGAGACTTGCTTGAGCCCAGGAGTTGGAGGTTGCTGTGAGCTGTGATGCCAGGGCACTCTACCCAGGTGGATAGCTTGAGGCTCTGTCTCAATAAAAAAAAAAAAATCTATTTGGTTCTTATGTTTCAGAGAGTGAATATAGAGAGTTTGGACAGTAAGGAGTTTACCAGAAAATTAGAGTATCTGGTCACTTCCCAATAGTGAGAATCAGGATTGGAAGGATAGTGGCATTTTAGTCTTCACGTCACCAAGTATTACACGAGGTCCTACAATTAAGTTTGAACTTGTAGGCTCGGCGCCTATAGCTCAACCGGCTAAGGCGCCAGCCACGTACACCTAAGGTGGCGGGTTCGAATCCCCAGCCCGGACCCGCCAAACAACAATGAATGACGGCTGCAACCAAAAAATAGCCGGGCGTTGTGGCGGGCGCCTGTGGTCCCAGCTACTTGGGAGGCGGAGGCAGGAGACTCGCTTGAGCCCAGGAGCTGGAGGTTGCTGTGAGCTGTAATGCCACGGCACTCTGCCCAGGGGGACAGCTTGAGGCTCGGTCTCAAAAAAAAAAAAAAAAAAAAGTTTGAACTTGTAGAAAAAGTGCTATGTCTCTTACTGCTGAATAGTATTATGGTCACCTTCAAAGTACTCCCCTTGGAAAGCTATGTACTGTCACTAGTGCCTAGTCTACCCTTCAGAGCAGCTTTTAGTGGAATGGCCGTCAGAGTTATCATTCTGTTACCCAACAATTTTGATGCACAAGTCAACAGATTTTTGCAATGTTTTCATCAGTTCTGCTAATTACTGGCTACCTTGACCTCTTACTTTCCCCTCAGAAAAATGTTTAATTCATTTATATACTGCTGTTTTCTTCATGGCATTATCTCCATAAACTGACACTAAGACATCCCTGATTCCACTTCTATTCTACTCTTGCCAAATTTAACAAAGTTAGGGATGTTTGTTGCTCTAATTCAGGCTCTCACATTCTTGCAATGGCACACAAAAACACACAATAATAATGTCACTCAGCAAGATACTGTCACACATCAACAGTAACACAACTGTTAGGACACTAATACGACAAAGTTGTTTGTATGGTGCTGCCAATGTAAGTGCATGGTGACAAGTTCATGAACTTAATTGTCAGATCACGTATTATGTTTGTGGGGGACTAGGGTCTTCCTGTAATCAAGAAGTAAAATCCTAGAGCTTAAAGGGCATTGACCCCCACAGGGATACATTACCTAAGTCTAATGTGCATAAGTATTTTGTGTGGCTACCTCTTTTCTGGCAAACATCATTGGAGATTATCCTAACTATGATTACTTTCTTTCTAGTTCTCATGATAGTGGGAGGTGCACTGGGAACATTGGGTTTTTAAGAATTTAATCTGGAGTATGCATACAAGGTTTTCTGGATAAGAGACAGATTTTGTGAATACTTCACAGTAAGTAATAAATGTATTGGCCCTAATTTGCCCTAATCTTTAGGGCAATGCAACAAGAGCCAGATTACTTATCCTTAAGTAATACACCTAAGCTGCATACTCCATAGGTGAGGGATAAAGACAAGTGATTGTTCTTTGCTTATATAGGGGAAGGAGGTAACTGTTTCCCTTCTCTCCTGCAAGTATCTCATAGAAATGTAATGGTATATTAACGCTAATCCTTTGGTATATAAATAAAATCTCTCTGGAAACCACTTAGCCCTCTTGGACCAAGAAACATCTCCAAATTCCTCAGAACTCATTCCTCCTTGAAATATAAAAACCGGCTCGGCGCCTATAGCTCAACCAGCTAAGGCGCCAGCCACGTACACCTAAGGTGGCGGGTTCGAATCCCCAGCCCGGACCCGCCAAACAACAATGACGGCTGCAACCAAAAAATAGCCG
>NW_003852397.1:27639759-27642078 GCF_000181295.1 Otolemur garnettii
CTCTTGCCTCAGCCTCCCAAGTAGCTGGGACTACAGGCACCAGCTATTTTCAGAGATGGGCTCTTGCTCTTGCTCAGGCTGGTTTTGAACCATCACAGTGCCTGGCTGTTTTTGGAGATGGGGTCTTGCTCTTGCTCAGGCTGATTTCGAACCCATGAGCTTAGGCAGTCCACCCGCCTCGGCCTCCCAAAATGCTAGTATTACAGATGTGAGCTACCATGCACCTGGCATGGGTTTCGAATTTTAGAAAGTTTTAAAATTTTGTTTTTTTTGGTGGGGTCACGTGGTATATTCATATTCTCCAGATAGAACCAGTAGGGGGTGTGTGTGTGTGTAAAAAGATTTATTATAAGGAGTTGGCCCATACAGTTATCATGACTGATGACTTAGTCAACAAACTGGAAACCCAGGAGAGCCAGTGGTATAGTTTTTGTCTAAAGGTCAGCAGCCTTAAGACCTAGGAAGAACTCATGTTTTAGTTAAGTCTGAAGGTAGGAAAAACTGACAGTTCTATCCTAGAAGGCAGGTGGGAGGAATTCTCTCCTTTTGGTCCATTCGGGCCTTCAACTGATGGATGAAGCCTCCCCGCATTAGTGAGGTCAGTCTGCTTTTCTCAGTTTATGGATTTAAATGTTAAATTCATCCAAAAATACTCTCACTGAAACACCAGGAATAACTTTTGACTGAATATCTGGGCACCTCATAGGTGGGTCACATGGGCACATAACCATCAAAATTGTATTTATCCCATAAATTAATAAAGTGTGAGTTGTGGCTTGGTGCGTGTAGCTCAGCGGCTAGGGTGCCAGCCACATACACCAGAGCTGGAGAGTTCGAATCCAGCCCCGGGCTGCCAAACTACAATGACAACTACAAGCAAAATAGTTGTGTGTTGTGGTGGGCGCCTGTAGTCCTAGCTACTTGGGAGGCTGAGGCAAGAGAATCGCATAAGCCCAAGAGTTAAAGGTTGCTGTGAGTTGTGATGCAACAGCACTCTATCCAGGGCAACAGCTTGAGACTCTGTCTCAAAAAATAAATAAAGTGAGTTGTATTTATAGTTTTTCAGTATTACACTACCCTTCTTTGCTCCCTCCCCTTAAGGAAATAACTGGATTGGGCCTGTGAATGTTTGTTTAGGAATTGTGTATCTGTGATGATGAATGAGATCAGTCCTCAATTTTGCTTTCTCTTATCTCTATCTAGTATTTATAAACAGGTTATACTAGCTTCTCAGTATAAGTTAAGTAGTGTTTCTTTATGCAAGAGTTGGATGTATTCATGATAGAACAACATATTCATTGCATGTTGAATAACATTAACAGTTAAAGAACATTTCAGGTTTTCTGTTTCTTGGGTCAGTTTCTGTATGTTATGATTTTATTTATTTAGGAATTCTAAGTTTTCAAATTTATTGGGATAGAGTTCCTATAGTCTCTTATTAAAAATATGTGTACCTTCACGTGATACTTTCATTATGCTTACTCTTATTAGTCACTTTCACGAGAGGTTTATCTATTAGTCTTAAGAACCAAATTTTTGTTTTTGACCCTTTTGTATATTTGTTTTACTATTTATTTCTGCTGTTAGTTTTAACTTCTACTTTTTTGTGGTGTATTCTTAAGTCAGAAATAAGTCAGTGAATGCTGCTTCAATACTGTTTTAGTTGCATTTCACATTTTAATATGTAGTATTTTCATTATTCAGTTTTTATTTAAGTTTGTTGTAATTTCTGCTTTGATACATGATCGAAGGGCTGTAAGTTTTAATTTCTAATTATATGGAGATACTTTTGTTTTTTCTTTCTTTCTTTATTTTTGGTCTGGGTTGAACCTGCCACCTCTGGCATATGGGGCTGGCGCCGTACTCCTTTGAGCCACAGGTGCTGCCTTATTTTTTATTTCTAATTTAATTGCATTGTAATCAGAACCTGCCACCTCTGGCATATGGGGCTGGCGCCGTACTCCTTTGAGCCACAGGTGCTGCCTTATTTTTTATTTCTAATTTAATTGCATTGTAATCAGAATAGGTGGTCGTTATTTGATCTTTATTGTCACTGTATATTCAGTTTCTGTACATGCCTCTCTGTGTTTGAGAAGAATGTGTGACTGTAAGTGTTGGATGCTGGATATACCATTCTGCTTAATGATTATTTTCCTCTTGTTTGACTATATACTACAGTGTTTTCTGGCACTTACTTTTGTTGAGGGATCAGCTGTCTAATTAGGATTCTTTTGTAAGTCATATTTTCTTTTTTCTTCCTGGTTGCTTTTTGTTTGCTTTTTCTTTTGCTGTTTGTTTTTTTTTTTTTTTTTTTTTTTT
>NW_003852397.1:27642213-27663345 GCF_000181295.1 Otolemur garnettii
TGGAGGTGGTGGGTTCAAACCTGGCCCTGGCCAAAAACTGCCAAAAAAAAAAAAAAAAAGTTGTTATTTGATTATACCCCCCTCTCATTCTCTTTAGTATGTCTTTCTGGGACTCTGTAGAGGCATTATGTGTTTTAGGATTTGGGTTTTGGGTTTTTTTTTTTTTTTTTTTGAGACAGAGTCTTAACTTAGTGGCATTGAAGCTCACAGTAACCTCAAACTCTTGAGGTCAAGCAATCCTCCTCAGCCTTGCCTCAGCCTTCCAAGTAGTTGGGACTACAGGTGCCACACCACAACAACACCTAGCTATTTTTAGAGATGGGGTCTGGCTCTTGCTTGGGCTGGTCTCCAACTCCAGAGCTCAAGAATGCACCCTCCTCAGCCTCCCAGAGTTCTAGGATTACAGATGTGAGCCACCATGCCCAGCATTGTGGGCACAGTGGCATTATGCCTTTACCTTATGCCATTATGGGCACCTGTGGCATTGTGCCAGACCTTTTTGTCTGTTTGTCTGTTTGTCTGTTTGTCCATATTGGTTAACCTGTCTTGTGTTTTCCATCTGCTTGTTTCTGTGCTACATTCTAAGTAATTTCATCATAACTGTCTTTTAGTTTAACAATCTTATCTTCAGTTATGTCTAATTTGCTGTTTCATTCACTTATTGTGTTTCTAATTACACAGATAATTTTTCTTTCTATTATTGTATTTGATTTGGGGAAGGATCTGGTTGGTCAGGTTCCTTTGAGTACCTGTTTTTTGCTTGCTACTGTTCTAGGAGGTGGACATAGTCTGTTATTCTTTGCCAATTCTTCTTATTAAAATAAAATTCACGTAACAGAATTTACCATGGTAGCCATTTATGTATGCATGTATGTTATGTACATATGTATGTGTGTATATGTGTATTTAGAGATAGAGCTTTGCTTTGTCTCCCAGGTTAATGTGTAGTGGTTTCATCATAGCTCATTACAGTCCCAAACTTATGGGCTAAAGCTGTCCTCCTCCGTCAGCCATCCAAAGTAGCTGGGAGTATACACCTGGCTGATTTCTTCTATTTTTAGTAGTGATAGAGTCTTGCTTTTGCTTAGGTAGGTCTCAAACACCTGACCTCAGTTGATCCTTCTGCCTCAGCCTCCCAGAGTGTTAGGATTATAGGTGTGAGCCACTACACCTGGCCCGTTAATAGCCATTTTAAAGCATATAATTCAATCGTTTTTTTTTTTTTTTTGTAGATTCTTACTGTTGTGCAGCTCACTACTATCTGATTTCAAAACATTTTCATTACCCCAGAAAGAAACCTCATACCCATTAAGCATTCATGTAGCATTCCTTCTTCTTCCAAGTCTCTGATACCACTGCTCTGCTGCTGTCACTATGGATTTGTCTGTTCTGGACATTTTATGTAAATGGATTCATACAATACGTAGCCTTTTGTGCCTGGCTTTCTTTTACTGAACATTATATTTCATCCATGTTGTAGCATGTATCAGAACTTCATTTCTTTTTATGGCTGAGTATTGTTGTTTCAATACCACATTTTGCTTATTAGTTGTTTCAACTTTTTGGCTATTACAAATAATGCTGCTGTAAACATTAATGTACACATTTGGTTTTATTATTATTATTATTTTTTTTTTTGAGACGGAGCCTCAAGCTATCCTCCTGGGTAGAGTGCCATGGCATCATGCTCACAGCAACCTCCAACTCCTGGGCTCAAGCGAGTCTCCTGCCTCAGCCTCCCAAGTAGCTGGGACTACAGGCGCCCGCCACAACGCCTGGCCATTTTTTGGTTGCAGCCATCATTGTTGTTTGGCGGGTCCGGGCTGGGGATTCGAACCCGCCACCTTAGGTGTATGTGGCTGGTGCCTTAGCCACTTGAGCCATAGGCGCCGAGCCAGTTTTTATTATTTTTTTGAGGCAGTCTCTGTTGCCTCAAGCTAGAATGCTGTGGTATCATACTCACAACGATCTAAAACTCCTGTATTCAAGTGATCCTCTTGCCTCAGCCTCTTAAGTACCTGAGACTACAGGTGCTTGCCACAACGCCCCATCTAGTTTTTCTATTTTTAATAGAGACGGGGTCTTGCTCTTGCTCAGACTTGTTTCAAACTCCTGAGCTCAAGCAATCTACCCTGCTCATTTTCCTGGAGTGCTAGGATTATAGGCATGAACCACCTCACCTGACCTTGTGTACGTCTGATCATTTTATTTCTTTAAACATTTATTAATATTTTATATTTTGCATCTGACAGTTTTCAATTGAAGCCTTTGGGTGCTTGAATCTGGTGTTTCTACATATCATATTCAGCATATATTGTTTCTAAGCTTAATGATTTAAGATAGTAAGCTCATTGCATGCTTTCTAGACAGTTTTTCTTTAACCATATGTATTTCCTGTAATGTTGCCTGGAAAACCAAATAATAAAGTAACACTCCGTAGATAGGGTTAATGTTTTTTTTCTGAAGGAGAATGAAACAGATACAGAAACAACAGGGGCACCAAGGTCCCAAGTCCGCTCCCCCACCCCTAAGTTGAATGTGTTTCTTTGGGCTGAATCCACATTCATAACCATTAGAATCTACCTTAGTGGTGTTTCTGGGTGTAGGTTGCCTTTCTCCATGGATTTCTGAAAATATTGGGACCCTTTTAAACTACAAGAGTCTCCAGGTTACTAAGAAGTGGGATTTATAAAACCTGGTATTTGGAGTGGGTGACAGGTTTAAAGGGATCTAACTGGTTTTCCTCAACACAAAACATGAAAATCTTACTTGTACTTTCCAGCTTTTTGTTCTAGTAACCAAGAGTTGGGCAAAATGTTAACCAGGGATATGATATATAAAATATTTTGGGTAAAAGTATTTGTGTCTGAAACAAATTTTGCAGATACTTTGTCTACTTGTATACACTACAAGAAACATACTGTGGCTATAAGTCATAACCATAAGCCCACTTAAGTGTCTTGTAGTGCCAGTACTGTGTGTCACTTAGCAGTAAGCATGATGCATTCTGGACTGCAGATCCAACCCTGACTCAGGAATTTGCAGGAGATGGGGTCATCTCCGCACTGATGTTAACTTGTATTTTTTTTGTAATTAATTAATTAATTCTTATTAAATCATAGCTGTGTACATAAATGCAGTCATGGGGTACAGTGTGCTGATTCTATATACAATCTGAAATATTTTCATCAAACTGGTTAACTACACTGATAAAACTTCTAGAAACTTTAAAACAAAGTTTACCTTTATAAGAATAGCTTAAATTCCCCTTTAGGAAAGAATCACTTGGTAACTGACCCAGACTTAATAGAGGCATAAGAAAAAAGGAAAGATTTCCAACTAGAGAATGGTCTCCAAATGGAGACCCTCTTGGTCATTTGGTCATCTGACCCCCTCCCTGTAGCCAGCCCATGCCACCAGCCTACTTCTGCTGTCTGTCCTGTAACAGCACTTCTGGAATAAACTGCTTGAGCATCACATGACATAAACTATTCATTTTTGGCACAGATTAAATTGAAAGGAAGTTACCCCTGGGGAAGCTGGTCACGTTAGGGCCACATGAAATCCCCAGACATACCACCATTTTACTTCTTAGTGTTCCAGCAATGTTTTTGTTAAATGTGAATTAGTACCACAGTCAGTTTTTGCCTTTAAATTATTGATATTTTCACGGACTTTGTTTACTAGAATTGTTTAAGGAATTTTAGGTAGCACAAGTTTTCTTTCAGAGCTCAGGTGTCGTTTTGTGTTCATTTGCTGTGCCCTGTTTCTCAATTACTCAAAAACATTGTGAACTAGTGTAATAGTCCCTGAAATAAGTTTGTTGCATTATATTTTTTTCCATCTCCTGTATAGTGCTGTCAAGTCTTTGTTGTTGTTGTTTTAAGGAAACCCTTCAGCCCAGAAGGGTATGTATTCTCTCAAGGACATTCCTCACTAACCTGGCATTCTCGTCTTACAGTCTGATCTTCCTTTCTAGATTTGTCCTAATATGTTTATCCTGTTCTGTCCTCACCCGTTGCCAGTCATAAGTATTGTGATGCTTGTAAACTATCACATCACAACCTGCCTTTGCTCTACTAGATGTTGCCTCTACTGAAAAGTCCTTCCCACAGTCTTAGGCTCTTTTCTGTATACTGTCCTTCAAAATGCGCCTTTGAATATATTTTCAATAAACCTTTCTTTACCATCTTTTACTACCATAAACAAACTATCTTTTTTCCATTTCCGTTGCTTGTAAATCTCTTAGGGAACCTTTTTTGGTATTAATTACAGGAATTTCTTGTTTTACTCTCCCCAATTTAGAAACTTCTTGTAGTCAAGGACCTTGTATTGCTTGTCTTTGAAGTTATCTCTGGCAGGGCAAATTGCCTTATGAGAAAAGTGTTCATTAAAAATGTGTGGAATTAGATTATGGCAATACATTTCATTTGAAATTTAGCCTGAATTCTTGAAAGGCAGCGTTTCAAAGCTTGTTTTATATCCAGCATCCAGCACACATTTGCTTTAGCAGTTTGATAACTTGTCTTAGAATTTGAGATAAATATTTGAAGTCTTTAGTTTGGTCCTTTTATTTAAGCATCAGGGAAAAATTAACAAGTTGGTTTCACAATTAATTAGGGGAATTCTTTCAATAACCTTTTTTTCATTAAAGTTATGGAAACTAAGCAGTTTTCATTTGATTAGAATCCTACTTATCAGCAGTGAGTTATTGAGTAGGAATATTTTTCTTAAAAAGATGTTAAGAACTTTTTTCTTTACAATTAGTAGAAAGTGCTATGTGTCTGCCTTATGATGAGCAATAATAAAGCAGATACAACTTCTTCCCTCCCTCAAAAATGCAGGTTCTTGTTAAACCCTTGGGAGACCGAGGATTCCTTTTTCTTCTCTCTCCTTATCAGATGGTTTCTCCATATGGTAGGTGGTCTCTGTTTAATTTTTACAATTGTTTTTTTACTTTTTAGTTAAAATACATTGCTAATAAATTTGGCTTCTGTTTTTTAGAACATCAGACTGCCAGGTCTCGAGTCCTGCATGCTTTGTTTCTATTTCAAGAACCTAGAGGCATAGTTACTTGTAAGTTCTTTGACTGTCTAAATCTAGTTACTTATAGATACCTATATGTTTATTTAAATTTTCCAGATTGGCTTGGCGCCTGTGGCAGGTTCAAATCCAGGCTGGGCCCGCCAAACAACAGTGACAGCTGCAACCAAAAAATACCCGGGCATTGTGGCTGTAGTCCCAGCTACTTGGGAGGCGGAGGCAGGAGAATCACTTGAGCCCAGGAGTTGGAGGTTGCTGTGAGCTGTGATGTCACGGCACTCCACCCAGGGGGACAGCTTGAGGCTCTGTTTCGTTAAAAAAAAAAAAAAAGAAAGAAAGAAAGAAATTTTCCAGATAACTTAATAAAACATTTTCTTTCTTAACACCATGTTTTGCAAAATACTGGGGGTATTAAAAGGTATTAATGATATGAAACACAAGTTATGTGACTTGATGTTTTTCTTTTTAAACTATAAAAAATTGATTCTTATCAGTACTCTCACTAATAAAATTTGTTTATAACTGTTCAGTGTAGCTTAGTTTATGAGGGTTTTATACGGTTATCTTAGTTCATTTTTGCATTCAAATTTTAGGGATTACAAGGTTAAATGTTAGGCCATTGAAAATTAATAAGAATTTTTGGCACTAATTTTAGAGAAAAATTTGTTATTCACCTTTTCTAAGAATGAACATTAATATTAAGGTAAAGTTCCCAAGAATGGGTTTCAGTGTTGAATTAAGAATGAATTTCTTAATTGTGGCTACTTCGTGTCTGTGTTCATGTGAAGTTAAAGTTGCTATTTTATAAGAGGAAGGAGTGACATTTCTATCATTTGTAGGACTGCTTTGCTTGGAGCTTCAAATCTTGCCCTGAGTCTTTTTTATTTTTCCTTACATTTTTCTTGCCATCATTTGAATTGCCCAGCAGCAATAGAAAATGAAGATCTTCATTGAGTGTGCGTGTTTTTAAAAATATGTTCTGTTTTAGTTTCTTAGTGACCCATTTTAGGCTCCTGGATTTACAAGGATGCTATTTCATATATTTGCTTTCTTACATAGATATATTAAGGTGCATACTCATTTGGTTCAACATTAATGTATAAATGTTGTTATACTTCTTTGGCAATACTTAGGTGTATAATTGGCTAGTTTCTTGATTGCTAACATGGTTTGCTTTTTTTTTGTTTGTTTGTTTGTTTACAGCACAAAAAGGTTCAACCAATGCAGCACCACAGGAGAGGCATGACAGCATGCCAGAGAGCATGCCAGATGTATTAAAAATAGCTCAGTTTTTACAGTTTGCTTTGATTCAGTGTCGAAAGGAATTCAAAAATATAAACACTATAAATTTTCATCATGTTGTTGAAAAGTATGTAAGTGAATTTTTTAAGCGAGGTTTTGGTTCAGGTAAACGAGAGTTTATAATGTTTCCATATGATTCAAGATTAGATGATAAAAAATTCTTATACTCAGCTCCAAAAAATAAATCCCATATTGATAATGGTTTGCATACTTACATTTTTTGTCCTGAAATGTATCAGTTACCTATTTATAAATTAAAAAAGCTATTTGAAGAAAACAGAAAACTTCAACAGTTTAGTCCACTATCAGATTATGAAGGTCAAGAAGAAGAAATGAATGGTACAAAAATGAAATTTGGAAAACGAAATAATTCAAGGGGTGAAAGCATTATGCCTGGAAAGCAAAGGTCATCTCGTTCTTTGGATTATGATAAGGACAGAGTTAAAGAATTGATTAATTTAATTCAGTGTAGGAAAAAAAATGTGGGTGGGGAGTCAGACACAGAAGACTTGAGAAGCAAAACTGTCTTGAAGAGGAAGCTTGAGGATCTACCTGAAAATATGAGAAAGCTCGCCAAAACCAGTAATTTATCTGAAAATTGCCATCTGTATGAAGGTAAAATACCAGATTACTCTTATAATTAACAACCAAAAATATATAAAATAGGTCTGTTCTTTCTTAGAGTACAGGGTCTTGCAAATTGAAGCCTGGGTGCCAAATCCAGCCTGTCTCCTGTTTTTATAAAGAAAGTTGAATTAGAATACAGCTATGCCCACCATTGATGTGTATATAGCTACTTTTATGTAATAGTGGCAAAGTTGAGACAGAGACTGAATGCCTTACAATGCCTAAAATATGCTCAGCTATTATTAATTGGAGCTTTCGTTCTTTTTATATTCCTTTATTTTTATAATTTGAGAAGTATTGCATTAGCATATTGGGATCTTTCAGGGTATTGTAAATGAAAGGAAACTTGTAAATTAGAAAATACAATTTTCTTCATGCATAAAACAAATTCTTTTTTACCTTAGGAATCCAAGAATATCTCTGGCTTTTTCTTCTTCTTCTTCTTCTTCTTTTTTTTTTTTGCTGGTTTTGTTTTAGTCATAGAAAAAGACAGAAAAGGGAGACTCTTGTCTTAAATCTGTTTGATTTAATATTGCAAGTTAGCGAAAGCATTTTTATCATGTAGATTTTTGAAGTCTTTCCATTGCTAGTCTGTAAGCATGAAATGAGTTCTTTGACATTCGGGGAGCTTTCATGTAAAATTTACGTTGTGTGTTGCTGTTGTTATTGATTATGGCAATTCTGAGTATTCCTATGTTTCTTATACTAAGCATTTTCACTTGGCTCTTTTCAAATTCAGTGTGTTTCTGTCAGATCAATGTCTTTATTACATTTTGGTCTCTTAGCAGTCTATACTTATAGCCTCACTTTTCACTTACCTGCTTTCTTTTACTTTATTCTTGTCTTCTTCAATATACTAACTGTGTGTTGTTATTTAATTAAAACGTAAAATACATTTCAACAGCCACATAACTGTTTAAGACAGTACAGATGGAAATCATAGCAATAAGTTCTGTTTGATAAGTGCTGTTCTGTGCAAAAACTATTGGTTTTTTCTTTGCCTAATCTTTTTCTTTGCAATGTTGTCATCTTTGTCCATATGCTTATCTCCTCGGTGGCTGACTTACTAATTGCATTCTTTTTGGTATTTGTTCTGAATATTGCTTATTTGCTACCAATCTCATCTTCTGTACTTGGCTTTCAAGGCTTTGTTACAGGGAGGTCATATCCAGTCATGTTTTCCACTTTTTCACATGCTCTTTAGTTAAGACTGTTCTCTTTCCTTACTTAGAGTTATGTCATGTCAGTCCTTTCTCTTTTTCCGTAAAGCATCTTTCATTTCTCTCAAGCCTTCTGTCTTTGCAGTTTGTATTTCTCTACAGCTTTCTGGCCGTTCTGCTCCTTGATGGTCTTATTTTTCAGCTTATGCTGAATTTGTGACCTGTGCTGAACCTTTTTACACTTTACTTATACATACACACTTTTGATCTGTGTCTTTAGAGTTCAACTGCTTCCTGTATGTATGAACTTATTTAGTTTCTTGAGTGGTAGGCATTATTATCCTTACTTTGCAGATGAGTAAACCATCTGAGATAAGTTAACTTTCTTAACATGGAATCCACGTTTGAACTAAGTTCTGACTGATGCCAAGGCACTATTCCTAATAAAAATGATACTTATTTTTGGTACTGTTTTAGTTCGTGTAATTTACTAATTCTTTGTATATGAAAGAATAGTTGTGGGTGAAAATCAGGCTTCATCAGTAATTAAAATGGTGGGAAAGTCATGCTAATTGTCATAGATGAAAGAAGAAATGGGGCAGGGAAAGGATATATAAGTTAATTAGAACCTAGTGACTGTCAGACTTGAGTTTCTCTGTGTTTCTCATTTATTTCTTTTTAGTCATTTTTGGTTGGATTCTAACTTTTAAAATACTCTGATCTTCATTTTTGTGGTGAATCCACTTGTTTTATAGTAGGTAATCTCCTGACTTCTACCCTAACCCTTTTAACTTTAACATTGGCTTGAGTTGTAGTTCATAAACAATGTATCCATTTTAAATACACAGTTTGATGAGTTTTGACAGCTATGTAACCATCACTCCAATATATAGAACGTTTTTATCCCCAAAACACGGTTCTGTTCCTTTGCAGTTAAACCTCCTCCCATGACTTAATCTGCTTTTTGTCTTGCTTTATAATTTTATATAATTAGAATCATACAGTATATACTCCATTGTTTCATTTTTGCTGTGGTACATTATTCCCTCCCTCAATTAGAAATCCTAATATCTACTCAGGCTTTATCTGATACCTACCCCTATCCAGATTAAAACACGTGACTTTCTGAATGTCACTTAATACAGTAGAACCTCCCTAATTGTCTGTCTACATAAGTTGACTTAATTTTCATAGATGGGCATGTACCACATTTACATTTCAATACAAGTAGGTCTTATGTCAACCACCTCCCTTTGTTGACCAGTTTGTTACAGTCTCTTGGGTGGTCAGCTTACAGAGGTCTTACTGTATGTTGGTTGTACAAATTATCTAGATTTATACCTTCTTGGAGCCATGTCTTACTATGTTTTCTCTCTCAGTGCTTTTTGTTCTTGGTGCAAGTTTAGCAGAGATTTCATCAGGATGATTCTGTATCTCTAATAACCCTAGTTTTATTATGTATTTAACTTTGTCATTCAAGGTAAGGCTTACATTTTAAGAATGTCAACCGGTGCCTTAAGGATAAAGTATAATAGTATGGAGAAGATAGAAATCAAATTAAGTCTTTTTTAAAAAGTAAATTTAAGTGTATTTTTTCCTAAGAATTGGCAAAATAGCAAGTGCAATTGTTCGGTCTACTGTGAAGCATCTGGTTCACTTTGGGATTTGGGTGGTAAAATTTAAGGTAACTATAATGTGGTTAATATAAATTTTCCATATTTGCAACCTGATACACCAGCTCATTTTTTTATTAATAGAATGCTTAAATGAAAATTAACTATATATTTTAGAATCAACTATCTTTATAAAATAAGGAATGGGTATATTTATAAAGTCTAAGCTAGTTGTTTGGTTGAGCTCATGACTATAAGTGTCTTACAATAACTAATTTTAATAAATTTGATTTTTAAAATTTTTATGCTGGCCTTCAAAGTTAACTTCAAGAAATGACTTTTTTGTCTTTTTTCTCAGAGTCACCACAGTCTATTGGCTCAGTTGGGTATGAGGCTGACTTGAGGCGGCAGCAGCAGGATTCTTGTAGCTCTGGTGTTGCTGACGTCCACAGGCTTTTTAATTGGCTTTCAGAAACGTTAGCAAGTGCGCGCCATTCTGATGCATCCCTGACAGACACAGTCAACAAAGCCTTAGGATTGAGCACTGGTGATAGCTACAGGCAAGAAGAGCTGAGGCAAAAACATGAGTATGAACTGAACTCTACCCCAGATAAGAAAGAATATGAGCAGCCTCCTTGTTCAAATATTGAAAATGAACATTTTAAGGGTACTCAAAGCCCATTGCTAGAAGTTGATACAGCATCTTTAAAGTATCCTGTGGCTATTTCTGCCAGTGACAAAGGCATTGACCATAAGCTACATTTGAAAGAAGTAAGCATATGTTTTTCTAGTTATCTTTGTTTGCTTTTGTGAGTATCTATGGAAAGAGATGATGTGGGTATGCTTTAGGGAGTAGTTTTTCCTTTCAAAAAAATAATACTTTGAGTGAAGTTACCTGTCTAGGATGGTACCTCTAAGTTATTCCCTGTTATAAAAAGATAAATGCCAAAGTAGTTGTTTCCTTCCCACTTATAGGTTTAATATGAGGTGGCCATAAAGTTTGTGGGCAATTTAAATAGTTGTAACCAAGTTACGGCCACCCTATATATTGTCTTAAGTTTACCTATTGTGTTAAAGCTAAGGGTAGGCAATCATTTGTCAGAAATGGCTTATTGGGGGTTATAGGCATATTATTTCATAAAAAATGGAATCCTCACAGTATTGGCTTTCCATTGACAGCAACAGAGAACCCAAAGGTGAGGCAGATAAGACCAAATGCTTTACCAGAGTAACAAGACAAGGTTAGGTACTTGGTATTTCTAATGCATATAGGAGTGGAAGGTGAGTGGCCATTAGGATTATTTCTGCAATGACTCTCAGCCTTACTTATTAGGGCATACAGTTTATGATATGTACTTAACTGATTTCTAGCTGAGAAGTAGCCTTAAGTCCCTTAAGAAGTGGCTGCATCTGGCTCGGCGCCTATAGCTCAACCGGCTAAGGCGCCAGCCACGTACACCTAAGGTGGTGGGTTCGAATCCCCAGCCCGGGCCCACCAGGCAACAATGACGGCTGCAACCAAAAAAAAAAAAAAAAAATAGCCAGGCGTTGTGGCGGGCGCCTGTGGTCCCAGCTACTTGGGAGGCTGGGGCAGGAGACTCGCTTGAGCCCAGGAGTTGGAGGTTGCTGTGAGCTGTAATGCCACGGCACTCTGCCCAGGGGGATAGCTTGAGGCTCTGTCTCACAAAAAAAAAAAAAAGAAGTGGCTGCATCACTGGAAACAACGCTAGGATGGCACTATTTTCCTAAAGGTTTAATTTATGCTTTCCTTCATTTTCTCTTCCCTGCAATAGAATAAAAGCCATACGTGTGTGCTTGTCTCCAGCCTTTCTCCATATAAGTTGTGGGATATTTATTTTAGGGGGGAATATGATGGCAGCAGGCTTAAATGGTAGGGCATGTAAAGTTAGGCACTGAGGAGCTTAACCTATACCATTAATATTTGCTGATGTAGTCAATATTCTAAATCAAGTCAACAGTGTGCATCAGACCTAGTTTTCTGCCCATTTTTGTAATGTTTTATTGGAACACACGTATATGCCCATTCATTTAGATATTGCCTATGGCTACTTATGCACTCTAATGGTAGAGTTGAGTATCTGGCCTACAGAACCAAAAATGTTTATTATCTGGGCACTTTAGTGTTTACCAATCCGTGTTCTAAATCAAGATCAAATTACGTTTTCATTTTGAGACTAATTATTATAACTTTACTATAGTGATTTCACTCATTTGTAATGTTTAGAATGAAGCATGTCAGTTTGCTGTGAAAAATAGTTTATTCTTGATGTTAAAGCTTATTAAAAAGAAAACTACTGAATGTGTAATTTAATTTTTAGGATCCAAATTTAATAAACATGAACAGTTTTGAAGATTGCAGTTTATGTCCCACTGTCCCATGTTCCATTGAACATGGATTCCATAGACAGCAGTCTAAGTCAGATGATGTTGAAGAGACCGAAATACATTGGAAACTAATCCCAATTACAGGTAAGAACAAGTATACTACAACTCAAGGTTTGCTTCATTTTACTGAGAGACTAGTTTCCTGAAAGTCTTCATCTTTTCTAGATTCTACTCTTGAGTCACTAAATGCTTCATCTCATTTGGCTCTGACATCTTCAGTGTCTTTATTTTGAGCAGTATAAAGTTCATCACCAAGTGTTGCTGTTCTTGGCCAGCATCAGCAAGTATCTGCAAAATGGCCTATTAAAAACAGGCTTTTAAGACATATTTACTCTCCCTATGGAGTTTAGCATGCAGACTTCTGTTGGTAGGAACTGAGTTTCTAGTAAGATGAGGTAGCTACAGAGATGATATGATGCTCTTTGGGTAAGCAAATGCTGTCTTCTCATCTTACTAGAGTCAGCTTCACATGACAAACTGTCATAAGTAGTAGTTCTTGTTGAGGTTCATCTGTTAAGAGAGAACTTTGACTTGTCAGTATTGGATTATCTTAAAGAAATTGAATCATCTTAGAGAATGGCCTGAAACAATGCAAATATACTAAGAAAACTTACTGAAACATGAGGCAAGAATAGTTTAGCAAATGTAAGATTATTATTTTTTGTAGTGTTCTAATTTCCCTGTGCTGCAAAGATATACACTCACATGAATATATACTCTTTTTTTTAAAAAATTTTTTTAGAGACAAAGTCTCACTTTGTCCCCCTCAATAAAGGGCTGTGGCGTCACAGCTCACAGCAACCTCCAGCTTTCAGCTGTCTCAGCCTCCTGAGTAGCTGGGACTACAGGCGCCCCCCACAACCCCCAGCTATTTTTTTGTTGCAGTTTGGCTGGGGCTGGGTTTGAACCTGCCACCCTCAGTATATGGGGCCAGCGCCCTACTCCCTGAGCCACAGGCATTGATTGAATATATATACTCTTAATATTCCAAGTTCTTATCATCTTTGTTAGCTAAATATTTTTGGAAATATTTCCAGGACACATCTTTTCTAGGCCCTATATCTTTATTTTATTTTACCTTTTTTTTTTGTTTTTTTGAGACAGAGCCTCAAGCTGTCCCCCTGGGTAGAGTGCCGTGGCATTACAGCTCACAGCAACCTCCAACTCCTGGGCTCAAGCTAGTCTCTTGCCTCTGCCTCCCAAGTAGCTGGGACCACAGGCGCCTGCCACAACGCCTGGCTATTTTTTGGTTGCAGCCGTCATTGTTGTTTGGCGGGTCCGGGCTGGGGATTCGAACCAGCCACCTTAGGTGTACATGGCTGGCGCCTTAGCCAGTTGAGCTATAGGCGCCGAGCCTATTTTACCTTTTAAAGGAAAAAAGAACCAAGTTTTGCTGAAAAGTAGACATGCTTATGACTTAGAACTTGCTAAGACCTCCAAGGACTTTGAGAAGAATTTTTAAAACTTGTATTTCTATGGGCTTCAGTACCATTCTCTAGGACCTTACTAGAGAGTGCAAGAGGCCTAGAAGTAATTGAAAGGGAACTGGGAGCCTTTTATGAACTGGAGACATTCATTGAGGTGGGAGAAACAAAAAATAGGGAAGTAGTTGATATGAGATGATTATTCTAACAACCTTTCTTCATTTGTGTGACACCTTTATACCTGGTGTTGAGGGCCATTTGAAGGCACAACATCGAGACATTGATACTCCATCACCAAAATGGAAAGGAAAGCATCATCCTGTTTCTGAATGACCTGCAGGGTTTTTTAGGCAAAGGAAGGGATATTTGCATTTGTTACCTACCATTTGGGGTTGTCTGAAAGGTGCATGACAGTTAACCACTGGTATCTGAAGAGTGTCTGCAAGTCTAATGGATGCCTTCCCTTAGGAGGGAGTACAAGAAGCCCCGAAGACCAGCTGGGAAAGGATGATGAGAAACAAACACCAGGTGAGGAAGCTTACTTTGCCTTTCCTCCCAATGTGCTCTTCTTCAGAATTGCTGCTTGCATTTCTGTTGCTTCATCAATAGGGCATAAATTTAAATTCTGTAATTATAGAAAATTTGAATAATGTTGTATCTGTGTTTCAGTCATTAAAGAATATGTTCCAGAAAGTTATGAATATTCATGTAGATTTAAGTTTTATATGATAAGATGATTTGGAAAACAAGAGTATTTTCTTAATCCATTTCTACAAGCTATCCTATGAGAAGTTTCTTTTAAATTTAGAAAGTACCAGTAAATTCTTGTAGGTATACTGTTCCTAATCTTGAAATTTTTAACCCATTTCTTCTAATTGTAAAGCTAGCTTATACAGATAGTTTAAATAACAGATAAACTTGGATTCCGGAAACATTCGCAGGTATTACTAGTTGTGGTAGGTGCCTAGGAGATAGTCTCCTTTGTCTGAGCTTAGGCAATTCAGCTTCTCTATAGATAGTCATAGACATTGTTTTCTTCCTTAAGAGTTTGATAGTGGTCCTTTTTTATTGTTTCCATTTTGTTACAGCCTACTCTTTTGAAAAGGAAATTTTTTTTAATTTGTAAGGAATGCTAAAATGACTTAGTAGATTTTTATAGTGATTCCTTTGAGAATTAAAAGAAACAAATTTTTTGAGTTATTTTCTGTAAGAAAATCTTTGCTTCTTCCAGTAAAAGATGATTTAAAAGAAAAAGGAACAACAGATTAGAAAAGTACACAATCTTTAGTGTACAACTTCATGAAATTTTACATAAATCTATATTTATACTTCTGTGACTATACTTAAATTGAGAATGTAGAACATTCTAGCACCCCAGAAGATTTTCTTCCACATCCTACCAGTTATACTATGACTCCCCCTGTTCCCAAAAAGTTACCACTAATGTGACTTCTTTTACCATAGATTAGTTTTTCCTATTCTTGAACTTAAAATAAGTGGAACCTATGAATGTCATCTTCTGTGTCTCGCTGTTTTATTCAACATTATGTGTCAGGGATTCATCCACGTTTTGTAATTCTTTCTCATTAGGAATAGCACATAATGCTTTAGAATGCTCCATAAGCATCTTCATTACTCTTATTTGGGTGCCATCTTCATATTTTATAAGGAAAAGGGACTATTCCCCTTTCACTTAAAAGTCAAAATACTTGTAATGTTTTAAAGACAGTAAAAAAATTTTTTTCATACATTTTGGGATATTGACATGTTATATATATTTATTTATATATATAAATATATATATATTTAAATAATTTATTGATAAAGATTTTGTTAAAATAGTAGTAAAGTTTATCTAAATGAAGTCATAAAGGGAAATTTCACACAAAATTAGGTGGTGATCTTATATATAGATAGAGAAATAGATGTTTATTATTTTGGAGACAGAGTCTCACTCTGTCACCTGGGCTAGAGTGCTAGAGTGCTGTGGTGTCAGCCTAGCTCATAGCAACCTCAAACTCAATGGGCTCAAGCAATCGTTTTTGCCTCAGTCTCCCAAGTAGCTGGGACTGTAGGTGTGTGCCACTACACACCTGGCTAATTTTTTTTATTTTTAGTAGAGACAGCATCTTGCTTTGGGTAGGTTCGTCTTGAACTCCTGACCTCAAGTGATCTTCCCACCTTGCGCCCCTAGAGTTGCTAGCATTATAGATGTGAGCCACTGTGCCCAGCCAGATTATTTCTGTTTTTAAAAGGGATTTGTTTGGTTTAGAGTTTTAAATATGGGAAATTCTCCATGTGGATTTAAATTATATTTCAGCTTAAAAATATTTCCTTTATCCGTATTGGTCTGACACTTAACTATAAATTTTGGGAGCAAGTTGTTAAAGTAAGTAGCTGGGTGTAGAGGGACATGCTTTTAGTCCCAGCTATTTAGGAGGCTGATACAGGAGGATTGCTTAAGCCCTGGAGTTTGAGGCTAGCCTGGCCAATATAGACCTTGTTTAAAAAAAAAAAAAATTCAGAACTTTTAAAATTATGGGTAGTTCTTCTTAGCCCATTTGTTTCACAAAACACCAATTTAAAACTTTATTTGAATACATCAGGTACTTGACATGGTCTATATGTAAGTCAAGAAGTACAAAAATACTTGTACTTCAGAAAGGAAGTCTAACCCTATGCACCTAGTTTCTCCCCATATATCAGCCACAGTTACCAGTTTTTTATGTACCCTTCCAGACTTTTTATGTGTTACAGATTTAAGAAAGATATTTAGGATATTAAGTATTCCTGAATTACCTTACAAAACTTTAGTTTTCTGGTTTATCATTCTCATACAGTTGTAACTTTTATCCTGGTGTATTGGATATTTTGCTCCCTTCTGACTTTCACCCACAGACCTGCTGTAGTCTTTTTACTGGGCTGACAAGTAGCCTTTGCAGTAACTAATGAGTGCAGTAGTTCATGGTAACCACTGGGATTGATAGAAAACATTACAAGCTGACTGCTACTGAGGCTGTTTCGAAAGGTTTGATGAGTGTGAGTAAAATCTTTAAAAATAGGTTTGAAAAATTTAGTAACTTTTTACAGGGTAAAATTGCATAATATGGTCTTTGAGGCACAGAGATTGTGAACTTTTTTCTTTTCCTAAAATACAATATTTTTAAAAATAAAATAAATATATTTTTTTCCTGTATTAAAAATGGAATTAGGGTTTGGTTTCAAAACACACTGTTTGAATTTAGGATTTGTGAGGGAAAAAAAGTGTGTTTTTTTTTTGTTGTTGTTTTGTTCTTTGGTGGATTGAACTAGTTTTCAAGAGTCAAAGTTTGTAGTCTCATTAAGCTAACTAAATAACCTCTTTATTCCAAATGGGTATAGCTGTCCTGATTTCTCTTGAAATTATTTACAAACAAAAGGGAAATACTGGCTGGGCATGATGGTGTGTGCCTTACAGTTCCAGCTCCTCAGGAGACCAAGGTAGGAGGATCTCTTCAGCCTAGGAGTTTGAGGCTGTAGTGAGCTATGATCATGCCACTTGCACTCCAGCCTTGGTGACACAAAGCAGGAGACCCTTTCTCTTAAAACAAACAAATAAAAAAACCCAAAGTTTTTACTCTGACTACTGAAATCTAAAGACAGTCCATATGTAGGACATATAGGAATTAGGGTTCACATCAGAATTTGAGGTTTTTATTTTACCTTTCAGTGCATAAATGTATATTGACTTTGGGGTTTTTTTTTCCACCTGATTTAAGAGTTTGTTTTTACACATACTGTCTTTTTGAATTGCTCTTACAATAATGAACTCTTCCTGTATAGGTATGAAATCACCAGAAGAACAACTGGTGTGTCTGCCACCACAAGAGGCCTTTCCTAATGACCCCCGGGTAATAAGTAGACAGAGAAGTTCTGATTACCAGTTTCCATCCTCTCCATTTGCAGACACACTAAAGGGCACCACTGAGGATGACGTGTTGACAGGTCAGGTGATGACAGTGGAGGAGCAATGTGTGCCACCAGCAGAGTCGCCTGCAGTGAGTGAAACCACAGAAAAGACAGTATTAGGAGAGTACAATCTCTTTTCTAGGAAGATAGAAGAGATTTTGAAGCAAAAGAATGTTTCATATGTCAGTGGACTTTCCACACCTATCTTTTCAACACAAGAGAAGATGAAACGGCTTTCTGAGTTTATATATTCTAAGACTTCTAAAGCTGGTGTGCAAGAGTTTGTAGATGGCTTGCATGAGAAACTAAATACTATTATTATTAAAGCATCAGCTAAGGGTGGAAATTTGCCGCCAGTCAGTCCTGGTGCAAAGATGACTTCTCTGGAAAGGCACGTCCTACCAGTATCCTCAAGTGAAGTCAACAGTAAGCATCTTGATCCACTTTGTAGTGACGCCTTGAAAGACACCAACACTAATGAGCAGCATTCCTCTTCAACTTTGAGTTTAACTGAAATAGAAGTGAGCCAGCCACATCAAGTTGCAGAGTCAGTGGTGACTTCTGATCATACTGTACCTGGTGATGGTGCCCGGGAACCAGTAGAAAAAGAAGCAACAAAACCATCCAGTGATGTAAACATTTCTGCCCAACCAGCTCTTTCAAATTTTATAAGCCAGTTAGAACCTGAAGTATTTAATAGTTTGGTTAAAATCATGAAAGATGTCCAGAAAAATACTGTGAAATTTTATATTCATGAAGAAGAAGAGAGTGTGCTTTGTAAAGAAATAAAGGTAATTAAACAAGAAGGTAATAACTGCTGTGTAAAATGTCTTACTGGTCTGACTTCTGTAAAATGGATTTTTTGTTTTTAGATGTTGGCCATAAATTTTCATTACTTAAAGTAGAACAAAAGACTAATTAAATTCAACTAAATTCAGAATCAATGATCAAACACTTTAGGATTAAGATCTTGTTTTATGTTGTCAGTTTAGAGCATTTGTATACATACTGAAAATACTTTTTAAAGACTGAATGTTTCTGGCTCAGCTCCTATAGCTCAACGGGCTAAGGCGCCAGCCATGTACACCTAAGGTGGCGGGTTCGAATCCCCAGCCTGGACCCGCCAAACAACAATGACGGCTGCAACCAAAAAATAGCCGGGTGTTGTGGCGGGCGCCTGTGGTCCCAGCTACTTGGGAGGCGGAGGCAGGAGACTCGCTTGAGCCCAGGAGTTGGAGGTTGCTGTGAGCTGTAATGCCACGGCACTCTACCCAGGGGGACAGCTTGAGGCTCTGTCTCAAAAAAAAAAAAAAAAAAAAAAAGACTGAATGTTTCTTGGGTTTTTAATGAAGAGAAGGGAAAAATACAGAGAGGTAAATGTAAGTTGCTGGTATTTATCTCATATTGGAATTTTATCAAACAAATAGAAAAATCTGCCCAGGTATGGCCTAATGATACCCTTTTTTGGCATTTCTTGGTTCCTATAGCCCTTATTGATCAAGAAATTTGATGATCCTAAAAGATTGCTCACTGTGAGGTATATTTTTTTTACCAAAGGCAGACTACCATTTCAAGTACACACATTGGGTTTAGAAAAACCTAGATATATATGCCTCTGTGTGTGTGTACAGGTATAGACATAGAAACGTAAAAATTTAGGCTCAGCGCCTGTAGCTCACGCGGCTAGGGTGCTAGCCATATATATGGGAGCTGGAGGTTCAAATCCAACCCAGGCACACCAAACAACAATGACAACTACAACCAAAAAATAGCCAGGCATTGTGGCAGGTGCCTGTAGTACCAGCTATGTGGGAAGCTGAGGCAAGAGAATCGCTTAAGCCCAAGAGTTTGAGGTTGCTGTGAGCTGTGACGCAACAGCACTCTACTCAGGGTGACAGCTTGAAGCTCTGTCTCAAAAAAATAATAACAGCAGGTATATACATGATAATACATTAGAACAGTCATACTACTGATATAATATTACTAATTAATACTAAACTAGGGTGGTTTTTTTTTCCCTTTTTTTGTAGAGACAGAGTTTTACCTTATTGCCCTCAGTAGAGTGCAGTGGTATCACAGCTCATAGCAACCTCCAACTCCTGGGCTTAGGCAA
Organism: Otolemur garnettii; assembly: GCF_000181295.1. Taxonomy (NCBI): domain Eukaryota; kingdom Metazoa; phylum Chordata; class Mammalia; order Primates; family Galagidae; genus Otolemur; species Otolemur garnettii. Next base: position 27,661,850 of record NW_003852397.1, read on the forward strand.
TCCTCTTACCTCAGCCTCCCAAGTAGCCAGGTGACCATAGTGCCCGGTTATTTTTTTGTTGCAGTTTGGTCGGGGCTGGGTTTGAACCCACCATCCTCAGTATATGGGACCGGCACCCTACCCATTGAGCCACAGACACCGCCCTAAACTAGGGTTTTAATTTTTTATGGGATTGCCTAGAGTTTTGAAATCAATACCTGCTCCCATTTATGGAATTAATTAACCATGACTGGAGTTTTTGCCTGTTAGACGAAGTAGAGAGACTGTAAATAAGTGGTTTATAGCCCAGAGAAACTCAGAAACTCAGTACTGTTAAGCTTTTGCCAGTTTAAGGGTCTCTGAGGTCAGTACATTTTGTGGGTGTATCCCAAGACATGAAGAATATGGAAATGAAAGATGAATCTGAATACTCATTTGTGCTTTCCTTACCAGTTCCTAACAGTTTCTTGGGAAGATGAAATTCAGACTACTAGTGGTTCTTCGGTTGCATTTTTGCTGTATATGATTAGATGTAGAACTTCTCAACTTTTACTCCAAGCAGCATGATCCTAAGCATAGTACTTTGTAGAAACATAGCTCTACATTAGTGTGGGGCTAGATGAAAGAATAGGTTAGGGACCGTTTCTGGTATAAAACTACCCTGTTTTTTTAATGGTAATATATCTATATAACATTTATATTAAGGGGATAGGAAATGCATTTCCTTATAAAGAATGCTTTTAATTCATTCTGGCATAGAACAAATGATATTTCTATCATTATTTATACTGAAAAAAGACTGTTCTTTATTTTACAAATCTGATAGACGATGAGATTGTAAAAGACTGTTCTTTGTTTTACAAATCTGATAGACAATGGGATTGTAACTTTAATTTTATATCAATATCCACTGGAAATTTTCCAGCAAAAAGTATTAGAATAAAAGATTTTATGAATAGTGAAACTGATTTGTTACTGTGTGACTTAAACTGTTTTACTTAAACTGAGCTTGAATTTAAAGCTTCTTGGTGTAAAAAGATGGATTACAAATTGTCAGTAGGCCTGTCAGAGAGTAATTTACCTTTTCATTAAGTTTAAGTTAGTCTGAAATCTACCTAAAAGCATCAAAGCTTAAAGCAGAATCAGAACACAAGATGCTGCTTAGATGCTGTGGGTGTGACACTTTAGGTAGCTCTTAAAAGAGCATTGGACTCATGTATTTTGATTATGATTATGGCTATCTGAGCAGCTGTGATTAAAGAGTATTAATCTCTGGTGGTGCCTATAGCTCAGTGGGTAGGTGCCGGCCACATAACGTGGGTTCGAATCTGCCTGCCAGCTAAAACAACAATGACAACTGCAACAAAAAAAAAGTAGCCAGGTGTGTGGTGGGCACCTGTAGTCCCAGCTACTTGGGAGGCTGAGGCAAGAGGATTGCTTAAGCCCAAGAGTTTCGGGTTGCTGTGAGCTGTGACACCATGGACCTCTACCCAGGGTGACAGGTTGAGGCTCTGTCT
>NW_003852397.1:27663401-27680869 GCF_000181295.1 Otolemur garnettii
TTTCCTGTATCTGTGATATGAGAAATGTGTCCTCCAGGATCCTGCAGTTTACTTACTTCAGGGTTCAGGATTCCACCAGAGCAAAGAATGAAAGGAACTCTGCAAGGACGGTGTTCTGTAAAAGGTAGTACCATGTCACCAGAATGGAGGGAGGTGTTAGTTGGGAGAGTATACTTTGTTTGAAGAGCAAAATGGAACAGAAATTAGTTTGTGAATACCACTGTACATGCTGAAGCTCTGTACTAATATTCTTTGAGCTGTTTTGAGTTACAGAAGCTACAGAGTCATAAAAGTGTGTTGTAACTCTAAAGAAGTATCTGCTTAGATACCCATTTCTAAGCAGACCCTTGGTTATTTGCAACCATATTATTGGAGAGAAAAGGAAAGGAAAATAGGAGCTAGGGAGTGGTTCATGACTGGGCTCTGAGTTACTGGTAATAAGGAACCTGAGTAAAAAATTTGGGCTAATCTGTTGTTTTGTTTCTTTTTGTTACCCACTGGCATTTACTTGGCTTTGATTGCATGGCACTAACCTTTTGACTGATTGTGAAGCTCTGACCTTTAGAAGAGTGTATTTGATGGTCTCAGGTATCCCAAGAGTACAAGAAGTTCATGGATAAGCGTGTCCTGGTAGTAGTTAAGCTTATCAGTACTAAAGTTTTGTCAGTTTATTACCTTTTTGGTGTTAATTGGTGTTTTTTAAAAAAAAGCTTTTTAATGTTGATTTAGTTGTTTTTCTTTAACAGGAATATCTTACCAAATTAGGCAATACAGAATGTCATCCAGAACAGTTTTTGGAAAGAAGATCAAAATTAGATAAACTATTAATCATTATTCAAAATGAAGACATTGCAGGTTTCATTCACAAGGTAGACTATTAAGTTACATTCATTTATGTCGTTTTTCAAAATTCTCTTATTTTTAAATGTAACATGAAATTTCTAAAGCTTTTGTTCTTAAAATGAATATTAAAGAAGATAAAATTTCAAGGATCCTTTCATGAATTAACTTGTGAGATTCAAGTTTGTATCTCCACAAAATTTTAAATTTCTACATATCACAGATCTTACCTACTATTCAAATAGTTAAGACTGATAAAAGTACCGAATCCTTGAATGCTGACAGGTCTGCTGTCTTTCTTTATATTGTTCTTTTCATTTGTATGAAACCTTTCTGTGCCAAACTAGCCCTCTTTTCCTTTAGCTTGGGGGTACCTTACTCAGTCTTGTGAGCCTATCTCACATCCCACTGGTCTTGAAAGCCTTGCCTGACTGTTCGAGTCTCTTGCCCTCACCTGATTACTAACTGTACTCACAGGTTACAGACAAGTTCAGGCATTTGTCCATTTTGTGTTTTCTAGTCTATTGTAAGCTCCTTAGTGTTCGTGGTAGGTCCCAGTGCATGAATATTGATTTATGCATGTGTATTGAGAAACAACGTTGGGAATATTATTTTTGAGTGTGGCTTTCCAGAGGCAATGCACTAGTATAGGTAAGCCATAGTGCACTTGGTTAGACTTTTCTTGTGGGTTATATCACATTTGAGTTTATATAAGTTCATTCCCTTATCCTTCCTTATTTCTATTTTTATTTTGGTATTTAAACAGGTACCTGGCTTGGTGACTTTAAAGAAGCTCCCCTGTGTTAGTTTTGCTGGTGTCGATAGCCTGGATGATGTTAAAAATCATACGTACAATGAATTGTTTGTGTCTGGTGGTTTTATTGTGTCTGATGAATCAATTCTAAATCCAGAGGTGGTCACAATTGGTAAGATGATGCATGCTTTTGAGCATGAAACTTTGCTCTTATGCTTTTTAATGTTATTTTGCCATTCCCAGGAAACTAGTATGTTTTAGTCTTTTTCTGAGCTCTCATTACTTCAAATTCCTTTACCATTCTCTTAGTCTTTACAAATAACCCTAAATTTGGTGTCAACAAGTCTCTGTACCTGCTGCAGTTGGATCATGCCTGGTTTGTTATTGTTATCAGTACATTCTATTTTATTTTTTAATTTTTTTTTTTTAGTGTGTAGTGGTTATGTTCATTGAGCTGTACAGATACGTAGATCTCTCTGAGGGTAAAGAAGAAGAATGAAAATAGTACATAGGAAAGTAGGTGTTTCTGTACATTATGAACAAGTACTTCTTCCATAATTGTGGAATGACTGTTACTTATTGAATTTAAAATGAATTCATTATCTTCATTATCTCTACAGAGAGTCTTAAAAATTTTTTGACATTCCTTGAAGAACTTAGTACCCCAGAAGGAAAATGGCAATGGAAAGTCCACTGTAAATTTCAGAAAAAACTAAAGGAACTAGGCAGGTAAGATTTGGAAAATTAATTATAATGGTTATTGCTTTTAACACTGTGCTCACAAGATTTCTTTCTTTTGCTGTTATTTATAGATTATAGACATTCCTCAGTTTTCACAGATGTCTGTAGCCAGCCATAAGGGAATACAGATACTGAATTATTCTAGCCTTTATAAGAGGAAAAAGTATATTTTAAGTAGAGGTTTGGTGCAGTTCTTAGTTAGATGTATGGGTAAAATTGGTTCAATCTTTGTCACTCGTAGGTTTAGAATCATCATTAGTATGTAGTGATTGGCATTTTTTTTCCTGAACAGACCTGAATATGTCAATTAGATAGGTCGTCCTCCAGTTGAGGACTATCTTGGGTAGCTAATAAAGTCACATTTGGGCAAGGATTAACCTTGACCTTATGAGGATTTGTGAGTAGGGCATTCACTTATGTATATAAAATTTATAACATGCTTAGAAGTCACTTCTCAAAATGAAAAACTGGGTGGGATCCCCACTAGTCACTTGAGAGATTCTACAAAATGATTAAAGTAATCAGATGAATTTGAAACTCCACTAGTAAATTAAAATGTATTTATGCATTAAAGGATCTGAGAAACTCTAGTTAAGAATTTGGTTTTTGGCTCAGCGCCTGTGGCTCAGGCGGCTAGGGCGCCAGCCACATACACCTAAGGTGGCGGGTTCGAATCCCCAGCCCAGCCCCACCAAACAGTGATGGCTGCAACCAAAAAATGGCCAGGCGTTGTGGCAGACGCCTGTAGTCCCAGCTACTTGGGAGGCTGAGGCAGGAGACTCGCTTGAGCCCAGGAGTTGGAGGTTGCTGTGAGTGTGATGCCATGGCACTCTACCCAGGGGGATAGCTTGAGGCTCCGTCTCAAAAAAAAAAAAAAAAAAAAAGAATTTGGTTTTACAGTGTCAATCAACATTTTCTAAATTTAGACCACAAAACTTTTATTTTGAAATACCTATTAACATCCCATGGTATACTCTACAGAAAATTCAGACTAGATAATTTTAAAGTATTAAACTTTTTGTAGCAGTTCACTTTTATTTAAAACTTGTTCATGGTTAAAGCCTATAAAGCAGGCTTAGGGTGAGTCTTACACAGAGAACAAACACTGAGACCCAAAGGTGTGTGACTTGTCCAGAGTTATCAGTAACCTCATCTTCCTGACAACAATGTATTACAGTTTTTAAAGGAAAAATTTATACATTTTTGGCTCTTGAGTCCTACCTTAAAGTTAGTAAATTAGTAAAGCTAAAGGTAACTAATTTCTTATGTAGTAAATAGAATGACTCAGATTTTAGTCTAACCTGAAAAGCTGGCCCACAGCCCTATTACCAAGAAACCTCTAGACCAAGTGGTTCTCAATCTGTGGGTTGCGACTCCTAACAATGAAAATACATCGCAGCATTAGGAAGGTTGAGAACCACTGATCTAGACTTATACAGTTCTTACTCAGCCTCTCTCCTAAGAATCATCCGTACATCAGGCAGTGAGCTAAAGCAGTGCAGTTGTTATTAGTAGCCTCAGTTGAGAAATTAAGTGTTTTTTTTTTTTTTTTTTTAAACAGAGCCTCAAGCTATCACCCTGGGTAGAGTGCTGTGGCATCACAGCTCATGGCAACCTCCAACTCCTGGGCTTAAGTGATTCTCTTGCCTCAGTCTCCCAAGTAGCTAGGACTGCAGGCGCCTATCACAAGGCCTGGCTATTTCTGGTTGCAGCCATCGTTGTTTGGCAGGCCTGGGCTGGATTCGAATCCGCCAACCCAGGTGTATATGGCTGGTGCCTTAGCCACTTGAGCCATAGGCGCTGAGTCAGAAATCGAGTTTTAATCCCTAGCAAAAATGTCCATACTAAATTTTAGAAGTGCAGACCCAGATACTGAACTGCTTAATTTTGCAGATTGAACGCTAAAGCTCTAAGTCTCTTGACACTTCTGAATGTCTATCAGAAGAAACATCTGGTTGAAATTTTGTCATATCACCATTGTGATTCACAAACTCGAAGTGCTCCAGAATTGGATTGCCTTATTAGACTTCAGGCTCAGAACATACAGCAACGACACATTGTCTTTTTAACAGGTAAAGAAAAGAAAGCACTTGTAAGCTTTCTTACTATTAATATAAGAGTGTGGACAAAAGGATTTTATGGGGCTGTGGTGGGTGGTGTTAAGCTATGATTCTGAAAATGTGGAAGAAAAGGATTTGTGAGGGCTTGAGGGCAGGCATTGTCATTTATCCTTCCTTCACACTTTCAGTGTTTTATATATGAATTTTTTTTTTCTTAAGAGAAGAACATCAAGATGTTTTCCAGTTATACAGATAACGGAATAGTGGTTGCAACTGCTGAAGACTTTATGCAAAACTTTAAAAATCTTGTGGGCTATCACAACTCAATTACAGAAGAAAGCCTTCCACAGCTTGGTGCTAATGAGACTCTTGAGTCGCAGTCAGGTAACTTTTCAGTAGTTTTCATTTTCTTTAGGGCAGAGAGAAAAAGAGGAATGGTTTTCCTGTTACCAAATAATGAAAATGCCTGTTTTGAAACCACTCACCTCAGTGTAAACAGCCTTAGGGAAAGTGTTTCAAGACATTATTTATTGTTCTTAGTACTTTTAGCATGCACAAGAATGGCTCATTTATTATACCAGTCAATAAAAGTTGTTAGTTACTATAGACTATGCACTTCTGTCTGAACTATAGACCATACATACTATGAAGTATGCATTTTCTTTTTGAGAATATGGAAGCATTATTGGCTGCTATAACATGTTAGCAAAGGGGTCATACTAAGGAAAAAGCAGGAAACCAGATACAGAGATTTAGCAATAGGCTGCTAAGTCTCGTGTGTGTAAGGCAATTTAATTTCAGGACAGTAGAGCTGTCATAGTTTTAGTCTTTTGTGAGATGGCCTCTGCTTTGGTTCCAGGTTTTATATAAAATGAAAGACATACTTTTGTTTTTGATGAAAAGCAGAGATGATCGAGCATTCAATAGAGCTAACCATTTTAGTAATCCAGTGAAGCTAGATGTCAAAAATTTTACTTTGTATTTGTCTTGTCAAATACTGAATTACCGTATAACTTTAGATGCTGTTTTGACATTAACCCCTTTGGAGCTGGGAGTTGGGATTTCCCAACATTAAACGTGAACACATTTCGCAGAAGCTTTTAGCATCGGATTATCTGGACATTCACACCTAGTGTGAGTGTTGTGACTAAGTGAACTTGTGGCAGAAGACCAAGCTTTAAGGGATTGTGGACTTGCAGACCCTGACGCGTTATATTGTGTGAGTAGTGTATAATTTTAAAACTTAAACAAATTGTGTATTTCAATAGAGGAGGACTTTTTGTTTTTAAATGTAGCTCTTTTAGAAAACGATGAAAAGGATGAAGAGGATATGTCTCTGGATTCAGGGGATGAAATCTCACAAATAGAAGTATACAGCAATTTTCATTCAGAAATACTGGCGAAAGAGACCAAAGCATCACGTGGAACAGAACAAAAAATGAATATTCAAACTGAGTTACAATCATCTGTTGACGTGCAAAATGGTTTATTAGAAGATAAGACTAATCAAATTGATTCTGAAGAGAGCGCTCCTATTGATATAGTATACTCTGAAGGAGAGAACAGCAATTCAACAGAACAAGATTCATATAGCAATTTTCAGGTTTATCATAGTCAATTAAATATGTCCCATCAGTTTAGTCATTTTAATGTTCTCACTCATCAGACATTTTTGGGGACACCATATGCCCTTTCATCAAGTCAGTCTCAAGAAAATGAAAATTACTTTTTATCTGCTTATACTCAAAGCTTGGATAGAGAGAAGTCTCCATCTCCATTAAATTTGGGAAAAAGTGATTCTTCCAGGCCATATTCGAAAGAGAAATAATTAATTTTTTTTAATAGTTGTTGTGGACTTTTTCTGTTTCTTAAAAGTGAATTAACAATTTATATTTCATTTTCTAAAAAAAGGTTTCTTGCCCTTTCCCAAATGTTTTTTTCTTTTATTTAAATCATGATGGCCTGTAACAGTTGAAGCATCTAAAAATTGAAATAAATATATATTTTAACATATATTGTACTTGAATTATCTCATGTTGGCACTTTTTTGAGTTTTACATTTGTACATGTCACCTGTACTTGAGCTTCAAATTGAAGCCTGTCTTGTATGTAAAATCACATGTTTACAGAAGGATGATAAAGAAAAATGTCTTTTTTCTCAATGTCAGATGATAAAAAACTTTTACTGAAATTAATTAGCAACTATTTATTTTGATTTAAGCTTTTGTATAGTGTTTTTACACAGGTATAAGCCAGTGATGTTAATAAATATTTATAGGATTTTTGGCTCAATACCTCAAGATTTATCTAACAGTATACTTTCATTTAGATAATGTAAGCCATGTATATAGAACTTCCTATCAAGCAGCATTATTTTTTATCTTTAGGCTTAGCCAAGTAAAAATTGCCTGTCACTAAAATTCAGGTAACTTTTTCAGAGTATTTGATAATTTTCAGTGCTTGTGAAAGGATCACATTTCAAAAGACAGTTTTTGTCTATCAAAGTGGACAATGTGGAACAAACTTAGATTTAAAAAATTTTAAAATTGGTGGTCTTAGTAGTAGTTTATTAAGCACATTAGTGCTCTAACTAGATACTAGATAGAGTGGAAATCTTAACAACTGCCTATTACTGTTTTTTAAAAATTAGCATCATAAACCCCCTAGAAGTCTGCAATGAATTTTTTGTAAGGTACCTCAAAAGTACTGCTGGTAGAACAGAATGCATGAGTGATATTTCAATCAGTAAGTTCCATAAAAGTATGGAAGAGCATTGTTAACAGGGCAGGAACTCCAAACTATAATAAGGTAAGTAGAAAGTATTACAGCACTTACGTACCCAGATTGTGACAGAGCAGAAATTTTTTTATACAGACTTTCACAAAAATTGTTTTATTGTATAAAGTATAGCACTTATAAATAATGTACAAGTTTTTAATGAGCATTTAAAAAATCTAGGCTAATTAAGAAATACAGCTGAGCCACAAACATATTTTATAATTTGGAAGACACAAATTGTTAAGGATTTGGTTTTCTACATTTAAAACGAAGAACTAAAATTCTCTTCTTGATTTTCAGCTAAAGGCATGAGATTAGTTTCCAATTCCTTTTGCTTCTGGAGAAGGCCCTGAAATCACATTGATATGTTAGTAAGGTGTGCAGCCAACTTGAAAATTCACATTTCTGTCCTGTTGATCTAGTTATATTTATGTGGAAAATACTATATAATAAGCTCAGGATGGAATCTGTGTCATTGAAGTTTTATTATTCAACAGATCACTAGACATTGGGATGTTATGTAGGTATTATTATATTTTTAAAGACTTTCATACCTATAGGGATAAGATAAAGGCCTCCCTTATTCCCACCTTGAAGTGCTCTTAAAATGGTGACTGCACTAATCTTACCTTAGTGAATTAAAATGTTAAGGAGGTATCTAATTCAACAGCCCTACTGAAATAAGACTATAGTGCTGGGTAAATGTATATATATCACTCTTTACCCCTCACAACTACTGTTTAAGCTAGAGATTAAAAAAAAAAAAACTTGGCTGAATTACTTAAAAACTAGCATTTAAAAACCTAAGATTACTTTGTTTTCACATGAGTAATTTTCTAGATGGAGGGAAAGAAGGGGTAAGCACTATCTGAACCAACATTGTGAAATACAGAGGTTGTCCCCAGAGACAAATGGGAAATGCCCACATTCCGTCCAATTTAGCCTTTAAGCTCCAGTAAAAGTGGTACCCATCCTTTAAATGTGTTGGTAAATGACAGGACATGGAAAAGGATACTCCTTAAACAGCACAGCTCTTTGTATACAATGAATTAAAACTAATTGCAGAATCAAATTGCAAACTATCAAAGTTACTAACTTAGCTCCAAAGCTGTAATTTTTACCTATTATTATAACAGCAAGATAATGAGAAGTCACAATAATTGATCTGGGAGAAAAAGTCTGGTTATGCATATAATTTCACACTGAATTAGTCTTTGAGACAGACAAATGTTCTGTTTTTAAACACATTTTTAAAAAGCATGGGCTGTGTTGCTAAGAATTCATTAAGCATAATTGTGAATTTTTTGTCTTTGATTTTAGGGCCATGTTAATCATGTTTTGCCATTCAAATGTATGCATTTTTTACTCAATAAATTTGTCTTAATATTAGAATTGTCTTGTGATGTCATATTCTTAAAGATGATAATGTGACAGTCCCATTTTTTTCTTAAAAACTGAGGTGCAGGTGTAGCTCAAGGCATCAGCCCCATACACCACGGCTGGTGGGTTTGAACCTAGCTTGCTAAATGACAACAAAAAAAATAGCCAGGCATGGTGGTGGGCGCCTGTAGTCCCAGTTACTGGGGAGACTAAAAGAGAATTAAGCCTGAGAGTTGGAGGTTGCTGTGAACTGTGATGGAAGACATAGTAAGACTCTTATCTCAAAAAAAACTGGGGCGCAGTGAAGCCACATTAAACAGCCACTCAGTCCATCCTGTGATAAAGAACAGTTCTTACCTGTCTCAGTTCTGAAAGTCCCTTAAGGATTGCTTGCTGTCTATCTCTGTTTTTCACCAAGTTAGGATTAAGAAGTGGATCCCTGACATGGTCAGAGTCAAATAGCTGCAGTTGTTCTTGATCACAATCTGAAGCCAGATGAAAGTGACAAAAGTCAAATACATTCACAGTGATAATAGCCAGATGCTACGGTATTCTAAGGGTTCGTTAAGAAATTTATTCCCAACTCTCCTGAGGCAACCCTTAGTAAGACTTTTCAGAACAAAGGGCAGAAATCACTAGTTTGGAAGTTCAATTTTTAGAGTAAGAATACTTAGATTTACCTTGTACGTTTGGGTATTGAGTGTCATCTGTTGAAGGCCTAGACAATGGAGCATCTGGATCAAGGTAATAGATTTCTTTTGTTCGTACATAGGGAATAAAATGGGATGATGGTTCTGTTTGACTGTCTCCTGAGACTGGATTCTCTCTGTCAATGCTACTGTTTTTTACTGGTAAGGGTAAAGTATTACCCTGAGTTTGTTGGGTTCTGTTTTTCACTGCTGGAATTGGTGATGATTGAGACCTATTTAAAAAAAAAAAAATGGACTAAGAAGCTTTAATTCAAAAATTATCTCTTTAATAATCACATTTCAATTTATGCTAAATAGACCTCTAACACTTTAAGGAATATTAAGTATTGAAGCTCAAGTTCTATTTATTTTATGGAAAGTTACTGTAGGATAACAGAATGGGAATAATTTGTGTTTTTACTAGTACTAGCTCATATAGGAACTTGTCCTTATCCCCTGGAAAACCAATACCACTTAAGTCAAATGGGAAATGCCCACATTCCATCCAATTTAGCCTTCAAGCTCCAGTAAAAGTGGCACCCCATCCTTTAAAACCTCTACCCTTCACCCAGAACACCCTTTCCTATTACTATCTTCATATACATCTGCCTAATACCACTTAGATCTTTGAATTTTGAGGTTTCTTTTTTTTTTTTTTCCCAAGGGACAGGGTCTTTTGCCCAGGCTGGAGTGCAGTGGTACAATCATATTGAGCAGATATTTTGTACTTTTGTCCCACATACCACTAACTAATCTGGTAGCGTACCTTTCCTTGCTGGGTAAGTTAATTTTCAGAGGCTCTTCCTCCTAAAAGACAGATAAAAACAAATCAAACCCAAAGAGGAATTTTCATCATTTCCACATATCCCCACCAATATTTTCAGTGGTTACTTGTTGAAATAATTTGAGCTAATATTTGAATACCAGTGTACAATGGAACAGAAATGTATTATTTTAGACTAATCCTAGAATTCCCAATCTCCCAAATTATCCTCTGGACTGACTATAAACAAGCATTTTAAATGGATATTTTAATAACGAGTAGCACTCATCCTACAGAAGTTTTAAGTTAAATTTTCCTCCTTTTTGGAGGGCCATATGGTCTCCACTGTTCTATAAAACTCTGCTGTCTGTTAACAGCATGAAACCAGCTATATAGACAGTGTGGCTGTGTTGTATAAAACTTTATTTACAAAAATAGGCAGCAAAGTAGATTTTGCCCATAGGCTGTAGTTTGCTGATCCCTAACAAAAACCTAAAGCAAATTTCTATTAACTCTTATGTAAACTGCCTTATCAAAACATGTACAGGGGGAACTGTGTTTTGAATCTAGAAACATCAACACTCAGCCTACTTAGAAATGTCTTTTTTAAGACAAAAGAGCTTTACCTTTTTGACTAGATGCCACCTGTACTTTGACTCAGTTTCCTGATGAGATGAATAAAGAACTTCTGGTGACATGCCTCGAGAGAGGTGTCCAGGATTATTTCTTTCTACCAAATGAAGCAGTTCCATTTGTCTTCTTACTTTTTTTTCTTCTCTCTGCTTTTGAAGTTGTTTAGGGTACTTTTCTGATGCAGGAATATACCTTTTGAGTGGCTTATTTATGTTCCAATCAGGCCTTTTATGGTATTTCTTCATGTGTTTTGTTTGTTTCTCTGTTCTTGTGTACTGATTACACTGATCATTATACCAACTGTTTTCTTTTTCTAAGTTGGCTCCTTTATCCTGACTTAGTTCTTGCTTGTTCTTCTTAGTATTAAACTTCCCACAAAATTCTGCTGATATCCCGGGAGATGAGCAATTTATAATTTCCTTCTCTATTAATGATCCACCATGTGATTCTGCATTGATGAATACTCCCGTATTTAGGTCATCTTAAAAAAAAACACCAAGTGATTTGTTTAAAAAAAAAAAATAATGTAACGAAATCTACCATTTTATCCATGTTTCCCCAAAGAGATTAAGTAATTTTATTAGTTACTGCCCTAAGACTGCTTTTCCTTAGTTTTCAAAACTAAAACTCTGTATGTCCATTAAAGAATAACTCCCCATTTCCCACCACCAGCCTGTCTAGCAACCACCATTCTGTTTTCGGTTTCTATCAATTTACTATACTTCATGTAAATGGAGTCACTTTTTTTTTCTTCTGTTTTTGAGACAGAGTCCCACTCTGTTGCCCAGGCTAGAGTGCCACTGATGTCAGCCTAGCTCACAACCTGAATCTCCTGGGCTCAAGAGATGCCTGTGCCAGCCTCCCAGGTAACTGGAACTACATACAGGTGCCCACCACAACACCTGGCTAGTTTTCTAATTTTAGTAGAGATGGGATTTTGCTCTTGCTCAGGCTGGTTTCAAACTCCTGAACTCAAGCAATCTTCCCACCTCAGCCTCCCAGGGTGCTAGGATTATAGGCATAAGCCACCATGTCTGGCCCACATTTATCTTTTTGTGACTGGCTTATTCACCTAACATAATGTCCCTAAGGCTCATACATGTTGTGGCACATGTCAGAATTTCCTTCCTTTTTAAATGCTAAATATTTCATTGTGTGTAATATACACCACAATTTGTCTTTAACAGAGATACCCAAATACCTACTTCTAGTTTTCTGGAGTACATACCCAGAAGTGGAATTGCTTCATAAGGGTAATTCTACTTTTAAATTTTTTTTTTTAAACACAATCCTATAGATTTTTACTTATTTATGTATTTATTTATTGCAGTTTTTGGCTGGGGGCTGGATTTGAACCCGCCACCTCCAGCATATGGGGCCAGCGTCCTACTCCACTGAGCCACAGGCGCCACCCTCTACTTTTAATTTTTTGAGGCCCTGCCGTATTTTGTATAGCAGCTGCACTGATTTACGTTTCCACCAACAGTACACAAGGATTCCAATTTCATACAAGCCTCCATCTTAACCATTTTTAAGCACTTGAGGGTCATGAGGCATACCTACAATGTTGCACAGTCACTAACACCAACATCATATGATACGGCTGGTTTGGTATTACAGTAAAGTCTAAAATTAATTGGCAGAATATGTTAGAAAAAGAATTTCCTTACAAGATTTTGGGTTTGTGGCTACCCAACTCCAGAGTGTCTTGGATAATATTCTCTCCTAACCTACAGCAAACCAAATTGGTTTTTGTCTCTTAAGTTACCACGAGATGCTTAAGGACTAACACTTGACAGAAGGCTCTACTTGTAACTAGTTTAAAAAGTGAACAAGTTTTGATTTCCTATAAGTTAAAAAAAAAAAAAAAAGATTTCCAAGACAGGTAGAGGGCTGAAGAGCCTCATGATCATGGAGACCTATGATACTCAACACGAATATTAATTTACTACATACTGAAAAATTTTAAATCAACAAATAAACAGATGTTCCTCATTCTCAGTCACTGGGGAAATTCAGATCAAAACCAGGTGTAAGATACTACTTCACAACCACTAAAGTAACAAGTGTAGCAAGTATACACAGAAACCAGAACCCTCAATACACTGCTGATAGGAAAGTAAAATGGTACAGCAACTTTGGGGAATCGTTTGGTAGTTTCGCGAAATGCTAAATAGTTGCCATATGAATCAGCAATTCTACTCCTCTCTGAAAACAAACATGTCCTTGCAAAAACTTACACATGAATGTTCACAGCAGCATATTCATGGCCAAAAAGTGGCTAATCATAATAGCCAAAAGCCCATCAAGTCATGAATGAATGGGCAAATGTGGTCATTTGTATCCACACAATGGAATATTCAGTGATAAAAAGGAATGAAGTGCTGATACATGCCCTAACATGAATGAACCTTAAAACATGCTAAGTGATAGAATCCAGCCAGAAAAGGTCACATAATGGTACAACTGCAATTAACATGAAATGTCCAGAACAGATGAATTATTCAAAGACAGAGAGAGGAAACAGAGCATGAATGATGAAAATGTTCTAAAATTGTGATGGTTACACAACTCTCAATATACTAAAAAGCACTGAACTGTACCTTTTTAAATAAAGGATAAATTTTATGGTATTAAACTTGTATCTCAACAAAGCCGTTATCGCCTACTGAAAACTTCAAATTTAATTTTTAAACTTTAAATGGACGTTAACTCAAATTGCTTTAATTAGTTAAATTTTAAATCACAATTCTACACAAATACCTGTTTGTACACCAGTATCCTTCTTAGGAGAAATCGCAGAATTGATACATGAATTCATTTCACCACTGACATCAGAGTAATGTCTTGAATCTGAAGTATTGTTAGTGGATGTATTATATTCCACTTGTATTTTATCAACTGGCAATGAGAAATAAATTATCTGATAAAAATGACATTAAGGAATATTAATAGAAATTTTCTACAGTAGCAACTAGTCACAAGACTTTTAATTTAATCAATCTGAATGAACATGGCAGTAAAAATTTAGACAAGCCAACCTACATTTTCTTACAGAAAGTTACCTACCTTTTTAATAAAAATGGGCCCAGAAGTTCACATTTTACTTGTGTCATAGGATTACTATGAGCAATATAAGATGTGAAAAGATACCAAAAAACATAACATTATTTAGTTCTATTTTTAAAGCAACTTTCCAAATAAATATTTCTACTTATAAAGTTAAAGTCTGAAATGCCTTTAAAAATATTTAGTTAATACATGTATTAAAGGTATAAAATAATTACTTAAAATCATCTTCAAAAGATACGATAAGCACTTACTGCCAAGATTTTTAATCAATTTAGAGGTGTCATGTCCTTTGAGAGCCAATTCTCGGATTCTCTGTTCTTGTTTTAGTCTCTGGGCCAGTTCCTGTGCTCGCTGCATTGTCTGGAATAGCTCATTTGTCTTAAGAGTCATAATTTCCTATCAATAATAAATTATTAAGTACAACAGTTAATAAGTATAATTATTAAACACATATAGACTTTGTTATTCTCTTCTTGGTAAATATTTTCTAATTTTCTCCTGTATGTCAGAGACTAGGTAGGTACTACAGGTAGAATAGTCAACAGGGCAAAGTCTTCACCCTTTTGGAGCTTATCTTTTTCTACAGCTACATTAAATCACAAATAAAAGAACTCTTCTTACCCATTTCAAGTTTATACTAATAATATTTTCAATGTTTTAAAAACTGATGGTCAATTCTATTCTATTAAATTTAAAAATAGATGTTGGGTGGCGCCTGTGGCTCAAAGGAGTAGGGCGCTGGCCCCATATACTGGAAGTGGCAGGTTCAAACCTAGCCCAGGCCAAAAACTGCAAAATAAAAAAAAATAAAATTGATGTTAAAAGGTAAAATACAAGTCTTACTGCTACTTCTGACAGTTCTAGCAAATGATAGTACTTTATTGATTTCCTCGTGTAGATGGTTAACATATGGGGTTGCCGGGTGCAGTGGCTCATGCCTGTAATCCTAGCACTCTGGAAGGCCTAGGTGAGTGTATTGCCTGAATTCACAAGTTTGAGACCAGCCTGAGGAAGAGCAAACCCCCATCTCTGAAAAATAGCCTGACAGTGTGGTGGGTGCCTGTAGTCCCAGCTACTCGGGAGGCTGAGACAAGAGAATTGCTTGAGCCCAAGAGTTTGAGTTTGCTGTGAGCTGTGACACTACAGCACTCTACCAAGGACTACAAAGTGAGACTGTCTCAAAAACAAAACAAGACAAAAAAACATGGGGTAGTTGGCTTAGCCTATTCAACTTAAGGAAATTGGAACCAAGACCATGTGTCCCTTTACCAGACAATTTTAGACTGAAGATGGCCAAGTGAGAAAAGGCAAGAAAATGCAGACTCTGTGCGGTACTCTTTAAACCTTTTAATCTTTAGCAAATGAATGTCTTTGTCAGGTCAACCCAGATATGGCACTTGACATCACCATCCCCATCTTGTCTATAGCAGTTATTACAGAGCTTTTCTTAGACAACCAGGTGTCTACTCTCGTTTCCTGTTTAGCACATAGGAAACATAATATGACCACAAATTGTATCATGAATCTCAAGTCACTCTGGAAATAATATGCTCCTGTTCACAAATTAAAGAAACTAGAAAAATTACAAAATTGCATAGAAATAAAGCACAGATAACCCCTAGTATCTAGTAGTAGATAAAGATCAAGCACATCATATGGGTAGCTTTTGCTTTGTGCTACAACTCACCTTGACCTGCTTTAACAAAAAGAAAAAGTCCAAGCCAAACCCACATAGCATTTGTAAACTATAATGTGAAATAATGAAATCTCAATCTTCTTTAAAACGCATACAAACGTACAACTTCTGGTTATTTTTCCTTTAAAAGTATCTATTTTACTCTAAAATGTTACAGTTAGAATAGAAATACCTACTTCCTTTTGTTTTTGCTTAAGAATATCTTCTTCATACTGCTTCTGCATCTTTTCTCGTTCTCGTGCTAAGCGACGCTCCTCTTCTTGTTCTTCCTTCTTTCTTTGCTCTTCTTCCTGTTGCTTCTTCCTGCGCTTCTCTTCTACTTGAGCAGTGATGGCTTTCTAGTCAACCAATCACATAAATCATTGTCAGAAATAAAAATCCATGAAGCAGCATTCAGGCTGGGCACAGTGGCTCATGTCTAATCCCACTACTTTGGGAGGCTGAGGCCAGAGGACAGCTTGAGACTAGGAGTTTAAGAGGCAAAGTCCCCACCCTTTTGGAGCTCACTGGGCAATACAGTGAGATCCCATCTCAATAAAAACTAAAAATGAAATTAAAGAAATTAAAAGAAATTTTATCATTGTCAGGCATGGTGGGTCATGTCTGTAATCCTAGTACTTTGGGAGCATAAGGCAGAAGGATCACTTGACATCAGAAGTTCAAGACCAGCCTAAAACAAGAGCAAGACCCCTGTCTCTACAAAGGAATAGAAAAATTGGCCAGGTATGGTGGCATGTGCCTATAGTCCCAGCTACTTGGGAGGCTGAGGTGAGAGAATTACTTGAGCCCAGGAGTGTGAGGTTGCTGTGAGCTATGCTGATGCCACTGAACTCTATTCCAAGCAACAAAGTGATACCCTGCCTATAAAAAAGAAAAAGAGAAGTTTTATCAGTATACAGAAAATGTTATGTTATTATGTATCTGAATAAAATGAAAATATCAAATTTCTGATGCATTTCTCCCATCTCCCACTTGTCCTGTCAAGTTCTACAACCTTTTCTCTCTCTCTTTTTTTAATAAACTTCCTATTTAAAACTTTAAGTACATTTTTTTTTTTAATCTCAGGAGGGCTGTTAGAAGAAATGATAGAAAAACAACTGAATGCCTGTAATCCTGCACTTGGGAGGTTGAGGCGGGGAGATTGCCTGTGCTCACAGGTTCAAGGCCAGCCTGAGCCAGAGTGAGATGTTGTCTCTAAAAATATCTGGCTGTTGTGGCGGACACCTATAGTCCTAGCTACTTGGGAGGCTGCCACAAGAGAATCACTTGAGCCCAAGAGTTTGAGGTTGCTGTGAGCTATGACACCATGGCACTCTACTGAAGGCAACAAAGTGAGACTCTGTCTCCAAAAAAAAAAAAAAAAGAAAGTGAAAAGAAAAACAACTGAAGAAATAAGCTTAGGGCTTAGCACACTGCCTGATAAGTCACAGCTGCTCTATAAATGTCTGCTCGCTGATGTAACTGTAACATTATGCCAAATTAATCAAACAACAAAGATTTTAAAGAATTATTTAGATGTTTAAGTCCCTTTTGTATTTGACTCAAATTGGAGTTTTAATATTAGCCTCTCTTAATCTGCTAGATTTTTTTTTTTGAGACAGAGTCTCACTTTCTTGCCCCCAATAGAGTGCTGTAACTTCATAGCTCACAGCAACCTCAAATTCTTGGGGTCAGCCTCCTTAGTAGCTGGGACTACGGCACCCACC
Source organism: Otolemur garnettii (assembly GCF_000181295.1). Classification (NCBI taxonomy): domain Eukaryota; kingdom Metazoa; phylum Chordata; class Mammalia; order Primates; family Galagidae; genus Otolemur; species Otolemur garnettii. Next base: position 27,680,514 of record NW_003852397.1, read on the forward strand.
CACAACACCCAGCTAATCTTTCTATTTTCAGTAGAGATGGAGGTCTTGCTCTTGCTCAGGCTAGCCTCAAACTCCTAAGCTCAAATGATCTGCCTGCCTTGGCCTCCCAGAATGCTAGAATTACAGGTGTGAGCCACTATACCAGCCCTGTTAGATTTCTTTATCATAATTCTACTTCAAGCCCCTATATAGTTTCCTTTTAAATAACTAATTCTCATCCTGAGCAGAACGCAGAAAAAAATAAATTGATGAAAAAACATCCAATACTAACTTGAGAGAGTACAAATTCATTCAACTTATGTGTATACATATTCATATATATATATATATATATATTTTTTTTTTTTTTTTTTTTT
>NW_003852397.1:27680902-27690477 GCF_000181295.1 Otolemur garnettii
GTCACAGCTCACAGTAACCTCCAACTCTTGGGCTTAAGTGATTCTCTTGCCTCAGCCTCCCAAGTAGCTGGGACTATAGGCACCCACAACACCCAGCTATTTTTTTGTTGCAGTTGTTGTTGTTTACCTGGCCCAGGCCAGGTTCCAACCTGCCAGCCTACTTGTATGTGGCCAACACCGTAATCACTGTGCTACAGGCCCCAACCCAAACAACTTATATATTAAAGACTTTTTCTATTAGAAGGCAGGTGGCTATAATATGAGACACTGTATGGTTCTCATCATAAGTATAATTCTACTAGCACAATGCAGATGGGGTAGGGCAGGGGTCCTCAAACTTAAACATGGGGCCAGTTCACTGTCTCTCAGACTGTTGGAGGGCTGGACTGTGGGCCCTGGGACGAGTTGGCTGCTAAGCAGGACAGGCAGTGGTGGCAAAAACACCTGGTGGGCCAGATAAATGTCCTCGGCAGGCCGCATGTGGCCCATGGGTCGTAGTTTGAGGACGCCTGGTGTAGGGAATAGATTCATCACAGGATTGGATAAGACCCATGCTATAAGTTTATGTTAGAATTTTAATTTCCATTCACTTAGGTGTATGTTGCCCATGACTATTACTTACGTAGGCAAATAACAATGTTTAAAATGCCATACCTGATGTTCTAACTGTTTTTGTCGCCGCCTATCTCGTTCCTCAATCTGAGCTGGGTCCAAGAGAGCAGTCATAGAACGGAGAAAGCTGGCAAGAGACAGACATTATTAGCTAATCAAAACTCCCAAAAGGTAGTAGGTTCAGTAAGAAATCATTTTGCTTGGGATAAACCTACTAATCATTTCTGTATTTCAAAGAAAAATAGGAAACCTGAAATCAATTAGACATTAACAACAGTTCTACTAAAAATAAATAAATACATAAGAATGAACTTACTTTGTTCTCTGATTGTTTGCAACAACCACATCCCTAACAGGTTTTACTATATGCTCCTCCTCTGAAGGTTCAACCTGGCTTCCAGGTGTAGGTGTATAAACACTGCTGATATTTGCCAGCTCTTGAGTGTCCGGAGAGACACAGAAGTACTCTGGTTGTTTGTGTGTTGACTGAGAGGACTGAGAATCAGGATAACTCTTTAATGAATCAAAATGCATTGCCCATCTGTCATGTTCCTCACCCTAATTATGACAAACAAGAATTGCTAAGAATTTTTCCAGTTATTCTCATATAAAATCCTACATGACAATTTTTAGAAGTCACACAAGAGCAGAATAAACATCATAAAAATTAACAAAACTGTATTTTGTTTTGATTATGCATTTTGATAATTAGCTTGGAAAAGATGAGAAATTCAAAATTCAGGAAATTTCTAAAAAGTTAAAAGAAGCTATGCAAAAATTACAGTAAATGCATTCAATGAAAATAGGTTCCTATGAAAAAATGAGCAGTAATTTGAATAATCTGGTCTTGTCAACCAGTTTCAGCATACTTATATGTTTATAAGATTAAAGATTTTGAAATTATTTTTTTGCCTTTATAGACATTAAAATTCATAAGTTACCTGTGAATATATAGTTTTTTCCTCTATTTTTCTTTGCCTGTCATCTTCTACTTGCTTATTCAACTCTTCAATCCATTTTCTTTGCTGTTCTTGTTTCACAGTACTGAAAGGGTGCTTCAGTACTGCTTCCTAAACCATAGTCATCAAAACCATTTAAAGTTTAGTTCTCTTCTTCTAAACAGATTACATTTGTAAATCTTGCCAAATTAATTTGTATAGATTTAATCTAATAAGGCATTTATATCTGAGAGGAGCGATAACGTCAAAGAATTTAAGTTAAGAATTAAGTAGATATATGCTGATTCTTACAAACATTTTAACAAATACAAGCAGAGGGAAAGGAAATTTTATAATGAAAATTAGAAATTCGTTCTCCAATGTAAGATTTTCAAAATTCTAATATAGTTTCATTTAGAAGTTAAAAGAGTTACTGACAATTTAAAGTAAATGAATATTATTTTACAATTAGCCTTGGAATATAACAAATATTGCCTTTAGGCCAAGAATCAGGAAGAAATAAGATGTGTGAGAGTCAGAGGCCTTCCCTATTGAATCATGTCTCTCCCTAGGATATCCTCCTCCTTATCCAATTCTGCTGCTATAGCTCTATCACAACCTATGATGTTTCAGTGAGAAAAATATACTGTATCCAGAACAAGTCCTTGAATCCTAAGGAAATAAACAAAAATAAAAACAGTAGCATAAAAAGTCTGTCACTCTAATTTGAGCACTTAAGCTATGCTTTAAAAAAAAGGGGGGGAAAAAAAAGGGAAAGAATATATTCTACTCGGGCAGTGCTTGTGGCTCAGGGAGTAGGGTGCTGGCCCCACATGCCTGAGGTGGCAGGTTCAAACCTGGCCCTGGCCAAAAACTGCAAAAAAAAAAAAGAATATATTCTACTCCAATTTTCCTGAAATGCAATAGCTAAGCAATAAACATTTCATTACATGAAGTAACTGCACAACATAATTAAAGAAAAATGGCTTCACAGAATACTACAATGACAGTATACCTAGCAATGTTACTTTGTGTCCTTGCTTTTGACAGAAACAATGGCAAAGCTCTGGCTCGGCGCCTATAGTTCAGCCGGCTAAGGCGCCAGCCACGTGCACCTAAGGTGGTGGGTTCGAATCCCCAGCCCGGACCCGCCAAACAACAATGACGGCTGCAACCAAAAAATAGCCTGGTGTTGTGGCGGGCGCCTGCAGTCCCAGCTACTTGGGAGGCGGAGGCAGGAGACTGGCTTGAGCCCAGGAGTTGGAGGTTGCTGTGAGCTGTAATGCCACGGCACTCTGCCCAGGGGGACAGCTTGAGACTCTGTCTCAAAAAAAAAAAAAAAAAAAAACAATGGCAAAGCTCATAGTTTATAACTTTTGATCAAAGGAAAAATTTATACAAAAAGGAAAGATTCTAATGTTTCAGGTTCTCCTACATAATTCTAAACAGATTAAAAATTAAATTTATTTAAGCCTAAACAAACCACCTTAAAAGGAATATAAGCATTATCTTCAGGTAAATGATTTAACAATTTTTCTACCTCTAGAAATGTTATTTTTTTAAAAAAGGTTATCTTAGAGGTCAACGTGGGAAAAGAAAAATAAGCAACTCCCTAGAGGAAATTCTCAACAAGTCACTCAATTGCCTTAGAATACTGCCTTGATCTATTTAAGTCTGATGTAACCAGAGCCAGTTCCACATTTTAGTTAGTGGCACTGTAAATTATTCAGGAATTAGACACAAGTCAAAGTTACCCTTACAAGTTCCTAAAATCACCCAAAATGAATCACGTCTCTTTTTTTTAAGTAACATTTAAAACATTATAGACGACTGAATAATCTCTCAATTTGGTCTTTAATTTCTTACTCAAAGATGTCTTAACAAAAGCCACTATGATTTGATCTCCATCTGATTAATTCACTTCACTTCTGTCACTGATTAGGGAAGCCTTTAAATTACTCTTATATCCTTTTTTAAAGTTTCCCCTAGTTTATGGATTCAGTTAGAGTAATGAAAAAACAGAGATAAGGAGAGGTGAGAAGTAGAATTATTTCTTTTGGTTTACTGAACACAATCAGTTGAAGTCAAGGCAGATACGTGTATGATGCAAGACATCATAATGTTTTGATCATTTTCTAGCACTCCCTCCTATTAATTCTTCCATACAGTTTAGGAAAGAACCCTTTTCCTAGGCTCATCAGACTTTTTCAACTTATCCCCCTATTATTGAGCTGAGACTTCTCTTCAACATAAAAACTAAATAACCATTTTGAAAGCCTATTCTCAAGTTATAGCCTTCCGTGAAACCTCTTTCAAAGGAACCCATGATTGCACTATTCCCCACAAAAAGATCCTAGCCTTCCAGAGTCTGAATGTAATTCTTTAGCCATCTTCAAGTGACTCTGTTAGGAAATATTAGTCTCACTAATGTGTACAAATGACAGATGTTCATTCCGATCTGAAAAATACAGAACTTTTCAAATGGTACACTACAGATACTTGTTTCCGTTTCATTTAATTTTCTTCTTAAAGCAGTCTACAAAAATACAAAAGAAAGAACTTTCATTGGTCATTTAGCCACAGACCACAACAGTCCTTCTTGCCAGCTCATAATTGCCCAGGTGAGACACCATCTGTCTGCTTTGTCCACCAGCCAGGCAGAAAAGGCATTCCTGTGGGTGGTGGGGAACCCAGGACATTGGGCTATCAAGAAACCTAAGAATAAGAACAGCAAAACAAAGAGCTGAAATAGCTTTAAAAAAGAAAATTCCTTTGAACTTAGTCCTTCAACAGATGGGCACTCAGTAAATATTTTCTCCCTCTATTTTATAATCTTTTTTTTTTTTTTTTGAGACAGAGCCTCAAGCTTTCCCCCTGGGTAGAGTGCCATGGCATCAAAGCTCACAGCAACCTCCAACTCCTGGGCTCAAGCGAGTCTCCTGCCTCCGCCTCCACCCCCCAAGTTGCTGGGACCACAGGCGCCCGCCACAACGCCCGGCCATTTTCTGGTTGCAGCCGTCATTGTTGTTTTGGCGGGTCCGGGCTGGGGATTCGAACCCGCCACCCTAGGTGTACGTGGCTGGCGCCCTAGCCGGTTGAGCCATAGGCGCCGAGCCGTATTTTATAATCTTAACAGTAATCGTTAAGGACTAGAACTTGACTACCGTCATTCATCAGTTTTTCTTTCATAGGTCATCCTTTCAGTCTCATACTAATGACATTTGTGTATGAGTATTAATTCTTATATCTAGCCACCTTGACTGAATTTACCTATTATATCTATGAATATGATAAATATTGATTTCTGAAGGTTAAAACTATCTTGTATTCCTTGCATAAGCCCAACTCATCATAATGTATTATTATTTATAATTTCTCTTCTTGTATTTCTAGTCCAATTTTGGTATTAAAAATGTTTGTCAGGACTGGGTACAGTGGCTCATTCCTGTAATCCTAGCACTCTAGGAGGCCAAGGCAGGTGAACACAGGTTCAACACCAGCCTGAGCAACAGTGAGACTTCATCTCTAAAATAGCTGGGTGTTGTGGTGGGCACCTATAGTCCCAGCTACATGGGAGGGTGAGACAAGAGAATAGTTTGAGCCCAAGAGCTTAAGGTTGCTGTGAGCTGTGACACCAGAGCACTCTACCAAAGGTAACAAGTGAGAGTCTGTCTAAAAAAAAAAACAAAAAACCCAGAAGTTTGTCAGTTCACTTCCCTCATAAACAACCTCGAGGTTTTCTCTTCTACCTTGTTTGGAAGAATTTACCAGTAACACATCTGGGCCTTGAGTTCACTTCTTTGAGTTTTTAACAATGACTCGACTTCTAAAATATAGTACCATTCTGATTTACTGCTTCCTATGTCAATTTATTAGTTTTTCTAGTAATTTGCCCACGTTTAAATCAAAATTCTCTAACATATTAGCAGAAGTTGTTCATAAAATCCTCTTATTATCTTTTTAACGTCTGTACTCTTTAGTGATGTCTCCTTTAAGATTCATCTTAATCTTGTAAGAGGTTTATCAATTTAAATAGCTTTTCAAAGAACTTTTGGCTTTGTTAATTCTGTTGTACGTGTTTCCAATTATACTAATATCTCCTTCAGGTTTAAATTTGACTGTTTTTTTTTTTACTTCTTGAGATTAATACTTAAGATCAACAATGCTTTGTTTCCAGTCTTTCCTTTCCAATAGCTACATTTAAGGCTATAAATTTCCCTCTAAGCACAGGAAACCCACGTTTTGATATATAATAGTTTCATTACCATTCAGTTCAAAATATCTTGTCTTTTTGTCAGTACAAAATATTACTTAAATATCAAACATGTGGGAATTTTCTTGTTACCTTTTGTTATTATCTAGCTTAATTCCACTGTGACAACATATGCTGTGTAAATTGAACTTATAAAATTTAAAATTTGTTGAGACTTTTATGGCCTAGCAAATCATCCTCACTTTTTATTTCTAGTACTTTAGATTCTTTGAGTTTTATATATAAATGACAAATAACTACACTTTCATTTTCTCTTCTTCAAACGTTAATTACTTCCAAGTTCTTTTGTCTTACTATACTAGCTAGAACCTCCAATACAAAGAATAATATGTCTTATCTCATTTTTAATTTTAAATGGAATATTACAAAAATTTTTCATTTAGGTTATCATTTCTTTTAGTTACTTTAAAAAAAAATAACTTGGGGCAGGCACAATGGCCTATAATCCTAGCATTCTGGGATGCCGAGGCAGGTGGATTGCCTGACCTCAGGAGTTCAAGACCAGCAAGCAAAAGCAAGATCCCATCTCTACTACAAATAGAAAAATAAGACAGGACATTGTGGTGGACGCCTATAATCTCAGCTACTCGGGAGACTGAGGCAAGAGGATTGCTTGAGCCCAAGAGTTGGAGGCTGCTGTGAACTATGATGCCACAACATTCTACAAAGAGTGACAAAGTGAGACTCTGTCTCCAAAAAATAAAAATAAAAATTTATTGGTTATATAGTATTTGTACATATTTATGGGGTACACAGGATATTTTGATGCATTCACGGAAAGTTTCATCAAGTCAAGGTTATTTAGGAAATCTATCACCTTGGGCATTTATCATTTCTTTGTGTTAGGCACAAATCCTCTTCTAGCTACATACATCATTAACTATAGCCACCCTACTGTGCTATCAAATACTAGCATTTGTTTCTTCTAACTGTATGTCTATTAACCTGTATCTCTTTATCCTCCTTTACACACCCTTCCCAACCTCTAATAACTATCATTCTACTCTCTACCTCCATGAGATCCACTTTCTTGGCTCCCATATATGAGTAAGAACATGTGATATTTATCTTTCTGTGCCTGGTTTGCTTCCCGTAACATAACGACCTTCAGTTCCATCCATGTTGCTGCAATTCAAAAGATTTCATTTTTTTTATGACTGAATAGTATTTTATTGTGTGTATATATACTACATTATCCATTCATCTGTTGATGGAAACTTAGATTCCCTATCTTTGCTATTGTGAATAGTACTGCAATAAACACAGACATGCAGGTATCCCTTTGATATGCTGGATTTCCTTTCCTTTGGATAAATATCCAGTAATAGGACTGGTAGATCATATGGCAGTTTTTGTCTTAGTTTTTTGAGATAAGTCCATACTTTTCCCAAAATGGCTGTGCAAATTACATTCCCACCAATAATGTTTAAGAATTCCCTTTTCTCTGGATCCTCGCCAACATATTATTTTTTTTGTCTTAGCCATTCTGAGAGATGACATCTGTATGTTTTTTTTCTTTAAAAGATGGGGTCTCACTATGTTGCCCAGACTAGAGTCTATCCAAAGGTATGATCACAGTGCACTGCAGCCTCAAGTTCTTTTTTCATATACCTATTAGCAATTTATATATCTTCTTTTGAGAAATGTAAATTCATGTCCTTTGCCCACTTTATAAAAGGTTTAGATTATTTTGCTGGTGAATTCCTTGTGTAGTCTGAACATTAATCCTTTGTCAGGTAAAGCACTGTATGTTTGTTAACCTATCAAACTTTAGCAAATAAACTATTGAAGAGACAGACTGTTTCTCTTTTGTTGATGTTTGTCTTACTGTGCTGAAGCTTTTTAGTTTAATATACAGTAGAAACTCTATAAGGTTCAACTTACAGAGTAAGTGGTAAGTAGACCACCCAAGAAACTATAACAAACTGTTTAACATACAGAGATAGTTAACATAAGGAACTAGGCCTATTGTACTGGTATATGTGGTGCATGTTCAATCTATGGAAATTAGGTCAACTTAAAGAGGTGGTCAGTAAAGGGAGGCGGTCAGCTATGGAAGTTCTCTGTTAGTTTTCTTTTTATTATCTATGATTTCAAGTTCTTAGCCATAAATTCTTTGCCTATACCAATGTCCTAGGGTATTTCTTTATGTTTTCTTCTAATAATCTTATAGTTTCAGGTCTTAGGTTTAAGCCTCCTTTTAAAAAATCTTTTAAAAAAATTTTTATTTGATATCCATAGATACCATCTTCTATAAGACAAGAATTTCAGTATGCTCCCATGTTCTTGATCTTGCCATTCCATGTCAACCCATTAATGATATTAACCTTGGCTCGGCGCCTATAGCTCAACCGGCTAAGGCGCCAGCCACGTACACCTAAGGTGGCGGGTTCGAATCCCCAGCCTGGACCCGCCAAACAACAATGATGGCTGCAACCAAAAAATAGCCGGGCGTTGTGGCGGGCGCCTGTGGTCCCAGCTACTTGGGAGGCGGAGGCAGGAGACTCGCTTGAGCCCAGGAGTTGGAGGTTGCTGTGAGCTGTAATGCCACGGCACGCTACCCAGGGGGAGAGCTTGAGGCTCTGTCTCAAAAAAAAAAAAAAAAATGATATTAACCTTTAATTTCGTAGTAAGGATATTTTTTTTTTCTGGTTAATCTTGGCAATTTATAAAGACAACAGTCAACTTTACTAAAGTATGATATCACTTTTCCTTCAAAAATCTCAATTTGTTTTCAATGTGGGCCTTTTCATAGAAATTGGCAGAGCACTTATATGCCTGAGGAAATTTTATCATATCCTCTTATTTGAATGCTAATTTGACTGGGTATAAAATTCTAGGTTTTAAGTTCTTCTCCATCAATATGTTGAAAATAAGGTTCCAGTTATCTTACACTCAGTTTTGCTGTTGAAAAATCTGATGTCAAGCTCACTCTTTTTATATAGCCAGCTCTTTCTGTAGGCTTTTTAGAATTTCTGTTCTTCATAGTGTTACTTTTCAGTTTAGTATGTGTAAATGGGATTTTACTATTTTCTTTTGTGGTGTTCTATGGGGCCTTTAAATCTGAAGTTAGTCTTTTCATTTTTTTCACCCTTATTTGCCAATATTATCTACCTGAATGTTCGCATTTCATTTTTCATTCTCACACTGCCTTAATTTTTTCCCCTTATTTATCTGTCCTTTTTCAAATTCTTTTCTAAATCAGGTCTTCCAAATATATACCAATTCTCTAAGTTATTATATTTTTAAGTTCAACTATTTTATGTTTCATACATAAACTTTGTGCTTGGTTTTCTTTTTTGAGACAGAGTTTTACTCTGTCGCCCCAAGCTAGAGTTGACGCAGTGTCATTGTAGCTCACAGTAACCTCAAATTCTTGGGCTAAAGATACACTCTTGCCTCAGCCTCTTGAATAGCTAAGACTATGGGGGCCCAGCACAACACCCAGTTAATTTTTCTATTTTTGGTAGAGATCGGGTCTCGCTCTTGCTCAGCTGGTTTTGAACTCCTGGGCTCGAACAATCTACCCATCTCGGCCTTCAAGAGTGTTAAGCTTATAGGCGTGGGCCACGGCATCCCGCCTCTGCTTGGTTTTCTCAATGCCTTATCAGTAGTAATACCTTCCTGTTTTTATGTTTATTAGGCTAAATTTATTAAGTTATTGTCATATACTTTTCTTTCTGATATCTTCCATGTTATTTTTCCTTTGAAATAGTTGTGTTCTTCCAATATTTTGTTATTTTGGTATATTT
>NW_003852397.1:27690747-27691913 GCF_000181295.1 Otolemur garnettii
GAGCCGGTATATTTACTTTTTTCTGGAATTACCACCCACACTGTCTAGCAATAAAACTGAATAGAGGCCAGTGGCTATGGCTCATGAGTAGGGTTCTGGCCCCATATACCGAGGGCAGCGGGTTCAAACCCGGCCCCGGCCAAACTGCAACAACAACAACAACAACAAAAATAGCCAGACATTGTGGCGGGTGCCTGTAGTCCCAGCTACTCGGAAGGCTGAGGCAAGAAAATCACCTCAGCCCAAGAGCTGGAGGTTGCTGTGAGCTGATACCACGGCATCTTACCAAGGGTGACAAAGTGAGACTCTGTCTCTAAGAAAAACAAACAACAACAACAAAAAACTGAGTAGAAAGGGATGGTAGAGAGCAGACTAGCCCAAAGGTGGAAAGTTCTGTAGTTAAACTACAATAATCCCCCACTCTTCAAAATACCGCTTAGGTCTAAGCTTCGCTCTTGGAAACACTCCTCAGATTGTAATTGTACTTCATAAGCCCTGTGACTTTGAGGCAGGAAGGGTATGTGTGTGGGGGGTAGCTCCTGATTTCACCAGCTCCTCATAAGATTCAAGCAAGCACCGCACAAGATTTTATTCTGGAGGATAGCTAAAACAATGACTTTAATTACAGTAAATGTAGGGTAAGGCATTGTGTATCTCAAATCAATAAATAGCACTGAGTGAGGTGGGGAGGAAGAAGTTTAGCAAGAGTAGAACTCATCAATTTATTTCCTATGTTATTCACCCACACATGCTGGGTTGACTTCCACCCCAGGCTACCTACCAACACAAAAGACAAAATATCCCTCTCCCCTCAGTTTTTTCGGTGTTTTAGGGAGTAGTATCAGCAGTTTACACTAGAATTCAGTATCATGAGATCATGGCCCCTTAATATGTAAGTCTGTAAAGCTTATTTGCTGTCAACATTTTCTGCTTGACTTTTATTCTTGGTTATGTTTTTCTTAAAACATTATATCAAATTCTATATGGAGGAAATGTTCCACTGACATTTGAGAATCTGAATTGTATTTATAGAAAATAAAATTACTGGCTCGGCTCCTGTGGCTCAAGCGGCTAAAGCGCCAGCCACGTACACCTAAGGTGGCGGGTTCGAATCCCCAGCCCGGCCTGCCAAACAACAATGATGGCTGCAACCAAAAAATGGCCAG
>NW_003852397.1:27691945-27699794 GCF_000181295.1 Otolemur garnettii
CAGGAGTTGGAGGTTGCTGTGAGCTGTGATGCCATGGCACTCTACCCAGGGGGACAGCTTGAGGCTCTGTCTCAAAAAAAAAAAAGAAAAGAAAAGAAAATTACTGACAAATTAATTATATTGTCCTAATCCTCTGATAATACTTAATAAAACTGTGCTATTTCTCCTATTTCTTTTTGACTTATGATTCACATAATTAAGAGAATTCACTATTTTTACATCTTTTTTACTGATTCTCTTTTAATATAAAAAATTACTCTAAGTCAACAATTTTCTTTCCAGAAGTAATGTTTCCAAAATTACTATCAATTTTGCTTCCTATTATTTAAATTTTGATTGGCTTACATTATCTGTTTTTCTATTTAATGTACTATTTTTTTTTAGAGACAGGATCTCACTATGTTGCCCAGGCTGGCCTTGAACGCTTTGGCTCAAGCCCAGCCTCAGCCTCCTGGATAGCACATCCCTGTGCCTAGCTATATAATCTATTTCTAATAATGTATAACTTTATTGCAGATGTGTCCCTTTTAAGCAAGTCTTTGGGTTTCTCATACCTCTGGCTTTTGTTGTTGTTGTTGGTTTATTTAGCAGGTTCAGGCTGGGTTCGAACCCACCAGCCCCAGCGCATGTGGCTAGCGCCCTAACTGCTGAGCTTTTTAACAAGAGTTATCTGACTTTCATCCTGCTAGTAATACCTATTTTGTGGTCTTTGTACAAACTGTGTTGGTAGATATTCTATTTATAATTATATTAGTAGTTACCTAAGTCTCCTACATTCTTTTTTTTTTTATTTGCAGTTTTTGGCTGGGGCTGGGTATGAACCCACCACCTCCGGCATATGGGGCCGGCACCCCAATCCCCTGAGCCACAGGTGCCACCCTATTTTTTTTTTTTTTTAAGAGACAGAGTCTTACTTTGTTACCCTCAGTAGAGTGCTGTGGTGTCACAACTCACAGCAACCTCCAACTCTTGCCTCAGCCTCCTAAGTACCTGGGAGTATAGGTGCCCGCCACGACGCCCAGCTACTTTTTGTTGCAGTTTGGCAGGGGCTGGATTTGAACCCACCACCCTCGGTATATGGGGCCAGCGCTCTACTCACTGAACCATAGGCGCTGCCCCTGTTCTACATTCTTTAACTTTTTTTTTTGAGACAAAGTCTTATTATGTTGTCCTCGGTACAGTGCCCTGATGTCTCAGCTCACAGCAACCCTCGAACTCTTGGGCTTAAGAGCAATTCTCTTGCGTCAGCCTCCTGAGTAGCTGGGACTACAGGCGCCCACCACAGTGTCTGGCTATACATTCTTTTAACTTTTATTGGATTTGCACAATCATAGTTAACTTTGTCTTTATGGAGAGAGTTATACAACATATAAACACTTTGCAGAATAGTCTAAAAAACAAAAGAATATAGAATAAAACCATAAAGTTCTCCTTTAGTTCCGCTACTCTGAACCACAGTTAGACAATGTTCACAATTTGCTTTTTTTCTATTTATGTGTGTGTATATATAAATACACATATATGCTCATAAGTCTTTTAAGTTTTTTTCTTTAAAGATAGATATGATTATAGTATATGTATCATGCAACTTACCCTTTTCATTTCACAATGTCTTAGAGATTTGTCAGCTGTATTTTCTTTTTACCACAAATTTTTATAAACTGTATTTTAAGTTTGATTCATTTTTCTGACTCAGAAATAAATTTTAGGAGCTTTTCTTATTTAAAAAAAGATAAAATATAAGGGAAAAATCCCTGGGAGGAGTATTTTTTAACTTTTTCCAGGACTGAGTATGTCTTTATGTTCCCTTTATATGTGAACACACTACTTAGGCATTAAATTTTTTTGTCCCAGTCTTTATCTAATAAACCTTTATATAAATATTACTCTATTATCTACAGAGGAGATCTGGTCACTTTGATTTCTGTTGTAATATTCTTATGCTTAAATGCTTGAAGAAATCTGTTCTTGTTCCTGAAATTCAAAAACTTACTAGATTGGATATACCCTCAAACTGGCCTCTTCTTATTCATTTGGCCCAATTTTTTTCTGGGGCTAGAAAGTTTTTCTATGAAAATTGATATTATTACTTCTTATCTATTTGCCCTGTTTTCTTCTTTAGGAAAGCCTATCATTCAAGATTATGATCTTTATAAACTATGGTATCTTATATGTCAGATTTTTCATTTCTTTTAAAAATTCCTCCTATATTCTCTGAATGTTCCCATAGGGATATCTTCTTCTTCCTCACTGTGATTTGAAATTATTGCATTACCAAATCTTTCTTTCTTGCTACTATAGTTTTAGTTTTCTTTCACTCTTATGTTGGGCCTATTCTTGTTCAAGGATTTCCCAAACCATTTCAAGTCTTTTTCTGGAATGAGATTAAGTAGTTACGACGCTCAAGCTGCCCTTACTGTTCTCCTCTACATTTAAGTGTTAGTAAATTCACCCTCTTATTCTAAAACTGGATGCATTGGTATGTGAAGTATCTAATACAGCTCTTGTGGCATAAGAAATCTTCAAACAAATCCACTTAACTGTTAAATCTTCCCAGCAAGGCAAAGAGACACATCCAGTTTTGGGTAAGGAAGAGGACTCTTTTTTAGTATTCCCCTGATTTCAAGACTGTCCATTATAGGGAGGCAAAAAGAAGCTATGGCTAGGACTGGCTCATTTGAATCAGGATGCATTATTTGTTCCCATCTGAAGTAAGGCCATCAGTAGATTGAGATTGGTTTACTATTTACTTATATCCCAGTTCTGCTGAAGGAGGGGCTTTATAATATGATAACACTATGTCTAGGTTATGGGACAACAGAAGGAATATGAAGGTTCCAGGGTATTCTATTTTGATTCTCCCAAGATATAGCCTATTAAAAACAACAACAACAACAAAATACACCTTGTCCCATTAGTGACCTAAGCCCATAGAAATTCTTGCTAAACTTGGCTTGGTGCCCATGGCTCAGTGGTTACAGCCCGGCCACATACACCGAGGCTGGTGGGTTCAAACCTGGCCAGGGCCAGCTAAACAATGACAACTGCAACAAAAAAATAGCCGGGGGTTGTGATGGGCACCTATAGTCCTAGCTACTTAGGAGGCTGAGGCAAGAGAATTGCTTAAGCCCAAGAGTTGGAGGCTGCTGTGAGCTGTGATACCACAGCACTCCACCGAGGGAAACATAGACTCTGCCTCAAAAAAAAAGAAAAGAAAAGAACTTTCTGCTAAACTGTGAACTATGTTACAATGGGCTCTTCCTGAACATGCATGACATGGATAGGTATCTTTTGTACTATCCTTTTGCATATCAGAAAGATTACATAATACATTAAAAATTTAAAAACTCAAAAAATTTAGAAAGGAAAATATGCATATACACAATCTAGTTAAGATTATGCATATATGAATGCCTTGTGCATTAATAAAGATCAATGTTTATGTATCTACTCATTAATGAAACAAAATAGTACCAGAAGGATCCACATCAAACTCACATACGACACAATAACCATCATGTACTATATACACAATGACCACCGCCACGATTCTGCAAAAAAACTTTCAGAACAAACAAATTCAGCAAAGTTGCAAGAATACAAAATCAAGAACATTTAGAAAAGGAAATTGAGAAAACAATTCCATATACAATAGCATCAAAAAGAATAAAATGCTTAGGAAAAAAACAAGGATGTGAAAAGATTTGTACACTGAAAACTACAAAACACTGCTAAAAGAAACAAAGTAAAGATATTCATTGTTCATTGGAAGACTTAACCTTTTGATAGCAAGTAATGCCTAAAGGTGTCCAAACAAGACATTTGTGTGGTGGCACAATGCCTTTAGGTGTCAGCATTGTTTATTTTACAAATAAAAACTTGATGACACAAGTTATGTTACTTGACTTCAATCTATAAGCATTATCACAGTTGCATTTTTCACAGTTGTGCCTGAAATAATTTGTACGAGTAGTGGATTCTTTTGAGAGTTTATATAGAGGATGATAAATTTGAAACTGCTGGGGGGCCTAATGCAGCCATACGTGAACACTGTCTCCTCCTCCTCCCCTCCCTGCCTAAGACAAAGACAGAAGATCTGGCTAGTTCTCCTCCCCATAAGTTTGTGCCAAAGACCCTAACTTTTCAGGGAAGCTGTGGAATTTGCCACTACCTATGGCCCCATAAAAAGGGGGTCTCTAACTGTCCCTGGGGTGCAGATGCCACCTTTGCATTGCCCAGGCGGGTCACCCTCCCCTTTCAATAAACCTTACCTGAACATCCGCTCCCACCTCATCTCTGGGCACCACTGCTTACACCTTTGAGAAACTGAAACTAACTTGGGTTAATTATTTTGATTATTAAGAAACCCAAAGAATGTCCAGTAGCATATCATGTATTGTAACGCTTGTTGCAAGCGGTGCACATCTCGATTAGTACAATTCATTTCTGAGCACTCCGCAGTCAAAGGGTTAATATTGTTAAGATATCAATATTATGCTAGCATTGTTCCTTTCTTTCTTCAGGATTCCACGCTATTCTCTCACTCCTTTTCTCCCCACAATCATCATCCTTTCACTCTCTGCTCTTTCTCATCCTCATTTCTTCTCCCATTCTCTTCTCTTTCTCTAATATAAATTTTATGGCCAGGCATGGTGGCCCATGTCTGTAATCCCAGCACTCTGGGAGGCTGAGGCAGGTGGATTGCCTGAGCTCACAGGTTTGAGACCAGCCTGAGCAAGACGGAAACTCCATCTCTAAAAAAATAGCTGGGCATCAGTGGCACCTATGGCTCAAAGGAGTGGGGTGCCGGCCCCATATACTGGAAGTGGTAGGTACAAACCCAGCCCCGGCCAAAAACTGCAGGGGGTGGGGAGCGAAATAGCCAGGCATTGTGGTGGGTAACTGTAGTCCAAGCTACTTGGGAGGCTGAGGCAAGAGAATTGCTGAGCCTATGAGTCTGAGGTTGCTATGAGCTATGATGCCACGACACTCTACCAAGGGTGACAAAGTGAGACTCTATCTCTAAATAAATAAAGAAAGAAAGAAACTTAAAAAGAAAAGGAAGATACGAACATTACCCAAAGTAATGTTACAATTCAATGCAATCTCTTTGAAATTCAGAGAGTATCAAGAGGCCATAAATAACCAATGCAATCAAAAAGAAGAAAGATGGAGAGGTTACACTTCCTCATTTCAAAACTTACTACAAAGCTATTGTAAACAATAACGCAAAGGCAAAATGACAGGCATATAGACTAATGAAATAGAACAGTGCCCAGAAACAAATCCTCAGATACACAAAATAATCAAATAGTTTTGGATAAGGAGAAGAAGACCATTCATTGAGGAAAGAATAGTCTTTTCAACAATGGTACTGGGAAAAACTGCATGTCCACATGCAAAAGAATAAAGTTGGGCTCTTATCTTACACCAGCTACAAAGATGGAACAAAGACCTAAATATAAAAGCCAAAATTATAAAACTCTTGGAAGCGAACACAGAAGAAGAGCTCACTCCATGATAATATAATTCTGCAATTTCTTGAACATGACATCAAAAGCACAGGCAACAAAAGAAAAAACTATATAAAATTATGGGCTTAATCAAAATTTAAAACTATGCACATAAAAGGCCACTATTATTAAGAGATTAGAAAGACAATCCACAAAATGGGAGATTAACTGCAAATCACATATATGATAAGGGATTAATATACAGAATATATAAAGAACTCCCACAACTCAACAACAACTTGATTTAAAAATGGGCAAAGGACTGAACAGACATTTCTCCAAAGGTATGCAAATGGCCAGTTAAACACATAAAAAACATGCTCCACATCACTAACCAATAGGGAGATGCAAATCAGAACCACAATGACACCATTTCACAACCATTAGGATGGCTACTGTCAATAAATCAGAAAATAGCAATTATTGGCAAGGATGTGGAGAAATTGGAGCCTTTGAGCACTGTAGCTGCTGTACAAAGCAATGGAATGGTTAGACATAAGATTATCAAATTAAAATTAGTAAAAAATTAAAAAAAAATTGGATGGCATCTGTGACTCAAAGGAATCAAATATGCCAGCCCCATATGCTGGAAGTGGTGGGTTCAAACCCAGCCCCAGTCAAAAGCTGCCCCCCCCCAAAAAAATTAAACATAAAATTACCATACAACCCAGCAATTTCACTCCTGAGTATACAGGATGGCCATAAAGTTTGCGTACAGTTTAAAATAGTTAGTGCAATTTAAAATAAGACAACTATTTTAAATTGCCCATGAACTTTATGGCCACCCTATGTAACCTGAAGAAATGAAACAGGAACTCAACTAAATTATTTGTACATCAATGTTCACAGCGACATTATTCACAATAGCCTGAAGGTAAAAATAACCCAAATGTCCATTAATAAATGAATGGATAAGCTAAACATGGTACATGTACACAGTGAAATATTTTTCAGTCTTAAAAAGACATGAAATTCTGGCTCAGCGCCTATGGCTCAAGCGGCTAAGGCGCCAGCCACATACACCTAAGGTGGCGGGTTCAAATCCCCAGCCCGGACCCACCAAACAACAATGATGGCTGCAACCAAAAAATGGCTGGGCGTTGTGGCGGGCACCTGTGGTCCCAGCTACTTGGGAGGCTGAGGCAGGAGACTCGCTTGAGCCCAGGAGTTGGAGGTTGCTGTGAGCTGTGATGCCACGGCACTCTACCCAGGGGGAGAGCTTGAGGCTCTGTCTCAAAAAAAAAAAAAAAAGACATGAAATTCTGACACGTGCTACAGCATGTGTAAACCTTGAAGATATGATGCTAAATGAAATAAGCCAATCACAAAAGGGCAAATATTATGTGGTTCTACTTATATGAGATGCCTAGAATAGTCAATTTTAGAGACAGAAAATAGAATGGTGATGGGAAGTAGTAGGAAGAAACTGGAGTTATTATTTAATAGATACAGTTTTAGTTTTGGATGACGAGAAAGTTCTGAAGATGCATAGTAGCAATGGTTGTACAACATGAATGCACTTAATGCCATCAAGCCATATACTAAAAAATGGTTAAAACAGTAAATTTTATGTTATGCATACTTTAACACGATAAAAAAATTTTCTTAAAAACAAGAAAAGTAAAAAATGTGAGAAACTTTTTGTCGGTCAAATGCAGAACGAGAGTCTGGTGTCAGGAGTAATAAATAAGAAAAATGACCACTTCACTTTCTATCCCATGTTAAAGAGTTACTTAAGAGACTTCCCAGGGAGAAGAAATCATTAGGGAAAGCCAAGTTTCATAAAGGCAAGGTGTTCTCAAAAAGGCTGAGGCACAGTGGCCTATGCCTATAGTCCCAGGTAGTGAGGAGGTTAGGCAGGAGGAGCACTTGAACCTAGCTAGTACACTATGCATAGTACTATGCATAGTACTAGCATAGTACACTATGATTGCACCTGTCCAGCCTGGGCAGTGGGCAGGTACAACCATAGTGTCTACACAACAAGACCCTATTTCCTTAAAAATAAAAAAATTAAAAGAAAAAAGGCTGAGGCTGTAATTAGAACTAGAAACACAAAATGAGTTCTAATTGGACAGTATAAAATAATGTTTGGGTTGAATAACACAGGGATGAAAATACAAAGTGCAAGACTGTGGGAGAAACAGTGAGGCTAGAGAATCAAGATGAGAGAGGAAAGGAAACTGGTGACAGGACTGCCCCTAAACACTCTCAGGACTACAAACAGACCTGCTTTGTATAGGTAAAACAAAACTCCATTAGCATGTTTTCTTTGTCAGACATTATTCTAAGCAATTTACATGCATTAACTCATGTTTTTTTTTTTTTTTTTTTTT
>NW_003852397.1:27700539-27710195 GCF_000181295.1 Otolemur garnettii
AAAAAAAAAAAAAAAAAAAATAGTAAAAGAATGAGCAGATAATCACACTCTTGGTTATCCATCCCTAAATTTAGTATGTTTCCCTTTCTAGTTCTCCTCTCCCCATCAACCTCCCACTTCTAACTCCTAAATAAGAATAATTTTATTGGTTTTTTTGACTATTAAAAAATACAAGCTATCACTAAAAATACATATATAATTTTTTTTTTTTTTTTTGTAGAGCCAGAGTCTCACTTTATCGCCCTGGGTAAAGTGCCATGGCGTTACACAGCTCACAGCAACCTGGGCTTTGGTGATTCTTTTGCCTCAGCCTCCCAATTAGCTGGGACTACAGGTGCCAGCCACAATGCCCAGCTATTTTTTTGTTGCAGTTCGGCCGGGGCTGGCACCCTACTCACTGAGCCACAGGTACTGCCCCATATATAAAATTTTTTAAAACCTAAAAGTTACCTTAAATAATTCTTTACTTGCATTAATAATAATAGTATGGTTTACGCCCAGGTAATAAATGGCCTGGAAAGCCATATAAATTGAGAAATAATAATATACTAACATATACTAACATACTAACATTTCAACCTAAAATTTGATAAATGAAAAATTTTAACATCTTTAACATTAAAGATTCCTCAAACCTGATGTTGAAAATAAATAAGCTAACAACTGATACTTATCAACTTCATGAAAAATTAAGTTTTAGTTGCACTTTCACTGATATATGCATACATCAACTTCTAAATTTCACATACTTAAAATTTTCAACCATCCTCTAGATTTTTCCAAAAAAACTTCTATCAAGATGAATTTATTGTCTTTTTAGTCAAAATGCTTTGGGGACTACAAATGCAATTCATACTTCATTACTTTTCTTGATGTAAAATTATCAACAGATAAAAGTGTGTGAGGCAGGCAAGTCAGCCCTAGGTGGAGCAGAAAAGCCAGCCATGCACAATCCAACTTGAAGGGGTTCTGGAAGAGATCTACCTAATTAGGGCATAGTGAGAAAAATTGCTACCATCAGAATAGGTTACTGCACTATTTTTAGAATATATTTGTTAAAATATAAATGTTCACAAGGAGAAAGGGATTACATGTAAAAATTTAGGGTCTCCATACTCAATTAGCAAAAAAAGAAGTAGTTAGTAACTTTTTAAAAATTTAAGCTGTGTAATATACTCAGTAAAAATTAACTGGTAATTAAAAATAAAGAAGATTTAGATCCACTTCTTCAAGGAAAACAGGTCAGATAGAGGTAAAGTATTAAAGGGTTTAACCATTCAAAATACTGATAAGTTAAGACTTACCTCTAAAATTTGACTAGGTCTAAGTAGTGAATGTCCATCAGCCTGGCCCACTGAAACCTGACTAGGAGACTGTGATAGAACGCTTGAGGAGCTAGCAGAAGTCTAAAAACAAATAGAAAAAACAAGGGTCCTTTATCTAAAATTAAACACAGACAACATTTAATGATCATAAAAGGGTACCCAGTATATGTTTGATAAACATTTACATTTGATCAGATAACCTGTGGTGGATATCACATGGTTAGTGGCAGAGTTTTGCATTCATTTAAAAAATTGCAGAGCTCCTTTATAAGAGCCTAAAGGAAGTGCTTAGGGTCTCCACACTCAATTTAGCAAAACAGCAAGACAACTTACAGAAAGAAAACAGAGACTAGTTGAGATCATAATTAAGTTCAAAATAATACTGGTTTCCATATGAAAAGGATTTTCTTAAAAAATAAGCTTTAAAGGCTTGGTGCCAGTAGCACAGTGGTTATGGCACCAGCCACATGCACTGGGGCTGGTGGGTTTGAACCCAGCCTGGACCAGCTAAACAACAATGACAACTGCAACAACAAAAAAATTGCTGGGCATTGTGGAGGGTGCCTGTAAGTCCCAGCTACTTGGGGGGCTGAGGTAAGAGAATCGCTTAAGCCAAAGAGTTTGAGGTTGCTGTGAACTGTGACGCCTCTACTGAGGGTGACATAATAACATCCTGTCTCAAAAAAAAAAAAAAAAAAAGCTTTAAAAATTAAGTTTTATCGTATAAACCTTAGCATTTTAAAAACTGTAATTCAGATGCCTTATGTTCCATAAATACTTGCTTTTGATACTCATTTTTTTTGATACTCTTACCCTAGATTGTTCAAGAATTTCAAGTTTTTCCCATGTTATTTTATCATTTTCAGATTTTTTCCAAGGATCATTCCATTTTTCAGAAGCTTCTTTTTCTTTCTTCTTCAAAGCAACCTGTTCATCTGTAAACAATGTCCTTTTTAAAAATTGTACAAAAACTGTGAAGGAAGAATTATGTAAACAAATCATGACTGTTTTTTTTGACAGAGTCTCAAACTGTTGCCCTGGGTAGAGTGCCGTGATACCATCTTAGCCCACAGCAACCTCAAACTCTTGGGCTCAAGAGATCCTCTTGTCTCAGTTTTTCAATTTTTTAGTAGAGACTAAAAAAAATTTGCTCAGGATTCCACCCACCTTGGCCTCTCAGAGAACTGGGTTTATAGGTGTGAGCCCCTGTGCCCTGCCAAATCAGAACTTTCTTAATGAAAGCAGATTCCAACAAAGATCTAATCAAAACTGTTTTTTAGGGAGGAGACTGACTCACAGGGCAGAGAGAAATTTTTAGGGAAATAAAGGAAAAAATTTAGTAAGAACCAAACTTAAGTACAGTACAATGAATGTAAAAATGCTTGTTTTAGGGCAGCGCCTGTAGCTCAGTGGGTAGGGCGCCAGCCATATACACCCAGGCTGGCAGTTTGTAACCCAGCCTGGGCTAGCCAAACAATGACAACTGCAACAAAAAAAATAGCTGGGCATTGTGGCAGGTTCCTGTAGTCCTAGCTACTTGGGAGGCTGAAGCAAGAGAATTGCTTAAGCCCAAGAGTTTGAAATTGCTGTGACCTGTGACGCCACAGCACTCTACCAAGGGTGACAATGTGTGACTCTGTCTCAAAAAACAAAAAAACAACAAACCCCCGGGGTCAAATTCAAATTTAACCTTCTTGAATAAGTGATTATGAGCAAATTGCTGTTAACTTCTCTAAACTTCAGTTTCTTCTATAAAATGGGGCTAGTGATAGTGCCTATTTCAGTACAGGGCCTGGCACAA
Source organism: Otolemur garnettii (assembly GCF_000181295.1). NCBI lineage: Eukaryota > Metazoa > Chordata > Mammalia > Primates > Galagidae > Otolemur > Otolemur garnettii. The sequence goes on from NW_003852397.1 coordinate 27,703,666, forward strand.
TGTAAATATTCAATAAATGTCAGCTGTTACTTCTCATTAATTGCTGAAAAGTAAAACACATCAATTCTATGTCTGACAGATACAGTCAAGACTAACCCCCAAATCAACAGTTCTTTAAATACAAAATTCAGAGATTCAAAAACTTACATTCCAAATAGATTAATGGAAGCATGACTTAATGAGATGTGCTTTGCTAAGAGTATCAAGTAGTTCCAACTCTTTGCTAAGAGTTCCAAGTAGTTCTACCTTATTTCAGAAATTTTGTATTATATTTTGATATAAATGTACATCAGACCTCCCAACTTTCTGATATTGCTACCACAAATTTACTTTCTTCATTCTTCCATTATCTTAACTTCAGCATGAATCCATTCCCTATTTCTGCTGCTTATCTCTTTTTCTAAGTCACTCCAGCAAGATTGGTGATTGCCTCACAAGACTTCCTAGTTGAATGGAACTTCATCTCATGCCTTTAGTTTGGCCTATTCCTAAAAAATACAACTATTATTTCACTCACCTGAACCCTAAATTCAGTCTATGAAATAATAATTGTTCTTTAGTTATTAACAAAATGTCAAGACTAACAGAAATTATAAATTTTTCTGTTACTCGGTCCACAGGCTGACATAATGAACTAAGTTTACTTCTGTCTAGAGTAAATGATTGATACCATATTGATTATTCTTGATTGGAATGTTTGGTTATTTTAAAAAATAAAATCAAATTTTTTAATAAAACCATCCTTTTACCCAGGATTTCTACAATGAAAAAATATGAAAAAAAAGATTCAGGAAATGAGAAAAGCTTAAAAATCTTTGTTTGAGTTATAGGGGCTCCAGAATGATACTGGTGACATGAATGTTTTGGTGTACACCATAGAGTACCAAATAAAAAGATACAACCTAAGGCAAAATGAAACCACAAAACTTCTGCATTTGCAGAGAACTACTCTAGATATCAAATGCTATAAAAACAAGACTCTGGGTAATATACTGAAAGATATACAGTTAGCCCTTCACATCTGTAGGATCCACATCCATGGATTCAACCAATTGCAGATTGAAAATATGTGGGGGGAAAATGAATGGTTGCACCTATACTGAACATGTACAGTCCATCAATATTCCCTAAACAATACAGCATAACTATTTACATAGCATTTACATCGTTTTAGGCATTATAAGTAATCTAGAGATGACTTAAAGTGTGTGTGAGGATGTGCACAAATTATATGCAAATACCACATACCATTTTATACAGGGTGGCCATAAAGTTCATGTGCAGTTGCTCACAAACTTTATGGCCACCCTGTATAAGAGACTTCAGTATCCATGCATTTTGGTATTGGAGATGGAGATCCCGGAACTTATCCCTCAGATAGAGACCAGTTTCCTTTTCTTCTTTTTTTTTGAGACAGAGTTGTACCATGTCACCCTCGGTAGAATGCCATGGAATCACAGCTCACAGCAACCTCAAACTCTCAGGCTTAAGTGGTTCTTTTGCCTCAGCCTCCCTAGTAGCTGGGACTACTGGTGCCTGCCACAACATGTGGCTTTTTAAAAATTTTTCTGTTATTTTGTCATTGTTGTTTAGCAGGCCCTGGCTAGGTTCGAGCCCACCAGCCCCTGTGCATCTGGCCGGTGCCCTAACCACTGAACTACAGGCACCAAGCCAGGGACCAGTTTGCTTTGAAGAAACCATAATGTTTCATCTCAAAATACATTTCTTGTATTTTGAAATGGCCTGCAAACAGAACTAGCCTTGCAGAGCTGTCTTGTATGGAAATTTCCTCTGCAGAGAAAATCTGCATTGATGCAGCCAGGCTTTCTCTGGAGGCCCTTCTTTGTCCAGATGTAGAAAAGATTAACTGAGAGTCTGGCACCTTTAAAGGGCAAAAAGAAACATTTACTGCCTACAGTATTCTGGGGGCTGCTACCAGTGAAGTTTCATCTGCATAAAAAAGACCACTTTGGGGAGTCAGGACTCCTCTCTTCATTAGCTGCTTTTTCATGCTCCACACTTTCCTTTTTTTTTTTAAGACATAGTCTCAAGGCTCAGCGTACATTCCACAGCCAGCCACATATGCGGAGGGGGGCAGGTTCAAACCCGGCCTCAGCCAGCTAAACGACAACTGCAACAAAAAATAGCCAGGTGTTGTGGTAGGCTCCTGTAATCCCAGCTACTAGGGAGGCTGAAGCAAGAGAATCACTAAAGCCCAATAGTGTGAGCTTGCTATGAGCTGTGACACCACAGCACTCTACTGAAGGCGACATAGTGAGACTCTGAACAACAAAAAGAGTCTCTCTGTTGCCCAGGCCTATCTCACAGCAACCTCAAACTCCTGGGCTCAAGGGATCCTCCTGCCCCAGCCTCCAAAGTGGTTGGGACTACTGGCATTACCCACCACTCCTGGCTAATTTTTCTGTTTTTAGTAGAGATGGGTCTCCTTCTTGCTCAGGCTGGTCTCCAAGTCATGAGCTCAAGGGATCCTCCAGCCTCTGCCTCCCAGAATGCTAGGATTACAGGCATGAGTGATTGCACTCTGTCCATGCTTCCATTCTTTCAACAACCTCAAGATAGTAGAAAAGCATCAACCACCTAGCCATTTCTTTGAGTTCTTCTATTTTGCAAGTCTCTCATGCACATTAATAAATTTGTATGTCTTTTCTCTTATTCATCTGCCTTTTGTTAGCAAATCTTCAGAGGGCAAAGGGGAAGTTTTCCCTTAAACCCTACAACTTCATCCTCAACATACAGTTCTTAAGATAACTGAATTAGAATAAAAGGTATAAAAATTACCTACCTAGCTCTTTTCTCCACTGGGCTTTTTTTGCTTCCAACAAGCTTCTATCATGTTCCCTTTCCCCCAGAGTACTGAATATATCAGCTGGTTTCCATTCATTCTCTCTAAAGCAAAACACAAAAAATAACAGAAACCTTATTATGTTTCTACACAGCTGACTTCATAAATATTAAGTAATAAATTGTTTAAAGCTCTAAGTCTTCAGAATAAATATTTCACATGCAAGGAAAGGAAAAACACAACCATATCCTGAAGATGACCCCATAATAACAGACTGAGTTACATACACGGCAATTTTCTCTTCATATTGTGTAGACTTCTCCTGATTTTTATTTAAGACAGATTTATTTTCATCTGGGAAAGATGAAACAGCCTTAGGTTTCTGGAGTAATCCCATGTTTTCATCTTTCAGTTGGTTAGGAATATTATTTAAATGTAGATTATACTGACCTAGGAAATAAAATATTGTTTTAAAACTAACACTAAATTATAATTATTATAATACCTCATCTTGGCATATTGCTATATAGTTTTAAAAACTCTTATAAATTACTTAATTTAACTCTCACAAACATCTTAGAGGTAGGTATTATGTTTCTTTTCTGTCAAAAAAAAAAAACAAAAACAGGAAACTGAGTAGAAGTTGAATGGGTTGCTCATGGCCATAGCCAAACAACTTCTTAGATTAAATAGGGAAGAAAATAAGCAACAGAAAAATAAATCTTCATTTACTCTTACCAACATACTTTCACAAATATACCACAAATAACAACCTAAGAGAAATAAACGCAAATAGATTAATAAAAACTCATTACCTTAATTATTCTCATTTAGCTGTGAAATCATGGAAAACTATTGTCTTTTATGTTCCAACTATATTTCTAAACCAAATGTTTTATTGAAGGTTATATGGTGGCTTGAAGAACTGTTCTAATTTCTCCTGAATGTGCTAGTTCTCCCAATGAAGAGAAAGCATATCCAATATGGAGGCCATTACATGATTAGGCAAACTTTGTTTTAACTTTGTTGACAATATCTCTCATTATGCCTAATAAGCTGCTACTTTTTGTTCGCTAAGCTAGAATTTTAGCCTTAAAGATGAAATCCAGCCTCCTCATTTTATTAAAAAAACTCCTTCCCTAGAGAAGGTAAGTAACTCCATCTTGAGTATTTTAGGAATGTACAGGAGTTACCTGGCCCCTGTGGGGCCTCTCCATGTGAACTATTAATTTTTTAATTTCACTACTACCTAATAAAATTTTAATATTTCCAATATCTTCATATTCATAATTCTTCATCTCCAAGTAGAAATTAAAGGCTTTTAAAAACATAATACAATGCCCTGACTTGTGAAAGAAAAAACACATAACATTCTACTGCTCCTTTCACATCTGCCACCCCTTAGCATGGATTGAGGGACCAGATAAGCAGATTCAGGAGAGCAATACTTTTCAGCAACTCAAGTCAAACCTTCATACTAAGGTTCCCATAATTTTCACCAGAAGTACTATAGTAGAGTTATAAGTCTCCAACAGTTAAAAATAAGTACAATGGTTTTTTTGGACTAACATCTTTATTTTAAGTACTAAGAAACCAGGTTTCCTCAAGGCTATGCTGTGTAAGAATATATTCTGAGCATTAACCTTAAAATATGGAACATGATAACTATAAAAATATAACAATTTTACATATTAGGGAAAGTCCTCTAAAATAATTATTTCCTAAGCTTATTACATACTAAATTAGAATATAACAGGCACAGTTACATAAAACCCAACAAAAATGAAATTTTGAAATGCATGAGAAAATTAACATTTATCAAAACTTTAGAGTAATCTTACTTTTTTCCTCCTTTGTTCCATTCTCAGTCAGGGAAGAAGATCTATTTCCTTGGTTTACAGTCATTAAAATCTGTTGTAACTGGTCTTGTGTTAGACACACCAAACTGCCCTCTGTGTTTCCAGCTGTGATGTGTTCGTTATGAGGCTTCTGTTTAGCTCCTGGAGATGCACTTATAGTGTTTCTAGCCTTCTGTATATCAAAAGTGGCAGGGGAAATCTCCTTCGGAACGTGAAGACAGTCTTTATTTATATATTGCTTACATAAATCCTTAGTGGGTGAAAAAGTCATTTTGTCTTTTTCACTTTTTGGCTGTGAAGTTTCTGAACCAACTATCTTCTTTTGCAAAAGGTTTTCACTCTCGATATAAGTATTTTGTGTTGATTTTAGAATGTGTCCAGTTTGTTTCATTCTTAAAGGACATTTTGCAATCCTAGTCTTATTTCCCATCTGTTAAAATACAGAAGCTTATTATTTATAACAGTCCATGAAAAATCTGTTATCTATATAATCTGTAATAAATAAGTTTTCTAACCATTTTGTTATTTAGTTACATAAGATAGCAATTAAGAAATTAACTCTTAACATTTGTAAATCTTTACTTGAAACTCTTCAACAACTATTTTACTTCAGAATAATGAAGAATACAGAATTTGCATTATAGTTGTTACATCTCTTTCCTATTCCAGCCTTCAATCTCATAGTCATTAAACTACATCACTACCCATTTTATTTCAATGAATCAATGGATGATAGTACTATTACTTGAATATCTTAACTTGTGGTTCACCATCCCTTTCTCTCACCTAACTACTGTCTTTTTTTTTTTTGCGACAGAGCCTCAAGCTGAGCCCCTGGGTAGAGTGCCCTGGCTTCAATGCTCACAGCAACCTCCAACTCCTGGGCTCAAGTGAGTCTCCTGCCTCAGCCTTCCAAGTAGCTGGGACCACAGGCGCCCACCACAACGCCAGGCTATTTTTTGGTTGCAGCCATCATTGTTGTTTGGCGGGCCAGGGCTGGATTCGAACCCGCCACCTTAGGTATATGTGGCTGGCGCCTTAGCCACTTGAGCCACAGGCACCGAGCCTAACTACTGTCTTAATTATTAGCACTTCTATATACTCTCATAACTGCAACACCTCCATAATCTCAATTTCAAGCACTTGAAGATGACCCTTTTTTTCTCAACTTGCTCCCTCTCATATCCCAATTCTAACAATTAACTCTAATAGGATTTATAATCTATCCATCCTAACACCTCCCTCTTGCTCTCATTCACAATAATCTTACACAATCAACCAAAGTCCAGAATCATCACTCTTTCATTTTTTAATTTTTTGAGGCAGAGTCTCACTTTATTGACCTCCGTAGAGTACTAGGGCATCATAGCTCACAGCAACCTCTTGGGCTCAAGTGATTCTCTTGCCTCGGCCTCCTGAGTAGCTGGGAATACGGGTACCTGGCATAACGCCTGGCTGTTTTAGAGACCAGTCTTGCTCTTGCTCAGGCTGGTCTTGAACTCCTGAGCTCAGGCAATCCACCTACCTCAGTCTCCCAGAGTGCTCAGATTACAGGCAAGAGCCACCGCACCCAGCCCAACTTTTCCATTCTTAATTCTGTTGCTTTGCTCTCTATCATTATACTTGGTAAATCCCAACCCTGGTAAAACCCAACTCTTCACCTACTCTGTGCCTATACCCATGGAGAAAAATAGAGTCATGCTAACTGGATTCATCTTAAACTCATAAACAAGAATATCAAATAGGCTCTTAATGCTACCTGACAATCATACATTCCCAAGTTCATTTACTCATTCATTCTTTTAATAATTATTTAAACCTTCTCCTGTTTCCCCAAATGCTTATTATTATTATTATTTTTTTTTTTT
>NW_003852397.1:27711448-27719596 GCF_000181295.1 Otolemur garnettii
TTTTTTTTTATATATATTTTTAGTAGAAATGGGGTTTTGCTCTTTCTCAGGCTGGTCTCCAACTCAAGGCACTGCTCCTTCTGAACTTCCCTGGCTCTTCATCTTCTCCCAGACCTCTTAAGGTTGGAGTACCCAGGAATTAGTCCCAGAATCTCATTTCTAAGTTCCCACATTTGCTTGCTAATTTCATTTACTCTTGTGGCTCTAAATATCATCTATGTTGACGACTCCCAAACTTCTGTGTCCTGGTGTTCTTTTCCCCTAACTTCAGGTTTCATTTGACTATTCTACATTTCCACTGGGTTCCTCATAGACATTTCAAATTTAGTATGTCCAAAACTGAACTCCTGATCTCCCTCTTGCTGCTAAATAGCTTCCTGCCCTTCTAGTCTTTTCCATTTCAGTTACCTATGCCAGAAATTCTGGAATTATCCTTGACTTCTGTATCATTATATCACATTTATCATCAAATATTATTTTGCTCCCTCTTCAAAACACATCCTGAATCTTACCATCCCTAAATACTCCAAGACATTATTTAGCTCTTGTCTGAATTAATGCAAAGCCTTCTAACTGGCCTCCTTGCTTCTACCATTGCTCCTCAGTCTATTCTCGACACAGAAGCCACTGTGGTAACCTTAATATATGGCAGATCATGTCACTCTCTTCCAAAGCCCTTAGTGATGTCCCATCTGACTTTAAAGATCAGTTGGACTTCTCTATGATCTAGGAGCCCTCATGATCTGTGGGCACCCCCTACCATCTTTGCCCCCATGCTCTCTCTCACATCTGACATTATTTTCTATCTCTCAGCCTTCAGCCACATACGTTTCCTGGTTGTTCCTTGAACTCGACAATCCCCCCATCTGATACATTCTGCCTTCACATTCAGCATGGCTTTTCCTCTCGCATCCTTAAAATCAGGGATCCTCAATCTTAACAGGGGGCCAGTTCACTGTCCCTCAGACCGTTGGAGAGCCGGACTGCAGGCCCTGGGACGAGTTGGCTGCTAAGCAGGACAGGCAGCAGCAGCAAAAGTACCCAGCAGGCCAGATAAATATCCTAGGCAGGCTGCATGTGGCCTGCAGGCCTTAGTTTGAGGACGCCTGCTTCAAATCTTTGCTTCAATGTTACCTGTGAAGCCTTCCTTAACCACCTTATTTAAAATTTCCTACTCTATCCTCACTCCCAGCACCCTAGCACTCCCCATTCCCAAGAATGCCATGCTTCTAAGGTAACAGTGCTTCTTCTCTCCCTTTCTCCTTCACTTTTCTCCATAGCACTTTGTATCTTGCAACATTCTGTATTTATTCATTTTGCTTAGTGTCTGCCCATCCTACACCTTCCATGTTGTTCTTTTACCTAGTATTAACTTTACCAGTATTTTCCATAGTATTGTAGAGACAATGTTCAATGCATTTGTTTAATAATGGCTGACTTTACAATTTATATGGCCAGGATCTCAAGGCCAGAAGGCATCAAAGAAAAGTAACATTTTAAAATATAAAATATGCTACCCACCACTAATATTACACACATCCTTCACTATGTCATTGGTTCTCATGTGTAGAAATACTCATGAAAAACTTTTAATGTTTTAAATTTCAACAAATTTTTGAGACTATTTTAAGTATGAGTTTTAGAATCCATTATTTTTATAAATTACTTATAATACTGATTCATTTGTATTTTTGTCCTATAAGCCTAAGAAATTAGACTGATAATCATTTTTACATCATTACAGCAAATTAAAGAAAAATGCAGGAGATTTTAATACACTTAGGAAAAGAAACACTCTGACCACACACGTTAAACCTAACAAAGATATGATATAGTTTAGCTACATTTAAAGAACACACTGTGGAGATGACAGTAATTCAACCAGTGGAAAATGGAGAAAAAACAAAACTGTAGGTGTTGCAGTCACTCAGAAACTTACCCCAGGAGAAGGAAAAAAGAAAGGCATTACATAGAGAGAATTCATAATTAACTTACATTAAAGAGAAGTCAATATATAACTGCAGAACCCTGGGATTTGGGAGATTTTTAATAATGACTAAAACAAAAAAGTACTACTGATTTGGTGTTTTATCTTCTGTGAAGAGCAAAAAAGGAATGAGGAGGATGTTTGCAATCCCTATAAATAAAGGAAGAGAAGTTCCTTGAAAACAATTAATATAGAAGGGAGACTTAGGTTGCACCAGTATTTTGGAGTCCCGAATGCAACAGAGATGAACCCAATTTAAGACTAACATCAGCTACATGTTAGTTCCTCTAGGAGAAAAAAATCCTAGGATAAAGTATCCCTGGACAGTTGATAGAATTCTGTAATGCAATGTTTATTATAGACCTATAACGGGATTTCCAGATGTTCTGTGTTGGTTAAAAAGACAGTGAAATGTCTTCACAAACGTGGCTGCTACAGCAAATCCATTAAGGATAGCAATAGGAAGAGGGAACATGTGCAAGAGAACAGAGGCCTGCAGAAGATAGAAACCAACCATTATAAGTAGTTTTTTTTCAATCAAGGGCTTTTTGAAAAAGGGCACTATATTCATTAATGTGACTCAAATAACAGCACTTAGTTGTAATATTTTAATAGGAAAAGGCTAAGAAAATATATACAATCTGTAGTCTCTGAATAAGGGAGCACATAAGGTTTATAACTATAAACTATGTATATACAAAGAAATAATTTCTGTAAGTAACTTGTGGAATTACTCCAATCAGCACCACCCATTTATTGAGTAATATTCTGGGTACTCAAGCAACTTCTCTACCTTGATTAAACCAGGGAGAAATAATAAAGTACCAAGGGCTCAGAGTTTAAGAGTAAAGTGCTACATCATCCAAACTGGGTTCTATCCACAAAGACTTTAAGATACTGCAATGATAAAAAGAAAAAGGGGTTACAGAAAGTTATAGAAGAGGAAAGGAGAAATTCCTGCTAATATTATTCTAAAAACTAAGTAGTATCAAAAAAATTTTTTTATAGTAATGTTATTTTGTAGAAAAAGACACAATGTATTCCTGACAAAGAAAAACTAATTTAAAATAAAAAGTACCATTCAGTTCAAGTGCCATCTTTTAAAGTAGAGAGCTAAATGCACATTAGAATTTGTGAATCAAACTTACCTTTTGGTGTGGGCAAATGGAATTTGAATATGAAAAGAAAAAAATATTTTTGCTTTAAGCTATTAATCTACTTTTAAAGATCTCTGGAGTGGCACTGTCCAGCAGCTATTAAATGTAAATTGAACATTAAATGAAATTAGAAATTCAGTTCTTCAGTCACATCAGCCACATTTTATGTGCTCCAAATATTGGGCAGTATTGATTTTAAAATACCTCCATCAACCCAAAAAGCTTTACTGGACAGCACTGATCCAGAGGAAAGAGTTCTATATGGCTTTTTAAACTGAAAATTATAATTCCATTTCTGTGAAAGGACCAGCCTGAAAGCAAGGAAACAATAACTTCTTACCATCATTCCAAACCCCTTAGAATGACATTTCCCAGAATTACTTTCTAACCATTGTAAAGAGCATTTTACATTTAAAAACAGGTCAGGTCAAAGTCAGTTGGCTTACCTTCACAGAAATTTTTGATTTATGTTCTACAAAAGAAAGAAGAAATTACTAAACTATCAACCGAAAACATACTAAGGCATTCATGAAAGAAAATTTTAATTAGTATTGTTTTAAGATGTTAAGATAGCAATATTATCCCTAAAAGCATTAACTTTATTTATTTATCTATTTTGAGACAGAGCCTCAAGCTGTCCCCCTGGGTAGAGTGCCATGGCTTCATTGCTCACAGCAACCTCCAACTCCTGGGCTCAAGCAAGTCTCCTGCCTCAGCCTCCCAAGTAGCTGGGACCACAGGCGCCTGCCACAATGCCCGGCTATTTTTTGGTTGCAGCCATTATTGTTGTTTGGCGGGCCCAGGCTGGATTCGAACCCGCCACCTTAGGTGTATGTGGCTGGCCCCTTAGCCGCTTGAGCCACAGGCGCTGAGCCTAAAAGCATTAACTTTAGATCCTGCCTGAGTGTTTTGACTTTTACAGTGTGGTTCCAGTATTTATGTCTATTTCTTTCCAAGGTAAAACTACAAAGAGATAAGGAAAAAAAAAATAATGTGAAGAAAACTACCAAAGTATAATGAGTTCTAAAACTAATACTGATAACTAATAGCATTTCACTGGTCTCTTACTATAAATTTTCTCAAATACATCCTTTCACAGAACATAATGACTAAACTTAACCTGTATTAGTCATCAGACAATAAGGATATTTGCTATATGCAAATATAATGAACAGATACATTCCACACAAAATACACTGAAACATCAAATGGTATGAAACAGATAGTAGTAAGCAATGGTTAATCTGATTTTCTTTGGCTAAAAGTAAGTTTAAGGAAACAATGTTTTTCAAAGTATTACTTAAATATCACTCTATTTCAAACAAAAGGTCGATTAAACTAATATAAATTTTACATATGAATTTTAAGTTAACTTTTTAGATTTCTAGTAACACAGCATACCATATGGAGACAATATTAGCTTGGTTTTTCCATCCAGTAATTCAGTTTCAAGCTTTAAACCATCTCTGCAATATTAAAAAAAAAGAAAAGAGTTCCATGTTGTATGTCATTTTTAACTAACAGCAACATTTTAAATTGCCAGAAATGTTCATTTGAGCCTTGAAAGGAAATCTGTTCCTTTGAATTTACACAGGACTCTTGTACTTACCAAACTAGTCTTTTAAACGAAAAGAATTTTCAAATCAAGATAAAATTAAGACCTACAGGAAGAAAATTCTCCTCGAAACTTTTTAATAAAAAAAGAATGTAATATGAAACCTTATATTTGTTCTTGGTAAACAATAAATTAATCCAGTTAATATACTATCATTTAACTCTAGACTGAAAAAAATAATTCTGTTACAAAAACCCTTCAGCTAAGTTACAGGAGCAAGACCAATCTAACCTCCACTTATTGGTTTCATAAAGAATTCATGCCTAGTAAGTCTATAGCAGGCTGGAGCATCTGCAAATGACTATAATAATGCCACCAAGCTTATTAAATGCTTGAGCAAAGAGTTTCAAATATTAAATGTTTTAAATAATACATACTCACATTCAGTGACACTTCTGCTACAGCTACAAATCTACAAAAACTTCAGTTTCTATGATGCTTCATATGTGCATGCCAAAAGCAAGGGCATAAAGCACCAGTAGACGTTTCTAACAAAGCTTGAACATCTGTTAAAAGGCCTAAATAAAAACTTTGCAGAAAACAAAAATGACAGTCCATACAGTAATTCACTGTATTATAAGGAGGAAATAAAAAGGGGGGAAAGGGGCATGTCAATACACATTACACATTCAACGGGGACAAAAGCCCAAATTAAATCCAGCATGCAGTTAAGGGAGAGAGGACGGAAAACGATTTGATAAAGAAAGCGAAATCTCTAATTTTGCTTACGTGGGGGATATCAAATTTCAGTTCCTCAGTCACAAAGCTAAAACAATAGAATAGAGTTTTTTAAGGGTTTCCCTATTGCAGGGTTATGAACTGGTCGTTTCACTCAGGTGAACCTTACTGGAAGAAAAAAAGATCTTGAATGAAATTGCAAAGTATCTCTGTTTCGCACTGTGCTGTAAACTCTATGAAGGCCACACTATCTTCTTTCCTACTATACCCCCAGATTCTAAAACAACATTTACTGAACGCCGTGCAGTGTAAGTCTGGGGGCTTTTCGTCTTCTTAAACTAACAAACTTGAGAGTGATGAAGACCACGCAACAGTACTTTTTAATTCATTCAACCACTACTTAATAAGTGCTATTCGGTGTTAGGCACTGGTAACACACAGATTCCTTGAGAAACCTGGGTTCATCTCGGCGCTCCAACATTCTGCAAGGCTACCAAGACAGGGTGGTGAAGAGCCAGTAGCCTGGGCCAGGATTCCTCCCCGAAAGCCGCTAAGCTTTCTCTATCTGCCCTCGCCATTTCTCTCCTTTCTTCCACGCCTCTCTTCTCGCCCGATCCCGAGGTAAGAGGACGTAAAGGAGTTCACAGACAAATTTAATGCGAAGTGAAAAATGAGGTCTGCGGCGTTGCTATGGGCCGCCCCTTCCCTTCGCCTCTACCTCGGGGAACTTAGCTCAGCCGCTGGGATCGGCGAAGGCACAGAAGGTTCCATTCGAACAACTCTAAGGGGCCTATCCTCCTCTCCACTACGACCACCTCCCTCGCGCCACCTTACCCCAAGTTCATGGCCTGACCGCCCACTCTATCCACAAGATGCTCAAGCCTCCTGTGTACGCCAGTTGCTGCCGCCTCTCAATAAGCACCACACCGATTGGATGCAGGGATGCCGGCCACCTGGAGGCTGAGCCAATCAGAGCTGGCCGTATTGGCGGGTGCGATTAGCCGGCGAGGATTCCAGGGGATTCGATCTGACTTACGGCTGAGTTTCTATCACTTTGTTGTCTGAGTTCTGCGCTCCTAGCCTTTATAGCCTCCTAAATAACAGAAAGGAGCTTCAGAGAAATACCTCAGTTCAGGTGGAGGTGGCGAAAATAAGGAAGAACAAAGAGTATAAATATTTTAAGGAAGCTAACATTCTCTATAGTTTATATTTGGAAGAGAGGTGTGGATTTTAGTACCAAAAAAAGTTGAGGGTGGTGGATAACGTAGGGCAGATACTGGAATGTCTCGTTTCTCCCTGTGACCCCTGCATTAGCCCTAGCACAGTGTGGCTCTTTTTAAATACCAACAAGTGTAAGTGGTATCAATAAATCTAGCTGTTACTGTGCTAGACGTGGATCTAAGTAAGCTCTATGTCCGTTATTCAAGTCTTACGTTATCTCTGAGGCACAGAGAGGTTAAGCAACTTGCCTAAGGTCATTGACCATATTCCTTTCCAGAGTTAAGTGTGACTAACTCCATTTCATCCTCCATGTCTTCAGTTTAAATATCACTTCCAGGAAGCCCTTTGGATCAGGGCGGTAATACAATTAAGATTATGGGCTACAATGACCCTCTAAGGGGCACAGAGTTGGTGTCTTGCACACTTCTGTAGCCACAGCACCTGTATTGCACAGTGTTGACAGCAAATATTTCTCGAATGAACAGCAAAAATTAAAATGCCAACAACAGCTTTATTAAATTTGACTGAATGACATTTCATGATGGGGATGCCCCTAAATTACAGCACAGTTGCTAAAAGTCGTTTTTTCATGTATTTAAAACTATAGTTGATGAAAAATGAGGCACATTGAAGCCTCATGGTGCATATAGGAAAAACTCAAAGAGAGCATCACCACTTTTGTACTGGGCTTATAAATGAACATTTGTTAAATTACTTCAATGATGAAACAGATACCAATATATTTGATCTGATGTTATTTTAAAGGGATATTCTTTTCTTATGGATGGTGGGGGGGGGAACGATAAAAGGATTCAGCGTGTTAATAGTATTTCTGGGAGGTAGAGTGGTTAGACTTTTAAAATGTTACTATATTTTTGTTTATAACTTTTGTCATATTATGAAAATGTTTAAAGATACAAAAAAATTGCAAAATAGTAAGATGAACACCTCTATGCCCTATACCTAGATTTGACAATTGTTAATAGCTTTCTTTCCTTCACTCTTTCTACACATATGTGGGCACCAGGGCATGCACGGACACATACATACTCATCCACACTGATTTGTAAGTTATGGACATTACAACACTTCACCCCTAAATACCACAGCATTCGTATCCTAAGAATAGATATTTTCCTATAGAATCACAGCACCATTATTACACCTAAGAAAAATAACAATTTCATGAGAACATCAGATGTCCATCCCACCCCTATTTAATTTACCTCACTTATCCTAAGAAGATCTTCTAAGCTTCTTATTTCAAAAGCAAGAACCAGTCAAGGATATTACATTTGGTCCTTATGTGTCTTTACTCTCTCTTTTCTGAAAAATAACATAATGTATTAATTATTAAATGCTTAACAAATCTTTAATCTTTTACTTTCTTTTTTCTTTTTTTTTTTTTTGAGACGGAGCCTCAAGCTATCCCCCTGGGTAGAGTGCCATAGCATCATGCTCACAGCAACCTCCAACTCCTGGGCTCAAGT
>NW_003852397.1:27720794-27722986 GCF_000181295.1 Otolemur garnettii
GATTCGAACCCGCCACCTTAGGTGTATGTGGCTGGCACCTTAGCCGCTTGAGCCACAGGCGCCGAGCCCAGTTTGTTAATCCATTCCTGGGTTGATGCACATTTAGGTGGTTTCCACATCTTGGTGATTGTAAATTTAGCTGTGGGAAACATTCTAGTACAAAATGATTTTTTTTCTTCTGGGTAGATACCTAGCATTGGGATTGCAGGATCAAATGGAAGATCTATTTGTAGTTCTTTGAGGATTCTCCATACTTCCTCCCCAAGAGACTTTATTAGTTTGCAGTCCTACCAACAGTATAGAAGTGTTCCCTTCTCTCCATATACACACCAGCATCTGTCGCTTTGAGACTGTTATATGGGCTGTTCTCACTGGGGTTTAGGTGATATCTCAGGGTGGTTTTGATTTGCATTTCTCTGATGATAGGGATAATGAACATTTGTTTTCATATGTTTGTTAGCCATTTGTTGTCTGTCTTCCTCAGAGAAGGTTTCTGTTCATGTGTCTTACCCAGTGATAGAAGAGATTGTTTGCTCTTTTTTTGTTGATTAATTTGAATTCTCTATAGAGTCTAGTTATCAACCCTTTGTCAGATTCATAACTGCAAATATCTTTTCCCATTCTGAAGGTTGTCTGTTTGCTTTGATTGTTGTGTCCTTAGCTGTGCTGAAGCTTTTCAGCCTAATTAAATCCCATTTGTTTATTTTTTGTTGTTGTGATTGCCACTGAAGTCTTCATAAAATCTTTCCCCAGGCCAACCTCATCAAGAGTTGTTCCCACTTTCTTCTAGGTTTTTTTTATCATTTCATGTCTTAGATTTAAATCTTTTATCCATCTTGAGTAAATTTTTGTACGTGGTGAGAGGTGCAGGTCCAGTTTCAATCTTTTACATGTAGTTATCAAGTTCTCTCTAAAACTTTTTTTTTTTTGAGACGGTCTCATTACATTGCACTTGGCAGAGTGCCATGGCATTACAGCTCACAGCAACCTCTAACACTTGGGCTTAAGTGATTCTTTTGCCTCAGGTTCCCAAGTAGCAGGGACTACAGGTGCCTGCCACAATGCCTGGCTTTTTGGTTGTAGTTGTCATTGTTGTTTGGCAGGCTCAGGCTGGATTCAAACCCACCAGCTCCAGTCTACATGGCTGGTCCCCTAGCAGCTGAGCTACAGGGCTGAGCCACAAAACTTTTTTAGTACTCCCCCAAATTCTCATTTAATCCAGCAATAACTCCTTATTGTTTCCTCCCCCCAATCCTTATCTCATTTCTGTCTCTATGAGTTTGCCTAATTTAAATATTTCTTATCATCTAAGTGTAATCATACAATGTTTGTCCTTTTGTATCTGGCTTCTCTCATTGCTTTCAGCATAATGTTTTCAAGATTCATACATGTTGTAGTATGTACCAGAACATTTCTTTTTATGATTGAATACTATTTCATTGTATATATAAACCACAATTTGTTTACCTGTTCATGGATGGACATTTGAGTTGTTTCTATCATTTGGTTATTATTAAGAATGCTGTAGTGAATGTGGATGTACAAATATTGGTTTGAATCCCTGTTTTCAATTCTTTTTGTATTTATCTAAGAGTAGAATTACTGAGTCACGTTGTAATTCTAGAAATAAGTTTTTGAAAAACTGACAAACCATTTCCACAGTAGTTGCACCATTTTACATTCCCACCAGCAATGTATGAAGGTTCTAACTTTTCCACATTGACACCAACACTTTTTTTTTCTAATGATAGCCATTCTAATAGGTTCCTTAGTTCTAACCACAAATGCTCTTTTTTTTTTTTTGAGACAGAGTCTTAGTATGTCACCCTCAGTAGAATGCTGTGGCATCACAGCTCACAGCAACCTTAAACTCTTGTGCTTAAGTGATTATCTTGCCTTAGCTTCCCAAGTAGCTGGGACTACAGGCGCCTGCTACAATGCCCAGCTGTTTTTTGGTTGTAGTTGTCATTGTTGTTTAGCAGGCCCGGGCTGGATTAGAAGCTGCCAGCTTCGTTGTATATGGCTGGTGCTGTAACCACTGTGTTACAGGCACCGAGCCTAACCACACTGCTTTTTTTTTTTTTTAGACGGAGCCTCAAGCTATCCCCCTGGGTAGAGTGCGATGGCATCACAGCTCACAGCAACCTCCAACTCCTGGGCTCAAGCGAGTCCCCTGCCTCAGCCTCCCAAGT
>NW_003852397.1:27723376-27731190 GCF_000181295.1 Otolemur garnettii
GCTGCTTGAGCTATAGGCGCTGAGCCACACAACTGCTTTTTAAAGTTTTTCTTAGTTGGAGGACTAGAACTAAGGGAAGCCTATGCCATCATTTTGCTAGTGTCACTTCCTTTACTCTCTTGCCATAGAAGAGTCATTCCACTTATTTTTCATGGTTCTGACTCTTTGAAAAGATATTTTAAAAAGCCACTTCTGTTAATACAGAGGTCCACAATCTGGATTTGTCTGATTGGTTCGTTGTGGTGTTGTTTAGCTTATTCCTCTATCCTCTAGCTTTCCTGGAATATTCAAATTAAACATTTTGGAAATACTCTGAGGTGATGTTGTTTGCTCCCCAGTGTATCACATCTAGTTTTCCTACTATTTGTGTGGCCAAGTTTGAAGACTTAGTACAGTGGCTGCCAGCTATAATTGAGATATTTGCTTCCTCAAACTTCATGTTGAAATTTGATCCCAATGTTGGAGGTGGGACCTCAAGGGAAGCGTTTGGGTCATGGGGGTGGACTCCCCATGAATAGATTAATGCCCTCTCCAGGGTGGGGGTGTATCTGTGTTAATTCTTGCTCTATTGGTTCCTGAGAGAGCTGGTGATTAAAAAGAGCCTGCCAGCTCCCAGCTCTCTCTTGCTTCCTCTCTCTTCATGTGCTCTCTACACACTGGTTCCCTTTCGCCTTCCACTATGAGTCGAAGCAGCCTGAAGCTTTCACCACTTGCACAATTTTCCAATCCACAGATCATGAGCCAAATAACTTTTTTTCTTTATAAATTATCCAGTCTCAGGTATTCCTTTATAGCAATGTAAAACAGACTAAGACATTGCCCCATCTCTCTACAGGATGTCTCAGAGGTGGTCACATACAGGAAAAAATGGGAAATTGTAGCTAAATGGATCCTTATTTACAAAATATTCATTATAAAATTTTATAAAGAGGTGGCTAACATGTAAAAAAATATTTTGTAAATGCCCATTTTCCCTCTTGCAATTTGTAAATAATCTGGGGGCTGATACTTTGGCACTATGGAAAATATCCTGTTTCCTAACAATATTTCACCTAATAGTAAGGTGTTTTTGCCTAAACACGTTCATTACCCTCTGTTTGAGTTAAGAATCTTTATGACCATCAGGTAATCCTGGTTTATGGCCAGGAAAAAGTTTATTCCACACAGCATTAAGTGGGGAGACAAGAGGACTTTCTCAAATCTGCTTCCCTAATAATTTGAGAGACAGTGTTTTTAAAAACAGTTTGGTGGGCAGAGGGTCAGGCAACCTGCTAATTGGCTGGGTTCACAGAGGAACCATCACTCCCTCAGCTGCCAGCCTGGGTGGGTCAGACAATCCACTGGAACAGAGGAGCAGGTTCGTGGTTGGGGGTTCAAAGACCAGTTGAGTCTGTTCTTTAGTTTGGATGGGTTGAGACAATTCACTGGAAGGCAGGACCTGGAAAATATCCCCAAAACCACCCCTAGGTTTCATAGGTGATGTTATCGATGGAGAAAGTTAAGAATCTTTATGACCATCAGTTATGTGACTCTGGAGCAGCAGATGGGGGACACTGGCTAATTACTATCATTATTTTTAGCTGAGCCTATGTCATATTTTTCACTAGGTCCTTATCGAAATTCTCACCTTGCACTTCATTGTTAGTTTCTAAGGGTGGTTTTAGGTGATTTTTATTTATTTTCTGTGTTTTCGAATTCGTGTCTTACATGTTTTTATACCCTCTTCACACCACTCCTCACTGCCTATCTGTTCACCAAGTACAAGAAACTAGAACAAAACTCTTCCATCTTCCAAGCCTACTGTGAGATAAGAATCAAAGATCAAGTTCCCAGATGTAACATCCCTTAACATATCTTTCTGATATGCCTAAGGTACATTTCCCCAGAACTAGAGAGGTTAATAAAATGCTTTGAATCTTGGTTATTCAAGGGTATGTGAGAGTCAGAGAAACTATAAGCACACTCTTCATTTACATGCAGCATGGATTCCACAGGTGTCACACGACTCTGTAGTACAAAGAGTGTCACATTGACAGTAACCTGCTCCAAGTATTATACCCCAGCCTGCTCCTGAGTGATCACAGCCCAAGGTAAGTGGCTCCAAGGTACTTACAGGCCCTACCAATAGCAGACAGGAGCCCTGGAGGTACTTGAGAGGTCAAAGATCAAAATTAAAGATTATTCCTAAACGTGAATGAAAGAAAATCGGGAGTCCACCTTCTGTGTGGGCAACACAGCCTTTATTTCCATCAGGTGTGAGTGAGCTGAGTTCAAGAAGGAAGTCAGCACGTGGGTTAAGGTGGATGGGAATTTAAAGGGTCAGAGGGGTAGGGATTGGTACAGTCACTCTTTCCTGGGTGGAACATTTATGCACTCATTTCTTCCTAGACAGACGGGATGGTTCTATTTGGGTGGGTCCCTCCATTTGATCCCTCTATCAGTAATCACCTGTAGGGAAGGAAAAACGCATGCTCTTTGTGTTCTGTTTCAGTGCATAACATAATTTTCTAGAGCTTTGGAAACAAATTGCCTGGATTTAGATCTCTGTTGCTTACTAACCGTATGATCTTGGAAAGTTACTAACTTTCTCTGCTTCATTTTCTTCACTGATACAATAGGGATGAAAAATAGTGCTCTCATAGGGTTATTGTAAGAAATAAGTGAGTTGAATACATTCAAAGTGCTTAGAATGGTGCTGACACCTAAGTGCCATGTTTATGTAGTATTATTATCAAAGAAGCCCAATTGAGCCCAATGACCCCTTGGTGTCTATGCTGGCATGGGGGTGGGCAGTGAGAGATCACTTTTATATGGAGGTGTAGGGGTGGGCACATTCTACAGGTTGCCTGTCAGATTAGGGTCTTTCAGTTAGGCTCTTTGGGGCCTGAACTTCTGGGGGAAGGGGCTAGCCAGATCCTTTGTGTCTTTGTTTTAGGAGGAGAGGAGGGGGAGGAGGGGGAAAGGGTTTGCATGTGGCTGTGTTAGGCCCCCCAACATTCCCATCTCATCTCTTGTTAAGAAGAATGCTGGGGGTGATGGTCTGTCTTCAGAAACTGCTTCTGGCTGGCTAGGGTAGTAGTTATCTTCAGTGGGATGAGTTGGGTGTTGGTAGGCCTGTGTGGGTTTGGGGTACAATGGGAGTGGGTTTGGGGAGTAGTAAAAAGTGGGTTGTAACTCAGTGACACCTTTTTTATCTTGTCTTGAATAAAAGAGGAAGGAACTGGGTGACACAAGGGCAATGGTTGATAACAAAGATTATAGCAAGGGGGTCTAAGAGAGGTGAAATCCAGGGTCCCCACAGGCTGTTGAGCCAGGCTCTCTCTCTCTCTCTTTTTTTTTTTTGAGACAGAGCCTCAAGCTGTCACCCTGGGTACAGTGCTGTGGCATCACAGCTCACAGCAACCTCCAACTCCTGGGCTCAAGTGAGTCTCCTGCCTCCGCCTCCCAAGTAGCTAGGACCACAGGCGCCCGCCACAACGCCCGGCTATTTTTTGGTTGCAGCCGTCATTGTTGTTTGGCAGGCCCGGGCTGGATTCGAACCTGCCACCTTAGGTGTATGTGGCTGGCGCCTTAGCCACTTGAGCCACAGGCGCCAAGCCCAGGCTCTCTCATTTTGAGAATGTAGGTGTGTAGCTTGTGCCCAGAGCCAGGTGATGCTTTCTTGGACTAGACCAGAATTGAGGGTGTAGAAACAGCAGGTGTCCTATAAAGGCCCCTTTCCCTCTACCATGATTAGAGTAAAGCCTCTAAGATGGCATTTGGGGGTGGGAGGAGAGCAACTGGAAAGTAATAAAAGAATGAGCAAGATAACTTCACCTTCTGGGCTTGGCACCTGTGGCTCAAGTGGCCAAGGCGCCAGTCACATACACCTGAGCTGGCGGGTTCTAATCCAGCCTAGGCGTGCCAAACAACAATAATGGCTGCAACCAAAAAATAGGCAGGCATTGTGGCAGGCGCCTGTAGTCCCAGCTTCTTGGGAGGCTGAGGCAAGAGAGTCGCTTGAGACCAGGAGTTGGAGGTTGCTGAGTTGTAATGCCACGGCACGCTACCCAGGGTGACAGCTTGAGGCTCTGTCTCAGAAAAGAAAAAAAAAAAGAACACTTCACCTTCTGGAGAACTGAGAAACTATGGAACATATAAAGGGGGCTGTATTTTATTATGTATTTATTTATTTATTTATTTTGAGATAGAGTTTCATTATGTCTCCCTCAGTAGAGTGCCATGGTGTCACAGGTCACAGCAACTTGAAACTGTTGGGCTTAAGTGATTCTCTTGCCTCAGCCTCCCAAGTAGCTGGGACTACAGGTGCCTGCCACAATGCCCCGGCTATTTTGTTGTTGTAGTTGCCATTGTTATTTGGCTTATTTTTTTATTTTAATGATGGAGAAAAGAGAGAGAAATAGAGGTCTTTAAAATTTAGGAATACTAGAGGATGTGGCGCTAGTATTTACTAGAATTAGTTTCTTTACCTTTGTCAGAGATTGAGTTATTAAGGCCATGCCAGTGTGATGAAGTTGAGTCCCTTTTGTAGTCTGACTTGTTGGTCAGATGGAAGCAATCTTTGTGGACTTAAAGGACCACTGGTTTCAGAAGGTGAATGTAGTCTCCTGTTCTAAGAAGGATGCATTCTCTCTTCCATTGTCTTTCTTTTTTGTAGAGAGGACACAGTTCTGGGGTCCCAGTGGAAGAAGCTTTCTGAAGAACTTAACTGCAGGAAATATAGAGTCATAGTGGAGGCAGGATTTCCATCTCCTAGAAGGGTGTGGTCTTTTTGCCAGGCCTTTTGAGTAACTATCTCTGAAGAAGACTTAAAAGTGGCAGCCAGAGGGAGGAGTTCTGGCAGGTGCCTGTAGTTCCAGCTGCTAGGGAGGCTGAGACAAGAGAATCCCTTAAGCCCAGGAGTTGGAGGTTGCTGTGAGCTGTGATCACAGCACTTTACCGAGGGTGATAAAGTGAGACTCTATCTCTAAAAAAATAAAAATAAATAAATAAAAGTGGCAGCGTATTAAAAAAAACTTCTCTGCTTTTGGGGCTGCTGTCAGTCCCCTTTTCTCTTTTTCTTTATCCTCTCTCTGTCTCTATTAAAAGACCCAGAAGGCCAGGTCTAAAAGCTCCATTTGTGGGGCCTGAGACTTTTTATTTATTTTTTTTTTACTTTTGGAGTTTCTGTTGCATATTAGAGTCACCTGAGAAATGGATTTAGCTGGGAGATGAAGTATTTTGTTTCTCTCTGGTATTAAGATTTAAATTAGTAAAGAGTTGAAAAACCTGGGTGGCGCCCACGGCTCAAAAGAGTAGGGCGCCGGCCCCATATACTGGAGAGGTGGCAGAGTCAAACCCAGCCCCGGCCAAAAAGTGCAAAAAAAGAAAAAGAAAAAGAGTTGAAAAAGTTTTACACAGGAAAAAGGACTGGATTTTAATCCTGGCTTTGAGGGATTCACTACGACTTCTGACCTCTGAAATATCTTGGGGGTGGGGTGGGGGTGGTATGCTGGAGAGCAGAGAGTGTAATTAGGAAGAGAGGCTGAGGCTGAAGCCTGGGCGGGGGACGACCGCAGGGGTAGAGAGAAGTCCCCGAAAAGGGGTGGGGGGCGAGGCAGTTGCTAGATCTTCGAGCTGGGCTGCCTAGCCCTGCCAGCCTGCTGCTTGTGTAGGGTAGGCCCAGGGAGCGTGCATGGAGAGCTGCTGGGGAGCGTGCATGGAGAGCTGCGGGGTCTGTAGCCCGGGTTCTTTGCCCTGCGCTAGGAGCACCGGGGAGGCGCGGCTGCTGGAGATCTGCAGCCTAGGGCCGCGGCAGTTCCGAGCCTGAGCCCGGTCAGCGCCGGGGTGAGGGGCAGCAGGAGCTCAAGAAATCTCTGGAGGAAGAAAGATAGGGAAGAAGGAGAGGAAACAGAGGGGAGGGGTCTTGGAGGGTCGATATGTAGGGAGGGGTAAGAGCAGAGGGAGAGAAAGGCCTGAACATAGGGGCTCTCTTTCCTTTTTTGAAGGAAATTATTTAAAAAAGAAAAATTTTTTTTGAGACAGAGCCTCAAGCTGTCCCCCTGGGTAGAGTGCAGTGGCATCACAGCTCACAGCCACCTTCAACTCCCGGGCTCAAGCGAGTCTCCTGCCTCAGCCTCCAAGTAGACCGGCTATTTTTTGGTTGTAACCGTCATTGTTGTTTTGGCGGGCCCAGGCTGGATTCGAACCCGCCACCTTGGGTGTACGTGGCTCGTTCCTTAGCCACTTGAGCCACAGGCGCCGAGCCTAAGTTCTTTAAGATGTTGAAATTAAAGCTTCCATTTTCTAATTTGTATTAAAGTTGAAGGAGACGCCCCAGGTCAGGGGTGTCTGTTGAGGGGGATGAAAGGGCTAGCTCGCACGTCTCAGATGTCCTTCTCTTCCCCGGGAGGAATATAGGCGTCCCTTCTTCCCCGAAAACCCAGGAGCAAAAAATGAAAAGCGAAGGAAGACTGAGAAGGGTCCCTATTTTTTTTTTTTTTTTTTTTTTGCGGGGCTGGGTTTGAACCCGCCACCTCAGGCATGTGGGGCTGGCGCCCTACTCCTTTGAGCCGCAGGCGCTGGTCAAAGGGTCCTTTTTTTTTTTTTCCTCAGAGAACTTAAAGTCCTGGAACCTTAAAAAGCCTAAAGGTAGGTCCAGTATTGGGCTTGCAATGAAAAGCGAAATGATTTGGGGTGGCGGACCCCAGAAGGGAGCACCACCCTGGGCGCAAACCCTCTAGTTAGCTACGAACGAACTGAACGCCGACGAAGAACCGAGGGGTGAGTGAGGACAGAGGCAGGAACTAGGTAACAGGGAGCCGAGCGGCGGGTGTGAAGCTATTTAGAGACCGCGCTCACATTTAAACGGTAGCGGGGGCGGGATCCTCCGAGACGCTCCGCAAACCGCGGAGCGGAGTCGGGTTTGGGCACGACCCGACGGGGTTCTGCGAAAACTGGGGTAAGGGGGAGGCGGGCAGCCAGCTTGCAGTAGCCGCAGTTCCAGGTCTTCGGCGCCGTGCGAAAGGTGTAAACGGTGTTCCAGAGACGGCCGCAGAGCAGATGCTCAGGCCAGGTTTATTGGAAGGGGAGGGTGACCCGCCTGGGGACAGAGACCACTTTTATACCGAGCCTTGGGTGTGGGGGGTGGGGGGTGGGGTGGGCACGTTCCGCAGGTTGCCAGCCGGGTTAGGGTCTTTCTGGGGTGGGGCTTGCCAGTTCTTCGTGCCTTTATTTCAGGAGAGGAGGAGAGGAAAAGGGTTTGTGTGTGACTTGGCTGCTTTAGGCCCCCCAGTGTTGTGGTAAACGTATATATTCAATTAACCACAACTTAAAGATATAGAACATTTCTGCGACCCCAGAAAGTTCTCTTGTGTCCCCTCTATCAATCCTCCCTTTCTATAAGCAATCACACTGTCCTGATTTCTGTTACCATGGCTTGGTTTAGTCTGTTATAAAACTTCACATAAATGGCATCATGCAGGGCGTAGGCTTTTAAGTCTGTGCCCTTTCTCTTAGCATAACATTTGTGGGCTCATCGTGCTGGGAGAGTATAGGGTCTCATTATTTTTTATTTCTATGTAGTCTTCCACTGTATGAATATATAACAAGGTATTTGTTGAATATTTGAATCATTTGTAATTTGGAGTTTTTATGGAAAAAAGTCTGCTCTGTGAGCCCTGTATGAGTCTTGTTATAGCCATGAGTTTTCATTTCTCATGGCTAAGTACCCCTAGGAGAATAGTTGAGTCCTACAGCAGGTGCTTTATATATATATATATAAAACATTTCTGCGACCCCAGAATATATATAAATATATGTATTTATATGTATAA